>NC_141910.1:74352500-74652500 GCF_057802395.1 Ceratotherium simum simum
GGAAGGAGGAAGGAGAAAGACTGGTTTGGAAGCCAACGCAGGGAAGAGATAGTGGTGGCTCAACCGGCCTGGTACAAATGGAGAAGTGACTGGCCTCCAGATCCCAGTAATCCCTCTACCCACTTCCAAAGACGGCCAGTGTCACCACTTCCTGAGACTCCTTGAGACGCAGGAGTGGAAATTATGTCTGTTTTTCTCTTTCCTCATTGCTGCTTGGAATTTAGTTTTTTCAGACAGGTTTCTCATTTGCTTATCTTAAATCTGCTTCCCAGCTAAAGCAACTTTGTATTGCCTAGTAATGACCCTATAATTTATCACCCAAACCAAGGCTTCATGGACTGTGACATGGGAAGCTGCTAGTAATTGTGCTAGGACTGCAGGAACAAACCTGTACAGTCCCAGGTGAATTGGAGCAAATGGTCACCCAACTATCATCTCCATTCCTGTTCTCCCTGTTGTTTTGTCTGACTGCCTTTTAAAAAAATGTTTCTTCATCGTTATTTTAGTGGTATTTAAGGCAGAAGCAAAAACATTTTGGAGAAATGCATGTATCTGGTTTACTTATTTTTACTAGGCTAAGAGATTTTTGTTGTTGGTTTTATTTTTTCGAAGGATGATCAGATATTAAGTTTTATCAAATGAATTTTCTTCCTTTATTGAGATGGTCATATGATTTTCCAAATTTAAATAATTATTTGGTTTAATTATTTTATTTGATTTTTTAAGTGTTTAAACAAGATTGTACTCCTAGGAAAAATACAACTTGATTTTGGTTTCTGATGTATAAACATACATATATATATGTTGGTGGAATTTATGCTAATTTTTATTTCAAATTTTTTTTTTTTTTTGGTGAGGAAGATTGGCCCTAGGCTAACATCTATTGCCAATCTTCCTCTTTTTGCTTGAGGAAGATGGTCCCTGAGCTAACATTTGTGCCCATCTTCCTCTATTTTGTATGTAGGACGCCACTACAGCGTGTCTTGATGAGTGGTGTGTAGGTCTGCCTGGAATCTGAACCCACGAACCCTGGGCCCCCAAAGCAGAGCACGTGAACTTAACCATTACGCCACTGGGCTGGCCCCTATTTCAAAATTTTTATCTACTTTTCTTGGTAAGATGTGATTTTTTCATACTGCCTTTGCTGTTTTTTGTTTTTGTTTTTTTCAAATCAAGCTTAT
Source organism: Ceratotherium simum simum (assembly GCF_057802395.1). Classification (NCBI taxonomy): domain Eukaryota; kingdom Metazoa; phylum Chordata; class Mammalia; order Perissodactyla; family Rhinocerotidae; genus Ceratotherium; species Ceratotherium simum. The sequence goes on from NC_141910.1 coordinate 74,353,682, forward strand.
GCTAGCTTCACAAAGTGATTTGAAATAATTCTCTCTTTTTCTATACTAGGGAATATTCTGGATAAATGTGGAATTATGTGCTACTTGGAAGTTGTGTATAACTCACCTGTAAAATATTTGATTGTGGAGTTTCTCTGTGGGAGGATATTGTATATTCTATATTGTATATTGGATATTGGATATTGGACATTGGATATTCTTTGTGGGAGGATTTGTGATGGTTATAGGACTATTCTAGTTTTCTGTTTCTACTTGAGTCAATTTTGGAAATTATATTTCTCTAGGAATCCAGCCGTTTCATTGAAGTTTTCAAATTTATTGGCATAGAGTTGTTCATATTCCTATCTTGTAATCTCTTTGTATTTTCTTATTGGGCGTATTATCATTCCTAGTGCTGTTTATCTGTGCCTTATCTCTATTTTCTTAATCAGTCATACAAGAAGTTTTTCAATTTTTTTTCATTTTTTAGCTTTTGGATCTTAATAATATCTATTATAGAATTTTTATTTTATTAATATTTGCTCTTTCTTTTTTCATTCTTTGTGTTTTTTCTATTATTTTTACCCTAATTAATTTAGGAGCTTAGCTCATCAATCTCAAGACTTTCCTCTTCTCCAATACCAGCGTGTAAGGCTATCCCTTTCTCAGTAAACACTGCTTGGCCTTCTAGCCTCGGGCAACACCTGGGTTTGCTTCCTGTTCTCTGTGCTCTGTGAAGCCATAAAAACCAAAACTCAAGGTCTCCAGGTTCAGCAAATAAGAACGGCTGCTTAGTTGCTGAATATTTCTTACTTACTTTCCAGCTCAATGACAACATTAAAGAGGCATTTTTTAAATGTTTTTCAATGTTTTGGCTGATTTCAGTGAGAGTTGATTGGGCAGGGTTGTGAGGCTCTCCATTGCTGAGAACTGTCTTGCCTAAGCCTTTGATGTTTAAGAGACTTGAGCCTATGTGGCTTTCTGCTCTCATGTGAAAAGGGCAATGGGCTCTTTCCCCTTTGTTAGGCTCTTCTAGTGAAACGTCATAGCCCAGTTTGTTTGGAACTCATATGTTACTTAATTTCACCAAAACATGACATCGAAGTGTTTGGGCCACTGTCCCTGGCCCGATTATAATCCTCTGGCTCTTAGAACTTGCCATCAAATCAAAATTCAACTGTAAGTTGGCCAAGCCCTACAGACTTCTTGAACTTTGCTCCATGGACCCCAGTCCTCACCCATGAACCCAACTGACCATAACTTAATATAATAACAACATCAAAGTAGGCAAAGTTTGTTTTCTTTCCATCAGAGGAATCTTATGCCCCATGTGAGTCCGTGGATGCAAATAGATGGGGGCAAAGTAGAAACCAAAGTTGTAGTTAGCGCTGTTGACTCTGCGTTTCTTCCTTCCAGATGTTTATGAAGCTCAGTTTTCATCCAGCCAAGATGCTGTGCTACATTTATATCACTAAGCAACAGCAAAAGCAACAATAACAATAGTGATTTCATTGGGCGCCAAATCTTGTGGAGCCCAGGATGAGGTGTTTTGCATGCATTATAGCTACTTTTCAAAACAAACAGGAGAAGATGCACTTTGCTTTTTATAGAGAAGTTCAGAGAGTTCATGGAGCACTTTACAGTTTTTAATGTGCTTTCTTAAGTCTTACTTCAACTCTAGAACAACTCTGCGAGGCGATTAAGAATTGATATTGTTGATAGTCTGTGAATGAGGAAACCAAGGCTTGGGGAATGAAATGAGTTGTCCAAGGTTACCCAGCTACTTGACGGCAAGGACGACTCTCAAAGATCCTGAAGCGTGTTCATTGTTCCATATAACAAGTCACCCGAGCCCTTTTCATATCAAGGTTTGACATTTGTCATTTCTCTTTGTCTGTGCTCACAGGGGTAGACATCCAGTCTCACCATAAAGTTTGTGTTTTCGATAATGGGCTCTCTGGTTACAGCATCAGCCATTGCGTTATGACAGAGAGGCAGTGTGCTCTCAGGGAAGGAGCAGAGCACCTGGAAAGCAGACAGACTCTCGTTGCCTTGCAGACCATGGTAACGATTTTGTTTTCATCCTAAGAGCAATGAGAAGCCAGCAAAGGCTTTTGAGTTGGGGTGTATGTTTGCATTTGTTAAATATTTTTCAGATTTCTGTGTATAGAATGGCTTGGAGGAGCTGGGAAGACCTCAATTAGGAGGCTTTTGCAGTAGTCTAGATGAAAAACTTTGACTAGGGAGTGGCAGGGGAGATGGAGGAAAAGAGAAAGATTTGAGAAATATTTTGCTGGAAAAATAGGCATGACACGATGATTCAGTAGTTATAAGGACTGAGGAAGAGAAGAATCAAGACAGGCTCCTAGTTTTCTACTTCACACAGTGATGATGGTGATTCCATCCACTAAGTTGAAGAACGTGCAGAGTAGGACACAAGAAGCACAGATCCTCTCCCCACCCTCACCCTGATTTTGATTCAGGGGGTGGGGCCCAAGAATTTGAATATCTAACAAGCTTCCAGGTGATACTGAACTGCTGGTCTGACAACCAGACTTTAGCTAAAGATCAGATTTTAGGAGAAATATCTTGAATTCAATTCTAATTATGCCAGTGTAACATAATGAAACTCCTTTCCCCTCATTTTACTCTGAAATTAGGAGGAACGCCCCACTGTCTTCTTTCCCTTCTGAGAGTGGCATCATGGTGTAGTGAAAAGTACATGATTGGGGCTCAGAAATCCTGAGTTCAAGTCCAAGCTCCTCTATATCCTCTCAGAGTGACTTTGTGATAATTATACAACCTTCATAAATACTAGTTTTCTAATCTATGAAATGGGCATGCCAATAGTATCTATGTGGAAGTATTTTAACTGTAAGGTCCACTATAAATATTGGCTACCATCTATCCACCTTCCATCCTAGATGGAGAATACCGTTACATGCCTGTTAATTTCTATTGTACATCTTTGGATGACTTTCATCTTCTAAGTTAGAAGCCCCATAAGGGCAATTTACTCAGGTCAATTCCCAGTAAGAGCTGGTTCAAGATTTGTCCAGTTTAGGAGTTGGTCAACAAATATTAATTTAATTGACCTAAACATCAAGTTCCTTAAAACAACTAATGTTCTCATTTCTTATTTAGAGAAAAGCCCTAGCTTTTCTCTAGGGCTTTGAAGAATAAAATGCTCTCCTTCAGTTCCCCAACACAATGTTATCTTGGAATTATCCTTGTTTGAAGAGCAACATAAGGGAACCAGTTTCTATTGTCAATCCCACCCACTTTCAATGGTGGGGTTGAAATTTAACTTTGAAAAGCTAACATTTTACTTTAATATTTATAATTTCAGTCTGAAAAAATATATATGCATATTTATGCAAAATAACATAAAATGTGACTTTGGCTTTAATAACCTTATCAGCACTTACTTTTATCTTTAATATTTGATATTTTGTCTGGGTCTATGGTGCATGTAAAATGCTGATTGTCATACTGGAATCTTTCTAGTTAATCATATCTGATTTCTACACTTACAAACAGTTCCTTCACCTGACTCAAGTCCTGATACAATGAAGTGTATACAAAAATCAGAAAGGCTCAGAAAAGGCTGGGCTACACATCTGAGTTTTCACCACATTTTGAAATTCAGGAAGCTGTGATACAATTTGCCCAGGACTCAGAAGACTGTTCTCCATTGAAACCCAGGCTTATTTAACCATCAGGGAAAGTACACAGCCTTGTTATGGGCCAAGGACTTTCCCTAAACAGAAAAGAAAGTGAAATCAAGATAGAGCAGGATGTCTCTTCGGAGGGTTGCTTCTAATAACCGATTGGCAATTGTGCACGAAAGACAATTACAAATATATCGAGTGACATTGACCTGTAAAGCATATCAAATGACACAGTTTTGCTTTTCCTTTATATGAGTGATAGCACCTTAAAATTACAGATAAAAATTATTTAAATAATTTGCAAACCAATCTGGATCACGTACATCCTAGAAACATGAAAATTTACTTCTGGCTGTAATGAGAACGCCTTTGCCAGTGAGTAACCCATGTAAACTCAATGAACACGCAGTGTTGTGGTTGTGTTTTCTTTTTCTTTTGTCTGACTTTCCTTTGCATTTATGATTAGCACGATGTCTTTCCTCATGAGAAATTCAGTAATCTGAGATGTTTACCATACCACCTTCTCCTAGCCACCTGTTCTATCTCTGTAACCTACAGGTCTACTGCACACTTCCCAATCTTTTGTAATTCTTCCTTTCATTTTGCCCTTTGGAGTTTCCAGATGGTACGTCTAGCACTTTTTTTAGTATTTTAAGCGGACCCTTGCTTGCAGCATTGCTTCTCAGTGCACTGTATTTTATAACAGAGTTAAAAATAGTTTAGCTGAGTGGAAGTCAGAGTATTGGGCCAAAGCCAAGTTTAATCCAAGCCTCCAAACTCATGGAGGCTCAGTGGTTGCTTTACATTGTCGTGTTTGTGTGTGTACAGGACCAGGCCCCTGTGAAAAGAGAGGTCTCAGAGCTGAGCTCTCCGGATCGTGAAAAGAGAGATGTCTTGGTGCATAAACACGGAAAGCTCTGCCCACTCTTGATCCCAGAATTTGAAAGGTCAGTCTCAGCCCAGATATCTTGGCCATAACTTATTCTTTGCAATTATTTAAAAATGTTTTCTTTTGTTTTCCTCTCTTCTGTGAAAATTGGTCTTCCGCTATCATCAAGTAAGCTGATACTTAACAATATTTTGATGTAGAAAATTTCAATTTCATTCCCACAAACTTAGTTTTGCTGCTCTCTCCCACCCTCTCCTCCCCAAGAATTAATCTACACTTGAAACAGCAAAAAACTATCTGGTCCTAAAGCCCTGTTTTGTTTGTTTTGTGTTTGTCTTTACTGGTTTGATCTAGTATAGATTCCAAAACATGCCCAGGTAACTAGAACATGCCACGGTAACTCTAACATCTAAGAATTTACACAATGATGCTCTATTTGAACATCCCTATTAGCAGACTGACCATTTATACTATTTTTATTTTGTTAAAGTTCCATTAATTTTGGTGGATAATCATGCATATTCTTAAATACACTTTATTCTTCTGAGATGGTAGTTGTTAACTTATCCTAGGTTTACTTCTTGTATAAATTGGTGCAGCTAAAGTAGAATTTGCTTAGTTGAGTTTACATTTTATGAGTGTCTGAAGTCGTTGGCACGCTTGTCTTGCTTAGGATGCTTTAAGTATCGTCTTTTGAACAATAGTACTTGTAGCACCAATACTCAAAAAATTATTCATGATTTCATTGCCTTCTCCCCTCCTTTAGAAGTATTTTGGAAAGAAAGCAGACTATTTCACATGTTAGTTTAGTTTTCTTTTTCTTTTTTTTAAGTGTTTTCCACGTACATAGCAGCAATAAAAATATGGATCTACAATATGTCATCTGCAATTTGGAAGTCCAAAACACACTGAAAACCTATTTTTTGTGTGTTTTTCTAGTTGCCCATTTGTAGGCAAACCTGCCCTGCTGCAAAGTTGTTAGATAGCACCCCTGCCCTGGGCAGATGGAAAACCTCCGTCGTTTTTATTCAGCCTTCTTACTGCAGGCATCCACACCTTTGAAATGCTGAGTTTGATTACCAGGGGCTCCCCAGACCTTCCAGGATGCTGTGTAATGCACAGTACATGTGCCCTGTATCTTTTCTAAGATCTGAAAAAGAAATATGAATTTGACACATATCTGATTCAAAGTGTTTGGGGTAAGATATTATAGGCCTGTGTGTTGAAATAAAATTGAATTTGGGTGTTTCTAGACTATGGTCATATTTGATTCCCTAGTTTCAGTATAAATGATGAATTGTAAAATTTAATCAAGATCAAAATCGTTTCTTGAGCTATGAGAAAATGCTGACTTTGCTTTTTCACCATTTCAGAAGGAGTTAAATAATTTGGAGAATTCAGAAATTCTAAAATAATGAAGAACTTACCAAATAATCTTTCCCCTGTGAATGAGGGCTTTGTCTTTGACCATCTTACCTCCATTCGGATTAGACAACGGCAGGCACCAGAGTGAACCGAATTCCACTTGAGTCCCCTGGTGAAGTCATTGCTCAAGAAACAGCTGAATGTTCAGAATGGTAGAATAAAGAGAAAAAAATCACCCACGTGTCTAATTCTTAACTTGGTTGTTTTCTCAGAATGACAGATGTAGGACTAGCCCTGTGTAAAATTATGAAGAGGAAATATTATACTTTGATCCCTTCCCAACATTTCTCTCAGCAAACCCCGAAGCCCCATCTTGCTACCAGAGTACTTGAGCATTTCTTAACTGGTGACTAATTCCTGCTAAGGCTTATCTATAGTGATGATGTTAGCTTAGAGTCAGACTCCATCTAGGGACAGTTATGGGGTAAAAAGGTGGCTCTCAGAGATTTAAAAATGAAGTCCTCAAGGAATGAGTCCATAACGGCGGAGTGACCAGAATTAGGTGGGTCCTGTAGGGAGGAACTGCTACCTGGGAGCCCTTCACATGGTCTATGAAATAGCATACTCTCCACTTGGGCATCAGACTGCTGCTCTGTATTCTGGAAATAGACTCAACTTACTTGTTCTGTTTTGTTTTTTCTTCTCTACATGCCTTTAAAATATATATACGGAATCTACTTAGCTTTGCTTTAATGGAATACTTAGAAAAGATTAAATGAGTGATGAGAAGTGGTTTACAGCAGTGGTAAATTAGCCCTGAAATCTAGAGTATAGGAGATCAGACATGAGCTTTTTCTCAAGGTTAAAACATTATTCCGAAAATCCATCTTTCAGACTGTCTATGTGCTGCTTCTAAGTTACATAATTAGACGAAGAGGAGGTATCTAATACTAGCCCAGGTGAATATTTGATTTCTGTCACTTTTAATATTCATTTTCATTTGTCTTTCACATGCTAACAGTTTGCCATCTGTATGGTAATAGCTGTGTCCAACCCAATGCCAGGGTTCACTGACAGACTGCAGTACCATTGCGGTTCATGGGACGGCGGGGACTCCAGACAACAAAAGGCAGAACGTACGGAAACCCAATAGGAGCTTTGGATTAATGGGTTTAGAAATGATGTCCTTATACCAATTTGAGAATATGAAAGGAGTTCCTTTCTATTTGTGTAATTCCTTACAAGCAGACTATCCAACAATTGGGAAATAAAAATGAATATTTAATAGCACTTTGTTTAGTGATGACCTGTACGCAGCTATGAAAGAGTCTGATAGTCCTAAACTGTTTTTATCTACATAGTAGATTCATATCAGATGCATTTTTAACTTGCAAGCATTCACGTAATATCCATTATTTAATACGAGAGAGAGAGAAAATAATTTAAATAATGTAAGCAACAAAGTCAGTCATTTTTGTCCACGAGTGCAAAGCCCAAATAAAGGATGAGGAGAGGAGTCACATGTGGCAGCTTCTAGGAGCAAAGATTGACCCTTGGCTGACAAGCAGCAAAGAAGAAGTCACCTCAGTCTCAGGATGGAAGGAAGCGAATTCAGCCAACAGCCTGAATGGACTTGGAAATGAACTCATCCTCAGCACCTCCAGAAATGAAGGCAGCCCTACACCCACCTTAGTTTCGTTCTTGTGAGACATGCAGAATTAATAGAACATGTTTAAAAATGAGAAATACGGGGGGATAAATGGAGGTCTTTTTGCAGTATTTTGTGGTAAGAACGATACTTACGGATTTTGGTGTTTGCATGCATCTCAGTGGGACTGTTTCCTACAAATGGACAAACTATCCTGTGGTCATTTTTCATAAAGGTGTTAATTGTGTTTATTTATTATGATGCGAAAATTGTAGACATTTTAGCTCAGAAAAGTTGCCATTTGAAATCTGATGCTATCTTTCTGTGTTCTTTTATTTCATTTTTATTGTTTATCATTAGACTAGAAATATCACTAGACTAGGATGCTAAAGTGAAAGAGAAGGAAAATTAGAGATTGACTCAGATGATGAAGAGGGAAACAAACCCTTCCACATTTTAGGAAAAAAATGAAGGTATTGACATAAACCTAACTTCAGCACCTCCAAAGTACACTCCTTTAATGTTTCATTTTATTAAAATCATATACTCACTTATATTTTTAAAAATCAAGCAGTTCTACAAGGTTTTGAGGAAAATAGTCGTTGTCATCAATTTTATCTTCAGAGGTAGCTACTTTCAATTTCTAGCTATTTATTCTGATGTTTAGCTGTTATTCTGATATTTGCCTCTATATTTCTGAATTATATTCCTATATTGCTATTTTTGTTGTTTCTAGGTAAGATAGTATCTACTGACTTCCCATTTTTGAAGATGAGGATTTAGACTTCCTGTCCCCAGTCCAAATATACCAATCCTTCCCCATCCAACCTCCAAAACCAGTTATATTACAATTTTGAGAGAAAATACCCAGTTTACCTTATAATTATTAGATAAATATTATTCACAACTGAGGCTTATAGGTACAGTGACTACATTCCCTTCCTGTGCAATATTTTTGGTTTTTTTAATCCTGCAAATAATCATCTTATTTGCTTATTTACATAGTTTGTTCCAATTTCTAATTCAGGTCCAAACTCTCTCCCAGGAAGACAGCCTCTCCATTAGTTAACCTCTGCATTCTGCCCTTCTCTTGGAACACCCCTTCTAGAGCCTCCATCCTCCTGATCATGATCCAGTGTGGTCCAGTTTTCCTCTAGGCTTGTCCCCCTCTGGTTATCCAGGGAGCTGCATTCTTTATTGTGTCGGAAAACCCCTTATCCTGTATCCTGAATTGAATCCCATGCCCTTCTCTTCTCTAAATTTCTACCACTTAAATTTAGCAGCTTCATAAGAAAGAACACATCAGAGGCTAATTATTGACACATATGCATCAGGGTTGCATTTGGCTGCTTGTAACAGAAAATATAGCTCTTAGGACATAGTCAAAGAGTTTAGGTTTTGTTTCTGATTTTTACAAGGCAAGAAGCATGAAGGTAGAAAATTCAGGTCTGATGTGTTGTCTGCTATGTCATCAAATCCAGTCCATGTTTTCACTATGTCATCCTTGGCTCTGCTCCCAACCTCACGTCTGTGTTCCAGAAAGAAAGGGACTAACTCTTCTTCTTACATATCTCTCTCCTTTTATCAGGAAGAAAAAAAAACTCTTTGTAGCAGAATTCTGCCCGCATCTCGTTGGCAGATTTATGTAACATAAACACTTGTAGACGTCGGAGCTGTTTTCTGGGCGCTTCACTCCAGTAAGCAAAGCTGAGATTCTGTTAGTGAGAAGATGGGAAACAGGCAGTGGGGTGTGGTTGATGGGGTCTGCCACACCTTGCGTGTTGATCAGTTTCCTATTCTCACTCATACTTTATTATTAGTTTAACTGGATAGAACACTAGGTTGGAAATCACTGTCCTCGGAATTCGGAAAGTATTTTCTCCTGTGTCCTCGCACACAGTGCTGCCACGTGAAAGCTTCTTGGCCTTCTGGTTCCGCGGGTGAGGTCTCCCGCCACCTTTCCAGTGTGTGTTGAAATTTGAGATTATGTGTCTTGATGTGGCTCCTTTTCAACCGTCAAATTGGGCCCTCAGTACAGTTTCTTAATCTGTAAACCTGTGTCCTTCAGTTGTGAATATATTTTAAATTTAGCTCTTTCATAATTTCCCAATTCTCTTTTCTTTAGTTTCTTTTTATAGATCTCCTATTAGTCAGACATTGGACTTCTTGTATGGATCTTCTAATCGTCTTATCCTTTCTTCTCCTATTTTCCATCTTTTTTTTTTTTGTTCTATCTTCTAGCAAATTTCACAAGACTTTCTTCCAATCCTTCTATTGGACTTTTTATACATGCTGTCAAATTTAATATGCAAGGGATCTTTTTGGCTTTTTGAATCCCCTTCCTTTTCATATAAACTCTCATTCTTATCTTAGGTGTGTATTATCTTCTCTTACTGTCCTGAAAATAGCATTTTTTTGAAATTTTCTTCCATAACTTTTGTTTCCTACAAGTTTCTGAGTTTTGCTTTTGTTTTGTTTGGTTTCACATCTATTTTTCAAATTAGAGGCTATTCTCAGATGTCTGGAAATCCTTCCCTCAGAAGCTGATTTGAGGCTCTGTGTAAGTGTACAGGCCTGTCAATGTGGGCTTCCTCGTCGGGTGGTCTGGCTGAGCTATTTCGTTAAGGAAGCTCCAGACGCAGTACCAGGATGCCTTTCTCTTGAGATTCTGTCTTCTTGGGAAAAAAATCCTACAAAATTCTACCTGTGGAGTTCATGTCTGCCTGCCATGATTGTCAGAAGGAAGTTTAGAGAATTCATGTTCAGTGTGTGGTCTCTTCAATGCCTCCCAGCCATCTCAGATCTGTGCCTGTGCTCCTGAGTCCTGAGATTCAACCTCTCCTAAGAATAAATCTCTGGGGGCTGGCCTGGTGGCCTAGTGGTTAAATTTGAATGCTCCACTGCAGCGTCCCAGAGTCCACGGGTTCAGATCCCAGGCACGGACCTATGCACCACTCATCAAGCCATGCTGTGGTGGTGTCTCACACACAAAAAATAGAGGAAGAATGGCTTGGTTGTTACGTCAGGGACAGTCTTCCTCACCAAAAAATAAAATAAAATAAAATAATAAATCTCTGGGGTTCTGACTTGCTGTGAGAGGGTCATCACCCTTCATCTTACCTGCAAGGTGAGGAAATGGATCTACAGGAAACACGACTGCTTCTCAAACAATGCTTCTGATGTCAACCCACCTCCATCTTGGCTTTTGAAGGCACATGACCCCCTACTTTCTCAGCATCTCTGGAATTCTGTGGTCCCAATCTGCCTGCCTTCAGGCTTCCTGCAGAGAGGCACAGACATTTGGGGGCGGGGACAGTTGGTATTCAGCCACTTGCTTTCCTGCTTCCAGAATTCTGTTGCTGTCATCTTTCCTTCTGTCTCATTGGTCTTGTTTCCTTGGGTTCATGCCATCGTGTAATCCTTTCTCATCACTTCTGCGGGCTTTGAGAGGAACCCATAATCTGCCAGGTGTGGTGGCAGTCCAACATTATTTACCAACTTTAGAACACACACTTATCTTTGCCTCCTTTCCCTCGCCTTTTGGAACCTCCTGCCTATTCAACACCTAAAGGGGAAAATATTCAGCATTTGCCAAAGAAAGAAGTAAGAAGATCTATTTCTTCCAACTCCAGCATAAATCTAGGAAGCTTCGAGATAGCACTTCCATGGCAGGTCCCCCAAATCAAGAAACATGCCTGATAAGTAGATGGAGAAATGGGGCTCAATATTTAAAATATAACTGATCTGAAAATGTCATGATCTTTGATAGTCTGACTAATGGTGTTCTGTTCCCAAGAAATAAGCCCACTTCTAAGCTTTATATTTGAGTCCTTGGACGCTGGCTATCCTCAGCCCTCTGCCTCCTAGATCATGCTGTGCCAACTCCTGTGGTTCTAGATTTTTCTGGATTCAGGTATCAGCTCTTACTATGTTTCCATGAGGTATTTTCCACCTAAGAATGATCTGGAAACTCCTGAGATACTTTTGAGATAGTTTAGCAGATCATATATGAGTAATGAAGGCAATCTAAAGATTCAGACAAGAGACCTCTCTAGTCTTAAAGTTTGCCATAACAGAAACAATGAATCAATCTTAAGAGGCTGATCAAATATTCATTGATGTCTGTAAGTTCTGAAGAAATAATCTTAAGGAGGACTGATGAATGATAATATCATATTTAAATAGAAAATCTGGGAAACACAAAAGATCCTCCGGTAGTAAATTACTCACCGTTACTTACACCAAAGCTCACATACGAGCAGTGGAGATGCCTAACTGCAGCTAAGCTATCCACCAACTCCACTTACTCAGATCTTAGCTGAGGACAGCATGCAAACATCAAAGTTCTCTAAATGGCCCCATCAGAACATAAAACTTTTTATCTTGAAGCTTTTAATCATAAGAGCGCCTTTCAAACTCTCACTTGGAGTCAACCCTCTTTTATTTTGCACGCAATTCAAACAAAAATTGTCATCTTATTCTAAAGCTGCATAAATGGGAAGAGAAAAAGTGAGCTGCTACGGGTAAGTATTCTAATTGCATGCAAGCACTGGACTCTTAACTCAGCACTGGAAATCTCCCTTCTAAGGCTGGGAATGGATTTTGCAAAATCTGCTTCCAGGTGCACCCAGGTTTGGAGTTGACTAAGGGGCAACTCCGTGCCATTCAGGCAGTGACAGTGAACCAGAAGCCGGTGCTTTCTTTGGGCTGTGAGGAAAGTGTCCAGGGAGTTGTGTGAGAGCCGGCCTCACCCCTGTAGATGCAGAGGGTGGCTGGAGCTGCTTGGGACATCTGCAGCACTGTGTCCAGGGCTTCCGGCTGACCCTTTCTGTCTCATCTCGTCTTCGGGGGCAGTGCCCAACCATCAGCAGCAGGTCCCTGCCCTCCTCTCCCCCAGGTCTTTCAAAAGTCCTGCAGGCCTCCAATCCTGCATTAAACCCCTCACACTGAGAATACATAGAACATCCCTGATGAGAGCCGGCTGACGACAAGATTTCAAGAGTAAAGGCAATGAAGGAGACTGACCCAAAAAGCCGCCAGCAAGCCTTGATGTCTCTAATGTCTCCTTGAACAATCCCTCTGTTCCTCGGTGTTCCTTTTTATCCACAGCACACAGGAAGAGGGTAGACGGGAGTTCACTTGACCCTGCCAGGTGCCCACTGGGCGCAGACGCACAAAAGGAGGAAAGCTGTGAGTCTTGAACCCCTGCCTCGAGGGTTCAGAGCTCCTTACACCTTAATGAGCCGTGACCCTAGGTCCCGGTCAGCCCAGGACAGTCCTGGTTTATCTCCGTCATCTCGACATCCCCCTGCTTCATCTGCTGTTCTGGATGTTCTTTCAACGAAGTGTTGTCATTCAAGCTGAATCTGCCTGGGCAGGATGGACTGCAGGGAGGTGTCGTCCACCTGCAGCTTCAGCCTCCACTCTGCTCTCATCAAGCCTGTCCACACCACACGTGCAGGGACAGAGTTCTCAGGCTGTCACATGGTTAAACCTCAAAGACGACCGGTTATAAACCAGTTCTCTGTGTTCAACACCTTCTAAGAACAAAACTAATAGCAGATCCCGTTCAAGGTCAGCATGTCTGTGGATAAGCAAATTGCTCTCAGACAGGAGGAGCTGGGAAAGGCTGGCCCCGTGGTCTGGGCAGTGGGTGGAGATGCAGTGTTATGGCCCCTGCTGGCCACCTCGTGTCCAGCCAGTCACAGGTGGTGGGGGTGGCGGGAGGGATTGGGAGGAGCAAAACACCCTGCTACACACGAAGTGGGGCCAGGGCTGTGCTGTGGCCGGGCAAGCGTGGCGGGCTCACAGAAAGGAAGGCTAGCAGTCCCCTGTGTAAATTTAGAGAGTGGGCTGGATTCTGTCACTACAGCGGTTTTGGCATTCCTTTTAATAAGTAAATCTTAACTATTTATTTCATTATTTAATAACGGTTTTCAAACTTTGCAATAAACTGTTTTGGCAGCTATTATTCAGGAAGAAGAAAGAAAGAAAGAGAGAGAGGGAGGAGCAGAAAGGAAAGAAGGAAGGAGAAAGGGATGGATGAAGGGAAAAAACATACCTTGAAAGAGTACATTGAATGAAATTAAACTTAAAATTCCCTTTCCTCAAGAAGGCGATGACAGAAGTGGACCTCGTCTGGAATGTTTGCCAACATTTCCATTGAGTGGAGGTGTCCTGGTGATGTCGCTGAGCATACGAAATGTGTTAAGTCACAGATCTGCTGAGGAAATACTCACATCTCCTTCAAATGTTAGCAGCTTTTGTATAACTTTTATGAAATAAACTTAGATTTGCAAACAAGTTGCCAAAGTTGTACAGAGTCTCTATACCCTGAAGCCAGCTTCCTCTATGTTAACAACTTATATCATCAGCACCGACTATGGAGACCAGGAAATTAATACTGCCACACTCTATTGACTAAACTGCAGATCTTATTCAAATTTCTCCCATTTTTCCTACTGCCCTTTTTCTGTTCTAATATCCAACACACGTTGAAGATAGTTTTTGTGTCTCCCAGGTCTTCTCGAATCTGTGACAATTCTCATTCTTTCCTTGTCTTCCATGATCTTGATGAAAATGAAGACTGTGCCTAGACAATGATTTACACGTGCAATTGCAGAAGGGGTGTTTACATATCATGCAGTGAAGCAGAACATTTCTTTTAGATAAAAAAAAGTGTTCTTAAAAATTAATTCTTCTCTCTTGAATCCCAGCTTCCTTGTTCATCAAAAAATACAGCAATCACTGCTATCTTGCCCGTTCTGATGGCTGGAGGAAAACTTTGAAAACAGCTAAAAGAGGCCAGTTTTACTTCACTGCCATCAGATGCTTCAAATAAAGGAATCGATTAAATCATAGAATCAACTCACATTATCTTTTGTCAGAAGGTGAAAGATCTGACATTATTGTGCAGATGCTAGTAAATTCCATTAAGAAGTTTAAGACTAAAGATAAAATTGTTCGCTTTTGCAATGAAATTAAGAATACAAATTTTGATGGAGCCCAGGATCATGGAGACGATGTTTGTTCTAAATTAAGAAATCTATGGAAAAGAAATGCATTTGCAACTGGTAATTCATATTTCTGTCCAAACATGCTGTGATATTCCACAATAGAAATATAAAAAGTTTCCAAATACACACACACACACACACAAACACACACACAGAATAAGTGAACTCCAAAATTTTTATGACAATGATGATGTTGAATACCAAAATAAAACTTCAAGATGGCAATATATACTTTCTCTTTTTGCTGTCCATTGTAACTGAATTTTAAAAATATACACTTAAATTCTTTAAAGAATTACTTTGTTAATAAGCATAGATCATTTTGTGGAATGAATAATTTGATGGAGTTCTGATTTTTAATTGGATAAATGTATATTCAGTGAAATATTCAAAAATATTCTGAATACTGAATATTGAAAATTGATTCTGTTAACTTGTCTTAGAAATATATTTATCAAAGCAATAAAACCTGTATGGAGTTAGTTTTAGACCAAATTTTCAGTCAGTGAGCTTGTTTGTATTTTACAGTTCCTAGTGTTTCTGTTTCCTCAGGGGTCATATGGCTGTCAATATCACACAATTCAAAGGCTTTTTGTGAGGAGGATGTGAGAGAATGAATTTATGTAAAGCACCCTCCTCAACGTGCAGCACTTAACCTTGTTCTCTAAGTGGTTGTTATTATTATTTTTCCAGATCTTATCTAAATATCTGGCACATTAGAAGGGCTCAATAAATTAACATTGTCAATTAAATTCAGTAGAAGCATACAGCTGGGAAAGAACAACTTTACCAAACTGCTTTTATATCCACCTACAGATTTATACAAATTAGGAAATACTGTGTTCTCTTCAACAGGGCCTAGATTCCATCTTCTCTCCTCTTTTATGCTAACAGTAGCATGGTAGAATTCTCATTTGCAGTATTGGAACCGCTCTCTTTGTAAGACTCCAGCTGAAATCAAACAATGCTCCTTGCAGACCTGGGAAGGGATCATGGAAAAATAGTGGGGAAACTGTCTTGAGTATGTAATATTCTTTATCATTATTGTTATTCTTGAAACATACAAATATGAGCATTTATTAGCAACATCCTGGAAACAAAATGAGGTTAGAAGTTATGAAAGTAGAGAGTTTCAGAATTATCTTAGATGCAGATAGGTGGAACATTTTTGCCTAGGACATCTGACCCCAAATCATCATGACTGTGATCCACCACTGCAGGGAAGTGGCCACGGGACGACTCTCTCTCCCTGAGAGCACGTCCCCAAGTACCAGATGTATAGACAAGCATGTCGCTGCATCTTGCTAATGACAGACAGATTCGGCACCTGTAACTAGCGTCCTGAGCCCTTCTGGAGAAGCGTTCTGTCCTGTAACCACAGGGCCACCCTAACACAGCGGAGACAAGGACAGAGATGGGAATTCAGGCATCCACCGAGTAGCAGAAATCAAATTATATGTAAGAAAGAAAGGAAACATACCCACTGTATTTTCCTTCGTATTATTCTTTACAGAAGGTGATGTATGCCCAGGGGTTAGGCTTTCTTCTAAGGAACAAGCAGATAGAAAGGACACAGTGTAGTTGAAATGGAAAATATAAAAATCAGAGATAGGAGGCACGGAGTGAACTATCTGGTAGAGAAGAAACCTTAGGTAGTGTCATAACTGCCAAGAAAGGCTGAAGATGGGCATGAAGGAGACCTCAGGAGAGTGCAGCGAACGTGACAAGGTACGGATGCGGGCTGGGCAGTGAGGGCCTCAAAGCCACAGGAGGAAACAACCGGGCTGGAGAAGACACACAAGATATCTTATTAACAGGGAGAATGTCGTGGCTAGAAGAAAAATTGACTTTGCTCTTGTCAAAAAATAGATGAGGAAGGGAGAAAAGATCCAAACTCCAGAAGAACACGTTGTAGTTGGTGATCAGGAAATGGCAATGGCGGCCGCTGCTGTCAGGGAGGCTGCAGCCCAAATCCTGAGAGGCAGGGACATGATTAACACAGGACTGTAGAATCATTATGCACAAAATGTGTAGGGAAATCCCTCCGTGTCAGGCAGGAGGCTACGTCAGTATGAGCTGAAGTCTCCATGATTTTTAAGACTTTGGTGGAGTAATGGTGAATACAGCCCAAAAAGCAGTTTTAGTATTCATCTTGAGCAATTCTAAAATTTATAGAAAAGTTATAAAAGATAAAAACCCATCATTATGGTTCAGAAATTTACTGAATATAGTGGAAGTTATTGTGAAAATGAAAGTACTGGAAAACCAAGTTTCTTCTCATTGCTGTACATCAGAAAGTTCAAGAATTAGAGAAAAATAAATACTAAATACACCTGAAACAGAATCAAATGATCATTTACAAAACAAAATATAAGGCCTAAGTCTCAATAGAAATTACTAAAAAGACAACAAATCTACTCAAAAAAAGGTATCCTGTTGTTGTAGGTGAATTCCATCCCTGTTCCCATTCTCCTTCAATGAAATTTATCAAGTCTATTGATAGGAATTATGGAAAATAAAATATGGTAATGTATGATGATACAAAAAATATAGAATAAACTTGAAACTCCAAGAAGATCTTTGTATTTAAATATATTTTACTATTTTGGAGTGGAACAGAATGTGTTCAAAAGTTGAACTTGGGCATGGAATCAAAATACTTTATTCCTCAGTCTTTTTTCAATTTATTTTTGACATGTAATAGGTATTTATTTATTCATCCATTCCCTGATTGGTTAAATATCTCTAAAAAATGACAATTCACTGTAGAGCAACACGAGGCAAACAATCATATTGTCCAAGACTGATAACAGGCTGGTGAAGATAAGGAAGTTCTCTTTATTTTCTTTATATTCTTCCTTTGTGCTCTAAATTGCCATTTTTATTTTATAAAATGTATGGATCTCCTTTTAAAACAAGTGAACCCTCTGGAGATAATTATTTCAATGTGTGTCAGCAGAGGATAGAGGACCATCATGTCATTTCTGTGTTCAAAAGAGTGATATAGTTTTCTCAAGCCTCCGTTCAAATCCTTTAATCTTGACAAAACCTCTCCTCCTGTTTCTGAGCTATTGAGTGTCTAAAGAGGGTCTCTATGTAACCTTACATAGTTTTAAAAATATGAACATATATATATATAAAAGAAATCAGACTATCCAATCTTCTAATCAGTGCTTACTACACATCCTCGAATATATTTCACTTTCTAATGATAATGTGGAAAATTATTAGGATGAAAATGTTCTCCTATTCAATACATCTCTGAGGACTCATTTTATGTAATATACTATTCTTGGGTATATAAAGGATTCAAAGATAAAGCATTCCTGCCCTGTGGAGAAAATCAGGCACCTGTCAAATCATTCTAGTACAGAGTGGTCTGTGGAGAGAGTTAAACCAGAGATATATCCCAAAAGGTTGACAAGAGAGGGAGAGGGTCAAGGAGACCTTCGTGAAATTTGTCCAAGGCCTTGACAGATGGGTACATCGTCTGTTTATAGACAGTGCGCTTTCCTCCTTGTTTTCATTGAAGACTGAGAACTCAGAGGTGCCAAAAGGTAAATCAATTAAGGTGAATTGGAATTAAAATTAGGATTCTAAAATCTACTGTTAAAAAACAAAAGAATACTTCTTCAGATTCTTCTCCTTTTGAGTGTGAACTTGGGTCAGGAGATTGCAGCTGAGTCCTAGGTATCATTGTCAGGGACTGTTCTTGCTCTGAAATATTTTTTTCTCGTCCTCCCTGTTTTTCAAACTGTTTTAGTCTCCCTCTGTGCTTAGATTTTTCTTGCCAAAGGTACTCATTTGTTCATTTATTCAATCAACATATATTCATCAGGCACCCACCTATTGCCATGCATGGAACTAAGCACTGGTGTTACATCAGTGGACACCTCTTTGGTTCTAGGAGCTAAGAACCTTGTCCACTGAAGAGGACAGCAGCAAGATGACTGTCCACAGGGAGCACCAACTTTTAGTCAAGGCACAGTGGTGGGAAAGGTCAAAGAAAACACAAGGAATTTGGGAGATTGGTTTGTCCAGAGGAATCTGGAAAGGAGGTTAGGAGTCAGATTCATGAATGTGGGGTGAAAGTAGAGATGGGGAGAATGCCTGTCAGGTTTACTTGGTGGGCATTTGTACATAAAAATGGAGAAACATTTCTATGACACTTAAAGAAATTTTAACCGAGAATTTCTATGTCCAGCAAAAAAGACCCTCAAGAACTTAGGGAATGTGTTCTCTTGAGTCTTTCTTGAGGATTCTATGAGAAAATGAGCATCAGTAAACCAAAATGACTAGACACATTTGAAAAGAAAGACTTCAGGGGCCATTGCTTACATAGCTCCTTGTAGAAATGACACTGAGCAAGGGTTAAAAGGGAGAGAGCACAGTATTTAATGGCTATGTCCTTTGACAAAATAATTATGGTTCAACTATAAAACATGGAGAGAGAATGAAATAACCAACTGTAAAAACAATTTTTAAACTTTTTAGCAATTATATTGGTAGTAGTAATATTTAGTATTGTTATTTTGAGACTAATTTTGGGGGGATAAAGCAAAAAGAAAGTAATTATGAGATATTTTAATTTCATGAACTGCTCAGTCCTTGATGGATTTTTATTGTAGAAGAAAGAAGCTAGAGATGTGATAGATAAGAGACAAAATAGAAAGCCTACAGTCCTCAATTTGAATTGTGGGTATCAGTATGAACTTAGTTATTTGATCTCGTAGCTATTTACTGAAAAAGCCTAGAAACAATACCAGTCCAACAGCAAAGATCACCCCTAGCACCCACATGGTGGTATAGAAATATTATTTGCCAGTAAAAGAAACCAGAGCTTCTCAGAAAAATGGAGCAGGAAAGGTACAAAATGAATCTGGAACATCTTGAAATACCAGACAAAAAGAAAGCTATGCAAGACTGAGAGAGTCATATCAAACAGACTCAAGATTCAACTTGCAGAAGCTCCCACTGGCCAAATATGAATAATTTCAGCTTCAATAAGAACAGCAATTACAATGTATAGAAACCTATTAAATATGTGTAAATCTGCTTGTTAAAAAGAAATTTTAGAAAACCTAATTGGTTCCCTTTGGAGGACTGTAGTGAACAAATTAATTATCTTGACAACAGTAAATAAAAGGGTTGAAACAAACCCTTACCCTGCCATGCCTATATGAAGTCTATCAGAAGAGCAAATAGTAGGTGAGTAGAAGCTTCTGCTTACAAAAATATTCCATCTAATACAGGAAAAAATAAATTATAGAATTAGAATATCATCACTTTTCAACCTTCACTGAATCCCTGTATCTAGTCATTGAGCATCGACTCATAACTGATAACATCAAAAACTAAAACCAGACATTGTGTACTTCCTGGTAGAAACATACAACTCCACCAAAGGCATGTCATAGACATGGAGCCTGATTCTGCTCAAGCTCCGCAATCCAGAGGCAATTTGCAGGAAATGCAGAGGACAGAGGAACACGTTGAACTGCTCCACGTGCATGAGGTTAGGAATATTGTGGGCAACTCTACATGAGAGTGGTTAATTTCAGGGAGGAGGAGAGGGATTGGGACTGGGACAGAGCATATGGAGAGGCTTCAGCAGGGGGGTGGACGCTAGTAAAGTCCTACTTTTTGACTTGAGTTGAGGTCAGCAGAGTGCTTTGCAATAATTCATTAAGCTCTACAGCCGTTTTGTGTCATGTCCCTGTATCTGTATTTTATTTTATAAGGTAAAAAAGGTTAAAAGACAAAATCGAAAAAGACCTATGTGTTAATATTGTTGTTTGGATGGGATAAAGATGGAAAGAAAATGGTATTAGGCTATGCTGGCAAAAGTTATACAAATTTTAAAATACAAACAATTCCAGATATGTAGAAAAATAAAGGAATAATGTATGACACCAACTACACATCAACAAAGGTTACCTATTGTTAACATGTCATTTTGGTTTCAATTTTTTTAAATGAATATAATACTGAATATAAACTAAGTTCTCTTTGCTTCCCTCCAAATTCTCATTCCCTTTCCTCCCTCCCTTCCTCCACAGAAGAAACCACTATAATTATTTATAGTAACAATAGCAATAATAATAATGTCCTCCAGCGTTGATGGAACATGTGCTATGTGCCAATACCTTGTGCCAAAAAGTTTTCCACACTTTATACGAATTAATTCTTTGAATCCTCAGTACAACCCTATGAAGCAGTTGCTACTATTTCAGTCATTTTGCAGATGAGAAAACCAAGCTACGGAGGGATTAACTTGCCTGGGATCTCAGAGTTAAGACACAGGGAAGCCAATTCTCAGACTCAGGCAGTGTGGTTGCTGAAGGCTGTGTATGTCCACGGAGCAGCAAGCAGCCGCCATGGTCAATGGAGAGAGTGCAGGGGGTGAAATCTTGTCTTCAGAAATCAGGTTTACTTTCCCGTAGTTCGAATAGCTGTAGGTTCTCTTGGGTTTTCTATTTATAGTACTATACTGTCTGCATTAAGTAATATATATAGTTCATACTATCATTTATATACATTATATAAATATAAATTATATATAACCATATATATAGTTTCTTCTTTTCTTCTTTTGTCCTAGCACATGAATTAGTTGGGACCTCTAGCATAAACTTGAATATAAAAATATAAAATCCTGGCCAAAAAGTCACACATTTTTAAAACTGTCTTATCTCCTTTGTGATTTTTGGACTGCATGTAAATAATTAAATTGTCTAATGGACTGGCTAGCCATCCCGACTACTGGAAAGGTCTTGGTAGAGATAAACTCTTCATTTCTTGGGGCCTCTGTTTCCTCAACTGTAAAGGTAAATGACTACAATATTTCTAAAGTTCTCTTACCTTAAAAGTTCTATGATTCTTCTATTTCCAATTTTTGTAATTATTGTTGAATGAATAAGTGATGATTCAGGTCTCTTTATTTTTGGTAACTAAGGATTGAAAATTAGAGGATAACATAGGGATTCATAAACTACAAAGATTAATGTCTTACATTTTTTATAAAAGAAGTTCTGAGTAAAAGCCAGACGACTGGATTTTATTATTTTATGATTAGTTTTGGGGGATAACTAAGAGGATGCAGTGTTTAAAAACTGTCTGGGCATGTACAACATAACATTAATTGCCTTAAAGCTGGTTGGTGGAATTTTATGTGACGTTTCTTTATTCTTATTGTTGGTCTGCACTTTCTAATTGAAGAGAACAGACGGGTAACTTGAAAAATACAATAGAAAATAAATCTAAGATGCCTTACGTTTACACATGACATTTTATATAAATGTGTATCTTTTTATCTCTCCAAATTACCTTGCTTGTGAAATCAGGCCAAGGGCTTTCCTTGACTTTCCCCAGAGCCTCCGTCTAGTTCACTGGCTCTCCACGTTCTTCGTCCCATCCTTCCCTTCAGTGTCCACTTCTCTTTTCTCCTACTTCTGGCTGGCTGTTCCTTCACCTCCATGCAGCTCAGCCTGATCTCGCTGTGCTCCAGAGTAGGAATGGCAGAGGGGCCAGTCCCTCAAGAAGACCTACCAAGTGTCCCCTATGAACACAGCAGATCTCGTGGTACAGAGGCTGCCCAGGGGTGGTCCCGGGGGCTTCTCTCCTTTGCTCACTCAGACTTGGCTAACAGCCAAGCTGCCAGCACATCCTTGATCTACTCAAGATACTGAGGCCTGAACTCTGGTTCCAACAGTTATTATTTCTCTGCTTGTTTACACATTGGCTTTGTCTGAAACTTTCCATATCTCTGGCTCTTTTTTGCTCAAGCTGCTCTGGTATTCGTCCACAACCCAAGGGGCCATAAGGAGCCCGAGAGACTTCGGTGAGATTTGGGTTAAACTCTGGAGTTTAATATGGTCATGCTGTGGATGTTGTACATGTGTTTAAATGGCTTTGATTAACAGGTATAAACTTTTCTTCGAGATGCACCTTTCAGAACCAGTTTAAAAGACACACATTTGAAACTCAGCCTTGTTACCTTTTAACCACATCATTTTTGTTTCAAAACAGTATCAAGTAGTGTACCATTTACTTTATTTGGTAGGATTGATTTTTGAGTGATTTGGGGGCTTTTCCTAGACATTCGTCTTCTGAGAATGAAGATTTTTCTGCACTGAAGAAATTATATGAGATGTGTCAGAGAACCTGAAGGTGTCCCAGACATGTCTTGCACAATTTAAGTCTTGTCTTACGCAGAGAACTCTCTGGGGCAGTCGTGGCTCTGACAAAAGGGGGCAGAGATTTTTGAATGTGCTAAGCTTGGGTATTTATTAACTCACTCATATTACTTGATAAATATATTTTCTGACTTTCAAATAAATGAAGTAATGCCTGGGAAGTATTTCATTAAGTCCCTGGTGTGTTAGTTTACTCTCTCACCTGATGCGTTGAATCCGGTTAAAGGAACACAGCAAATTCCATGAGATCTTTCAAATCTGGCTTAAAATCCTTGGTGCAGATGAACTTATTCATGTTTGAGTTCATGTCTCCATTTGAGCTCTATAGGCCCAGAAATAAATAAAATTTTAATTTCTGGATAATCAAATATTCTTAGATATCTTTAAGATACTATGATGTTAGTGGAGAGATGACCGGGTTCATTCATGTAGCCAATGCTCCATCTTCAGTGAGTGATTGTGTCATATTAAAAGCTCAAATTAGTTTCCTTTTGTGAATCTCCTTTCTTTCTCTCTCTCTCTCTCTGTCTCTCTCTCCCCTGTCTCTGTATCTCTCTCTCTCCACCCATCTCTCTGTCTGTCTCTCTCCCCCCTCTCTGTCTCTCTCTCTCGTCATTGATCATGGACCACTCACCACCTCTCTAGAATTCAGTTTCCTAGACTCTAACATTGATCGTCTCGAAGCTTTTTACTTCTAATTTCCTATAATTCTAATATCCGTTTATGTTTTTATTTCTGTTTGGAAAGTAATTGCAGTTGGGAAATGAGATTCCAATCGTATAAATTAAAGTTCGTTGTTTAAAATAGACAGCTGTCTAAAATAAACTTAGATAGTGGACATTCAATCCCCACTTCTCACGGGCTCCATAAGACAGAGTGGTATTCAGCCCCAGTCTTTAAAATTCTTTTCTGGTGAGACTGAAAGCAGGTTCAAGGAAAAACAGCTCCGCTCATGAATGCATACGTCCAGACATGGTGCTGACGAAGCACATTGGAGCCACCCTAGGGCAAAACTCCCCGTCAATCACAGTGTTAGAAGGAGAGGTCTTGGAAAGCCACGAGGGTAAAAGAAGTAGAAGGAAACACATTATCCGGTGCTGTCCATACAGGACTTGTGGGAGGTCAGCGAGCGGATGGCAGAACGAGTCCAACAGAAACTCAGGACCTGAAGCACGGGGAGCAGACAGGCAGCCCAGAACAGCCACGTGGAGTAACAGGGTAGACAGGCCTTCCTCAGGGAACCAGGGGAGAAGCGCAAGGAGGGTCAGAACCCTCATAGAACAAATAGGATGGACTGAGTCTCCGGAACTCCAAAACTGCCGAATATCCCATGCTTTTCCTCCTGTTACACACAAAAAGAACAAAAGTTACAGAACTGTATAATAACAACTATACACCCACATTGAAGCAGATGGAAGAGAAGGGCAAACCAAAGAGATTCTACAGCACTAGGATGGTGGCTAGGGGGAGCTGTCTCAGTGCTGAGCAAATATCGGTTCATTGTTGGTCAATAAATATTTATTAATATTTACATCTATGTGTGAAAATGTGCTGGGTCTTTGGTTATTAGCATTATCTTACATTCCTCCATCTAGGCATTCTATGGTTTCTTTCAACCTGGAGATTTCCAGCAGACCTATCCCATTCCAAAGATAGGAGAGAAAATCGGTGGATTCTATCTGAGAATGCTGTTGGCAGTCATGGCCAAATGTGGCAACTGAGCACTTGAAAATGAGCTGTTTCCAAGCTTGATGCCCGTACCTGCAGAATACACACCAGATTAAAAAATTATGTAAAGACTTTGTTATTATTGTGACGATGTCAGCTAGACTTATCGTGGTGATCATTTCACAATATATACAAATATTGAATCGTTATGTTGTACACGTGAAACTAATATAATGTTATTTGTCAATTATATCTCAACAAAAATTTAGAATTACACACAAAAATATGTAAAATATCTTATTAATATATTTTGTTGATTACATTTTGAAATAATAATATTCTAGATATATTATATTAAATAAAATATATTATTAAAGTTAATTTCACCTGTTTCTGTTTTCTTTTTATGTTAAAAAGTTTTTAATTGCATATGAAGATTGCATTGTATTTTTATTGGAAAGCATTGTTCTAGTCCAATGTTTCTCAAACTGTTCTATGCATGCAAATCACCTGAGAATTATGGTAAAGTGCAAACTCTCATTCCGGAGGTCAGGATGGGGCTCCCAGGAGATGGATGTGGCTGGTCCTGATGCTGCTTGGATGACTTCTATATATATTTCAAGAATAGGATGAGATAGAAGACAAAGGCATTTTTACTCCATAATTGGAAACAGAACTCCTGCTGTGTAGTGTATTAAAAGATAAAGCAGGAGTTGTCCATTATTACAAATTAAGAAGACCACACATCAAAGATATGTTGTTAAGATGTTTCTCCTTGCAAAGTCTCTTCCAGCTTGATATTATAAAAGGCCTGGTAAATGACAGAGCCAAGAAGAGTTTGTTTTTGTTAGCCTACTTACTTGCTTCATTCCTAATGTGATTTATATCCTAGACTAATCTATTCCCTGTTCTGAGCCTAAGGGATTTTGCATATTCAGCTGGGAGAGGAATAATTTTTAGAGCTAGAATGCCATAGGATATTGGATGGATAAGGGCCACCCCACGTGGAAGTCTGAGTGGTGTCTTAATAAGTGAAAGAGGGAACAAATAGGCCAGGATTTGGGGTGATGGCAATAGAGTCATGCTGACAGGTAAACTCCGGGGAGATCATACCTTAGCATGGCTCTCGCCTTGGAGCGGGAGTGGAGTGACATGTTTATGTGTGTGCATGTGTGTCTTTGTGTTCTGTGTTTATGTGCTGTATAGTCAGAGTTCTTTGGTTCAAGAAAAGGAAACCAGTTATTTAAGCAGAAGAGGCAATTTATTAACAAGATATTGGGAGTTCACAGCGTGCCCAGGAGTGCAGAACAAGGAGAAAGGGCTGTGCAGACATTGCTGATGCCCAACTCACACAGCTGAACGAGTCCACTCAGAGCATCCATTGCGTCCTCTATGCACCAGACCTACCATCATCCAGGACCCCAGTCCTGCTGACATCATTGTCCTACCCAGAGGGCAAGACTCCTGGGAAAGGAGAGTCTTCAGTGAAGGATCAAAACGGAACAAATGCCCACTATTTCTATCCTTTGCTGCCCAGTCTCAGCAGGCATCCCTAAAACGTACTTGCACATACTAATGTAATTGTGTCCTGGTCAACAATATTCTACCCCTCCTAAGAAAGGAATGACCCCCTCATCTTGTGCCAGCTCCCAATCCAGGATCTCTAGGTTGTGTCTACTCCTCCTCTATTCTGCCATAATTCCATGTCAATATTCTGTATACTACAGACCACCAATACTATAAAATCATGGGAGAAAGAAAGAAAAGCAGGAATTAATTAAATTATATTAGAAAACACTAATGTAAAAAAGATATATGCACCCAGATGTTCATTGCAGCATTATTCACAATAGACAAGACTTGAAAATGACCAAAGTACCCATCAATGGATGAATGAATAAAGAAAATGTAGTATATATATGCAATGGAATACTACTCAACCATGAAAAAGATGAAATCTTGCCATTTGCAACAACGTGGCTGGACCTTGAGGGTATTATGCTAAATGAAATAAGTCAGACAGAGAAATTCAAATACCATATGATTTCACTCATATGTGGAAGATAACAACAACAGTAAACACATAGATACAGAGATTAGTTTGGTCATTACCAGAGGGAAAGCAGGGAAGGAGGAGGGCAAAAGAGGTGACAGGGCACATGTGTACAGTGATGTACATGAATTATTCTTTGGGTTGTGAACATGATGTAATCTACACAGAAATCGAAATATAATGATGTACACCTGAAATTTATATAATTTTATAAACCAATGTTACCTCAATAAAAATTTTTTTTTTAATTATATAAAATGTGTATGACAAAGCAAGGAAGAGAAATACAGTGAAATGTTATGTTCCCTTTGCTCACAAGGTCTCCACTGACATTCATGATATCCCTCCTGCCCTGCTAAGCCATGTTCCCTTTGCCTTCAGCCGGCACCCCAGCTAATCAGTCGTTCCCCTTACAGGATGACCCCGAACGTGTTTACAGAGAGATAGGAGTCCTAAGTGCCTGTCTGCGTGAGGTAGCCTGAGGTCTTCCTTTAGCTGTTACTCTGAACCTGGCGTTACTGAAAGACGCCCAGGAACTCCCCTTTCCTTTTACATTTCTCCTTCCCCTTCTTGCTGCATAGCAGCCACGCTGTGCTCCTTAATAAGCAGGAACGACCCCCTCAGCCAGCCATATACCCTACTTGGCCTGTTCCCCCAGTAACATAAGTACTCAAAAGGAGAAAGCAGGAAGTGTACAGTAAAGCATCTTGCCCTTCTGTTTGTAGAC
This sequence comes from Ceratotherium simum simum, assembly GCF_057802395.1. Lineage (NCBI taxonomy): Eukaryota > Metazoa > Chordata > Mammalia > Perissodactyla > Rhinocerotidae > Ceratotherium > Ceratotherium simum. The sequence goes on from NC_141910.1 coordinate 74,380,893, forward strand.
AAAACCTAGACGTTCCCAGACAATTAGACCCCAGTAACTGCATAAGGTGCAGGACCCTGTGTTTTTATTGGATTCACCTCCTGGTCTCTGGCCAGAGTACATCTTGTCAAGAAATCTAGAATGAATACTAGCCTCTACCTTTTAGATCCTTTCAGCATATTGTCACTGCTGTAGCGGGCCAGCCTCAAGTCCCATGGGGTGGAAAGATGATCCTGTTTCCTGCAAAGATGAAGAATTAATTTAACCTGAGACAACACAATGATGATATCCTGTTGTTCCCAATATACAAAGAAAAACCATCTTATCTTCTCTCTTATCAGGATAAAGTCCATTTCCTCGTGCTTGGAGCTGTGTTGATTTACTTGAGTAAAGACACTACATTTGGAACCATACCCCCGGCTTAAGCTTACAGTAAGTCACTACCATTCTCCAGGAACACCATCCTCCATGCTAGCCAAGCCATGAATGCCAGGGGACAAGATGAGATTCCCTGTCGCTGCGTCTTTCAAGACTTTGTTGGTGACGCTAACATGTATGATTTCTCCAGCAATGCCACGGTGATTTTGATTTACCATGTCAATAGTCCATTTATTAGGGCTCTAAGGTGGAGATTCTGCCAATTGTTGAATATGTCTTTTTCATCTCTACCCTTAGGAATTTGGGAGGAAACATAGGGAGAATTTAAGGCCCCACTTAGCTAATGTGTCACTGGACCCTCTCCCCGTTAGTCCCCACTTTACCCAGTAGGCCATGTGAGATTTTGGGTTTCCAGGAATTTAGGCAAGCCACTATCCAATGATGCCCATAAGGTCACAGTGTTTCCCTTTCTCAATATATAATTACTCTGACAAACAGCTTCAAGTCTGTCTGTGAAAGGATCGTTTATTTTCATGATGTTACTGCAAGGTCTTTCTTCAAAGATACTCTCCATTGCAGATGCCCTGGTCTGGGAATCTACTCATTTCCAGGATTGGGTGAAGAACTTGGAATCTTAATGGCGGGGCTCATATCAGACCCCTGTTCACAGATATTAAGTTTCTTCAGTTCTACAAATCAAATAGGACCTTTGTGGGTCAGCCTTCTTTTCCAGTCCAGCAAATCATCCAAAATGGCCATGGCTGGTGATGTAATTGTTTTGCCCCCAGGTGCTACGAGTGATAAATTCTTGTCTTGCCGAATGTTCTCTACCAAGTGAAATAATGAACCTTGATGTCTCTTATTTCTTCTGTTTTGATCTGTGTGCTACATTGTAAGTATCCTTATGTGTATCACTTAATGTATTAGTCACAAGTAAATATACTGGCTGACTTAAGTAGGAAAGACAAAACTACTAAGATGGTTGAAATGTCAGACAGACTTGGAGGCTAGCTCATTAGGAACAATGCCTAAGAACATGCAATAGAGTTGATCCAGTTAGGACCCTGCAACTACAACCATAAGCATGAGACACTGCCATTCTTTCTCCAGGAAATTAATTGTACTACAACTGATCTGTTACCATAGAAGAATCTTTGAGGGCCATGCTTCTTTGTGTAACCAATTTGCAATTCAAAATCTAGGATGGGCATGTCATATGGTGGATCGTAGGTCATGTGCCCACATCTTAGTTGAAAGAGAAGTTGGAAAAATAAATACCTAGTAATTTTAGCATCTATAGTGAGAGGCAGTCCCTACCTACTAAGGAGACTCAAATGATGGGGAGGTTCTCAGTATAGGAAGGAGGTTTAGATGCTGGAGAATCAAAAAGAATGAAAAAATTTACTACAGTGTGAATGAGAAGATGTAGTGTCTTTTTCCTCTTGTTTATCTCTAGTGTTTTCTCTGCATCCACGTTTTTTTCTAGATCCTCTTTTCCTAATGAGTTTCAGTACTAAAACTATTCTAGATATGCATGATACTTATTATCGTTTTCAGTACAATTAAGAAAAATTCAATTCCAAATAAGGTATATGATCTAAATGTGTCTCTATTTTTCTTACTTTAATGATGAGTCCCATAAATGAACTGGAAAATCAATCAAAATACTCTTATTAAGCACCTGATTTGTACCCACACTATCACTATGTACTCACAAGTTAAGAAATGAGTCCTTTTCTTCAAGTAACTTGAACTGATGCAGAGATATTAAACAGATGACATCAAGATGAGAAAATGTGATATAAAGACGCCAGATGCAAGATAATTCAGAAACTGGACATCAGGAGTCTAGAGGTAGTTTTGGAAAGACTTGTTGGACGACTTGGGTGTTTGTGAATTTATTGGGCTACCAAGAATGAAATGAAAAGTACTTATTTTTGTGAAATTAAAGATCATGTTCTTAAAATTATGAACATGGAGATGAGATAAATATCTTTTATAGATTATCTTAGTTTGCTGGCTGTAATCACCTAAACCTTAAATTCTCAATGTTCTTTTAGATCTCAGAATTATATTTGCTACAATTTATATCTACATATTTTGCCAAAAAATGATCAGCTCTCTAAGATCAGACCACCTCTATAAACTCATAGGTTCTCTGTAAAATCTGAAGATGCACGCTTTGGAATCCTATTTCTCCAGACTCCCCCAACATCCATTAACATGCCATAGAATAATCATCAAAGATGGATGCAAGGGCACGTCAATGAGCCCCAACAAGTTCATGGCCTGTCCTGATTCAACCGACTCACTGAGATTACACAACCAACTTGCTTCTGCCCATAACTCTACTTTATATGCCAACTCTTCTTTATAACATGACCCCCAGATCCCTTTGTCATTCCTCCATTTTTCAAGTCAATCACCTACACCTTATTCCTTTTAACCATTTGCTGTTGAAGCATTCCACAGATGTTTTGATTAGTTGAAGCTAAGTCCCTGCAATGAAAATGGGCTTCCCATCTTTATCATTGTTTGATATATTAATAAAATGGCCCTTATATATATATGTCCAGCTCAGAAAGTTTAGTTTTTGATGGAGTGGGGGAGGGTTATATTAGTGCCTAATTTTGCATGGTGTACACGTGGTACAGTAATATCTGGATTCCAGGTTTTAACCATTTACTGCTCAACTGTAATAATATTACTCTATTTGCTACTGTCCTAAGTTAGTCTAAGACTCCTTTATATATCACACCACTCTATCATTGATGCAGACATAATCCTGAAGAAAAGTAAAAAAGATATTTTAGGACATGTCATGAGTTTCCTGTGCCAAAACTCAGGTAGATCATCTTCACATTTTCCGTGGAGATCTAGTCCCTATCCCTTTGCCTTGGTGTGGAACGTAGCGTCTGAGGACATGTAGAGGTCCCTGTCCATTCATATCGTGTTGAGACCAGAGTCTCTGCACAGAAGTCCAGGGAACTGAAAGGAAGAGATTGTCCTTCTCACACTATGAGAGATTCATCTGTTGTTAGTTGGAATGATCAGAACATGCATCTAATAGTTGGAAATACAGCCTAGTGTATAACTTGTGTGTTTCATAATTCAAGACACAAATGTACCTGGGGTTTATTTCTTTTTATTAAATTGGAGGACATACTCACCAGAAGGGGCTGCATATTCCAATTTGTTTTCTCTTGCTAATTAATTAATTAATGGAGATAAGCTCTGAATTTCCTAATACAAAAAGGCTTTAATCTGTAGAATGAACTTCTAAAGGCAGCATAAAGTGTACCGTAAATAATTTAAGGAAGAGTTTGATAGATATTTGGAGGCAAAATGTTTCATTGTATGGATTAATTACAAACTACAGAGATATTTTTTTAATCTAATAGCCTTTGGAGTACTCCCCAGTCCATATGTTTCCTGAAGAGTTTTACTTACTGTACCATACTGCAGACACTGGGCTTAATTTTTTAAGAAATTATAATTTATTAAGTGCATCTACAATGTAACTGCAAGATACAGACTGAAATGCTGCTCTGCTGCTGTGTTCTGTGGCTTCATGATTCATTCATTTTTCCTCTTAAGCCATTTGAGTGCTGGCATTTCAAGCTCTAAAGTCATGCAGAGGATGGGTGGAAAGAATACAAATGCTGCCCTGAAGCCAGGCTGGGGTTGGGGAGCTGTTGTCAATAAGCTGAGGTTGAATAACATGCGATGGCAGTGTGGTGAGAGAGAGGCACCCTTTCACGCTGCAGGGTCCAGGAATGCCTTACCTCCATGCCACGACACTAGATGCCATGCTCATCAACGCAGTGGCTTGACATGTCAGTGAGGTACACCTACTGCTTCAGGTAACCAAAGCTGTTGAAACAATATTGTGCCTGTGTGTGTGCACACGCTTGTGCACATGTGCCTCCTATGTGCACATGCCCTACATCTAACAGACAGTGTATTTTCACAGACATGCACATTATGTGTAAGAAACACATTCACATATATAAATCTTTGATTTAAAATACCATGGCTTAGTATCATTTAGAGATTTCTTTCTTTCTTACTGTAAGGTAAGCTATATGGGGATAAATTTTTACTGAGAAAACTGAACGTATTGCTAACACAACCAAGATAAGGCAGAGAAACTCACCAGGAATAGCCGCATATGTGTGTCTGTGTGTGTGTACATATGCATATTCTTTTTATCTATATTTTTGAAGTGTATATGGAAGTATTTCAAAATAATAATATGTTGTATATCCAAACCCTTAAATAGTGCCATGGAGTTCACTATTTGACCTAAACATGCAAATTTTCCTATAGATGTTATTCTGCTTACATTTTTAGAGGAATGCTTTGTCCTTTATAAAATGGAAAAATTCCCGTTGTGCTACAGTTACAGTTCTCCAATCGTTTTGGAGCCCTCCTTACTCCATAGTGACCACACATCCTGAAGAATTGTCCTCTGGCGCTGGTTGTCTGGGGAGCTCAGGATCAGTGTCGTAGACACAGGAGAATACATGCTCCCATTTTTTTTCCACAGACTGTAAATGATTCCTATTCTTTGCTCCACAGAACATCCGATGTGGTGCCCAATCAGCTGAAAAAGCGGCACAAACGTCATTAGTTCTGTGTGTGTGTGTGTGTGTGTGAGTGTGTGAGAGAGAGAGAGACAGAGAGAGAGAGAGAGAGAGAGCAGGGAGACTGCAGCTGCTCTGCCGCGTGCCGAGTGGAGTCTCCATTAGGGCAGCTCTATTGATTTCTGATCCACACTGCAGCACCAGGGCTGAGTGCAGGAGGAGAAAAGATCACGTCTCAGAGACAGAAATTACTAAAGGCAAAAACATGAGTGCATATGTATATAGTTTCACATAAAAATCATGCATCTGTTACCAAAAGGAACTAAAAAGGGAGAATTTAGGCAGCAAAATTGAAAGATTGTTAATAACTTAGAATAAAATATATAGGAAAAGTAGAGGATAAGGAATCCAGAAAAATCTTTGGTTCTAATTTTTAAGCCATTTTTCATGAGACATGATAATGGTCCAATTTCCAGAATGCCTTTAAAAAAAAAACATGAGAAATTTGGCAGAGATATTGAAAAGGATAGTTTACTTGAGGATAATCTTAAAGCTATGCCTGAGAATTTTGAAAAAAATGTCAGAGATTTATTTTTATTAAATTTTGTTAGATTATTGCATCAGTTAGTCAGCTTTCATTTTTCTATTTTTGATGCTTTGTGTTGCATAATATCTAGGATACAGTAACAGGCTGGTTGCAAATGCTTGAAACAGAAATAGGTTTCTTCAGAGGCTGCATTTCAGAGTGTCCAACTGTGAGCCTGTGAAGCAGAGAGTTAGAGCTCTCTCAAGGTCTGTTGCCTAGGATTTGGTTAGAAATTATTGTATCTAGGTGTAAAAATGTCTTGGTCTTTCAGGCAACTTGAGTTTATAACTGGCCCTTTTACCCCAAGACTTATCAACTGCCCTCCTCCCCAAAAGAAAGAAGGAGGTAAGTTCAGTTGTACAATAATGTGCTGCCAGGCAGGCAGTCTGCATGTGAACAGCAGAAAATTAGAAGAATCGAACAGTCCATTCCCATCTCCCCCCATCACACACACACACGCATATTCCAACACCCATCAGTTAAGGGGGAAAAGGGCGATACCTTTTTAAAAAACGAAAGGCAGTAAGCCGTTATTAGCAGGAGCTATATTGAGCATGCTTGCCAGACAGGCAGCAAAGCCGAGCTCCAGTTCCGCCCAGACATGTGCCTTGCCATTTTCATTTTAATCAGCCTGCTCAGGATGGCTGCTGATTCATTTTGCAGGATGTCCCCCTGGGAGCCAAGGTGGAAGCCTGAGGCGAGCTGCTATTGCATCAATGCAGCACCCCACATCAGACAGAGAGAGAGGGAGGAAGAGGGGAAGAAAGAAAGAGAAAAGACTTCAACACACCAAGTTCCAAATTTCGATATGGCTATTTAAAAAATCCTTCATGAAACTAAGTCCATTACAGGAAATATAAAGAAAGAAAAAGAAAAGAAAAAAATACGTCACATCGTCACTTCATTATCCAGCTACACCCCCCCCCCCACCCCAACACACACGTTCACACACACAGGCGCGCACTCTTCCACAGAATGGCTTGAAATTCTAGTTTCCTTCATGGTCACTGTAAAATGCAATATACATATATATTTTTATTTACCTGGTAACTAGCTGGGGTGGTATACCTGATTTAGCTGGAGACTTTGATTTGTGGGATTGACAACCTTATTATGCAGTGAGCTTATTATTGATATTATTCTGCTCTCGGTTGCCATGGCCACCTTGTGAGAGACATTCAATTTTCTCTCTTCCATCATCATTATCTATGAGGCCATCTGTTGTGGAAAATGAATTCAGCCTCATTTGCATGACTGATAAGCAATTTTTTTTTTTATCTATTTAACAGAAGGTCATATGCCGGGGATTTGGAGCTCGTGAAAAAAAAATGTGGAAAAAAAAAAAAAGCATATCGAGAGGATGAGTGGGAGTGCGTGCACTCGGGGATGCATGTGGAAGCAAAACAGATCCCTCAGGCCTGTGAGCCTATCGTGCTGCATTTGTCATTCCTGCCCGGGCGACATTTTTTTTTCCCTAAGCTACTGCACACTAAACAGTGAGAGAGCTTTCCCTGCAGCCTTTCTGAAGCCCCCTGATTTTTTTACTCATTGTTGGTGGGTGTATTTTAATTTTTTTTATTCCCTGGACTATGGGTTATGATATCAATATTCATTGAAGACAAAAAGCAACATTTTCTGCATCTTGGTGGTAGGCATATTCCTCCTCATCCTTTCAAACTTGTGGTGGAATAGGGTTTTCTTTTCTCTCTGTGTATTTTGAGCCAGCACAGTTACCTAAATTGAGCTTGTCTCACTTGTGAGCGGTTGTGGTCATGTTGTGAGGTATGTGGTCTTCTTCAGGTTAATTTTGTGGACTTAGTGCACAGGGTCTGTTTTACCGTAGTTCAAAGGCTTGGGCTGCAATGCCTATTGTTTGCTCCTTTTTAAAGTTATTTTTATAGCATGGCTGGTGGCTGAAATGTTCCGCGGCTAGAGAGTTTGTAATCCACAGAAGTCTCTCTCTAATGCAAAATGGGTCTTAGGTTGCATGCCTTAACCGTGGTGTTGTTTATAAAAGAACTTGCTGCGTGGACAGCACTTGGATGATATGCGGACACTGAAACAAAAACTTCCCAGAGACTTTGCTGGATTACTTTACGTTACAAAGAAGGCAAATGAATTTTACAAAGGCTGTTAAAACATTAGATATTCTTGATGTGATATTATATTTGCCTAGTGGTAAGAAAGTTGACTTACATTGTTTAAACTGAGAAACTCAAATAAAGATTTTTAACTATAACTAAATGTTTGAAGTACATAATAATGAAACAGTATTTCATTTACAACAGAAATATATCTTTTAATGCAACTTAAATTAATAAACTAAAAGTTCAAACTGCAGACTTTAGCTTCAAGGTAGATGAGAATAAGACAATAAATATTATACATAAAATAAATGAATATTCACATGATAGGTATTCAAAATATAGAGCACTGATTTTGAATTTAGTATTAATTTAACCATGACAATTTTTTGTACCAGTAAAACTATATAATCGATAGAATTTTAAGTCATTTATTTGCTCAGAGTAAAAAATATTTTTCATAATAGGAGCTTTTTTGTTTAAGTGTTTGTATATTTTACTGAAAAAATTAACTTCATAGACAAAAGCACCCTAGTCTACCATTAGAGGCATAAGGAAGTCTCTCTAATTGTTCAACTTCATAAAAGTTATGGAGTTTTCTATATGATAAATAAAAGCATTTCTCCAAACAAATAAAAATGTGATTATTTTAAGAGTAAAAATGTGTTTTTGCACAATATTCCTTTTTGAAAAGCAATTCCATTGCATTTCTGTAAGTTTTCCCCTCTCAGAAACTTAAATGCTAAGTGTTGATTGTATATTATACATGCTACTGATACATTCTAGAAAAAAGAAGGCTTATTTTTTCCAATTGACTTAAGGGAAAGTGTATGAGTCTATCACCTCAAATGCAATAAGTTAATTAGTTAAAATTCTCCTTAAAGTTGTACTGTAGTAATAAATTTTCTTTATTAAAGACAATAGACCATGGCTGATATATTTGTATAATAGTTCTTTACTTGATGGCACTTTTTAAAACTCTTGCCACAGTCTCCTAGTCTTCTCATAAACAATAGCAGCTGTTATATAATCCTTCCTTTTTTTTTTTTAATCAGCCATATTTTTTATATTTCAGCTTGAGTATTAGAGAAATAATTTCATTTTAAATGTTAGTTTCACACTTAGAAAGTTCAAAACAACAAAAGCCAGATCATTTGTGAGGATTATTTAAAGTGACATCACTCTTCTCAGAGGACTATAGTTTAAGCATCGGTAATGTGATACCTGGATCTATATTTTAATATGATGGATTATGCTGTTGCCTTTTAATCAGTACATATAGTCTTCAGACTTGTGAAGAAAACTGTCAATTTCTGAGAAACCTAGGAGGTAGCACAGTTGATTTTTTCCCTCCCCCCAGAAAAAGTTAATTACCAACCTTGGTTGGATTCTTCCTCGCCTCCCTGACATTTGACTGCTGCTAATTCACTGATTAATCTCATTAATGTGATTATAGGAGGATTTGGAGCTGGCTGCCATTGTTCTGTCGACAGTGCTATGCAGCTTCAGCACTTGCCACCTTGTTCAGTTTTCTGTGGGTTTTCAAAGGCTGGTTGAGTGAGCTATTGTGAGCAAGGCTTCTCTTGCTTTCCCTTTCAGCACCGGGAGCTGTCCGCTGCTGATAGCAATTACATTCAGCAGTGACTGACTTCCTACTAGTTTACTGGCAATGTGAAAATGGCTCACTTTCATCACCTTAATGAGTGTACTCATTGAGGCAGAAGTAGAAGCAGCCTTTATGGTCACAATTGGGTGTTTTGAAGATGGTGGCAGAAAAGAAATGTAATCTCTATTTCTTTATTTTACATGTAAAAATTTTACCCTACTTTCCAAATTACAAACACATGATTTCTTTAGAATTATTTGCATATATGTAATTGTGAGTTGAAAAACTGTAAACACTATGTGGACATTCTTTTCTAATGGGAACTCTTTATGTAATGGAAATTTATGTAATTATTGATAAAATTTCATTTTTGAAAAGATGAGCCAGGATTATGAAGATGAACCAGTAAGGCAGAAAGTATACATGAAACACAAATTTCAACTTCTCTTGAGTTAAACTTGCATGCTCCGGCAAAACTTAGGCCAATTTCATAAATTTGTATTGGAAGCTGAGATCAAGGTTGAAAGCCTAATAATTTGTGATCATGTAGGTGTGGTGTACAAAAATCCCTATAGGAATATGAGTACATAATTTCCTTTTGGATTATAAAAGCAGTATGAGTCTGATTTTAGGAAAATGTGGGTATTTTCAGAGAGTGAACCTCTTCACTGTATTGCTTCCATTATTCCTTGTATATTTTCCACCTAACTTATTTATTTATTTTTTGCTCTCTTGAAAATATTTATATTTCCTATCTTACTACTGAATATACCCAATTATTTCACTGTCTGATATTTTATGTTGTTTTCTATGCCAACTTTCAATAGATTAGGGAAAAGAAATGTTATTTTGCAACTTTAAAGCTTTTCAAAGTTTTTCTATTTTTTAAAATTATACTTAAAATTCAAAATTCAGAGTTAATTATCTTATTATTTGTTGATTTGATTTTAGAAATACTTCACACATGTGATTAAAAAAATCCAATCACTTCTCTGTGAAAAACTCATTTTATTGCCTAAATAATATTTTCAGAGTCACATTTATAAACCAGATTTCCAATTCTATCTGTGACACAGTCTAATTTGAGGGAGAGATATTGTTTTTAAAAAAAATACTATATTATCTAAAATACTTTATTTACTTATTATACACTTTGGTGGCTACATTTTTAACTTCAAACAACTTAAAATTTTATTTGCTCTTAAATATTTTATATTAAGAAACCCGTTCAGTGGAATAAGAGGGACTAGCAGGATGCCTTTCGGTAACCACTACCCTGCCCTGACATTGAAGTGTGGCTTGGCTGGGTGTCCCCTTGTGTCCAGGGCTACAATTTTCAATCAAGAACCAGTTTTTCAAATTCATCTAATACTTTGCCATAAAGTCTACCTTGATGCACTGTCTCACCAGAACTCTGTCCAGGAAGCAAATGAATGGCAAATTCAGAAAGAGAGATCTTCAGTTTTGCTAAATAATCAAATTACCCCATATCATAATTTGATTGCGATAGTGTTATGCATTTTCTTATTTTCAAGTTTTTAAAGGAGCCATTTTCATGAATGTCTTCCTTTTGTTTTCTTCAAAAAAAATGTGTAACATTCCTTAGAAAGGAATAATAGAGGATAAACTTGAAGAAAAACTTGAAAATGATTAACATTTTTCACCGGGATAAGTTTCATTACACTGTATTCTTTACCACAGCACTACACCTGACATTCATCTATGCTTATTCCAAACTAAACTAAAGAGAATAGATACCACCAACTTAAAGAAAAAAAGATATATGTAATTTTTTTTAAATCTATTTTGAAGTGGTAGAGGGCAAATCACATCTAAATATCATGTGTGGCTGATATTAAAAAAAAGATATTTTAAATTGGCATACACACAAATAAAAATGTTGCCTTTAATAATCATAACTTGTACAAGGAATAACACTAAATACTCTACTTTTGTAGCAGTTTATCATATAATTTTTCTGACATGAGATTACTTTAAGGCAGCAGCTATACTCTTTTCCATCAATGGGCTATATTTCAATGCAACATGGTTTCAGTGTGGAGTCTGCTTTGTGTCCTGTCTCCTCTCTCTCTCTCTCTCCTCCCCTTCCTCTCTCTCTCTTATGTCCTCTCTCTCTAACTCTGTCCCTGTTTGTCTCCTTTTGCCTCCCTCTCTTCTCTCTGTGTCTCTTTCACACCTGCATTGTTCAAGCATACACAATGATTTTTCTATGCCTATTTTCACAATGAAACTGTTTTAAGCTTTGACATCATAATGAGTCCTCGGGGTATCTGTAGAAGTAATCAGAGATGGCAGAGAAAATGTAAGCCAGGTGTTATAAAACTAGAAAGAATGCATACGTGCTTATGTATTATGTGAAGAAATCCTGATAAGCATTGCTGTATTGGGCTGTTCTGTTAAAAAATGTTTCCTAAAATGTATCTCTTTTAAAAAATCCATCCTCCCCACGTGGTGGTGATTATTGGAAAAGTTGGGAGGGGGAGGAAAATATTTTAGTTTAAGTGTAAGAGGTATTGTGCTGTGAGAAGACAGAATGGTACAGGATATTCTCTTGAAGCATTTCTTGCTCTCAGACTGCAGTGATCTCCAGCAGGGCTGCATGAGGAGGGAATGGTAACCTCTGTAGTAACCAGTCTGTCTGGTCTCAACACGTCAGGCAAGAGGCAGGGGATTTAGAAGAATCACCTTTGAAAGCTAGAGTAAGGTGTTCTTGGTAACTTCAGACTCGTGTGCCGTCCTCCCCACAGAAACCACAGTCAGCATCGTGTTCTGTGGAAAACCTGCAGTGGTTTCTCACTGGTGGTGGTTCTGCCCTGGACCCTCCCGGAGCACAGTGAGCTGACAGCGATGGCACTGGAGGATAGGGGTTGAAATGTATAGGGAAATGCGATCAACACGTGCGATGGTTTCTCCATGGCAGCAGTAGCCGTGTATGTGTGGAAAAATAGACTGCGGAACAGGATTTTGCTTGATGGCCACCGACTCTTCTACAAAAAGGTACCTCTTTCCTTTTCTTTAAAGGTTGCATATGATTTGTCTGGTCGTTGCAACTTCCAGCTCTTCAGAATTGTTTCATGTGATCTCTTAAGTACTTAAGCAAATAGCTGTGTCCTAGCCTACCTGACTATCTTCAGCTCTTTGATGACAAATTATAACATTTCTTAAAATTGCATAGTTTGGGGTCCAAAGGAGTCAACAATGGACTCTTTCTCCCACAGAGCTACTCCTTCAGCATAATGCCACTGTGGGCACCTGCTATGGCTGCACGCTGCCTGGAGTTGTTAGTGCCTTGTTATTAAACGGGAATCTGTGTATCCAAGGCTGGTGTCCAGAGGAGGGGTGGGAGGTGCTAAGTAGCCTTTATGATTTAATGTGGCCTTTCATAGTGGTGAGTGTTATAAGAGAGAGCTTTACAGAGAGTGGAATGGTGTAGTCACTGCTGGAGTAAAACATTTATTGCTTGACTCAAGAAGTCATTTATAAAATCAGCCCTTTTTTTTTTTTACCGGAAAAATGCTAATGAAAGTCATATATCTATGTTCCCTCTTATATTTTTGAAATCTTATTTGGTCTTGCCTTTTCAGATAGAACTTTTTTTAATTTTTTTTCTTCAAACGATACTGAAAAGTTGATGATGTTTTAACTTTCTTAAAGAAATAGTTCCAAGTCTTTTGTTTTAAAAGAAAATGATAAAAGAAGCTCTTATTGAAACAGAAAGTGTGGTTGGCAATCCGAAAGAGATTTTAAGAGTCAGTTTGAGTTAACTCTTGTGTAACTGTTCTCCCATTTTAAGAAGTGGCAGGGCAGGTTCCGAAGCCTCTTCTTGGTTTGTTTTGATGCTAAGCAGTAGTACCATGTCGAATATCGTAGGTGCAGCTGACTTGGTGAGGTTTCTTTGGCCACAGCTTGAATTTACCATAACATCAATGATGGGGGGGAGTTTTAGATATATTGCCTAGCCAGTAGCTGTTAACAGCCTGACTCTGGTATTTACAGTTCTCATCTATTACATTAAATACGGCACTGCACATGATACACATTCTGCTCTAGAGATTTAGGGGCCTGTGGGTACAATGTAAGAAGCATACAGCATGCATCCCCAATCTTGTCTGACTGTGTTGCAAGCTTAATAAACAGGAAGGTTAGAGACTACCGGTTTAATCCACAGCTATAACTTGCAAAACATCTAGCTCAGCGGTGAAGTTCCCTCCCGTACTAGGATTTGGGGAAATGGATATGTTCTCTAGTGCTTGAAGGATGCAGCCCGAGACAGGGTAAGTCAGCAGTACGCTACTGATGTTGTTCTGCTGCGGCGACGTGGTCTCCGAGGGAGCCTGTGCCTGATGCACAGAGCCAGGCAGGGCTTGCAGCCCATCTCGGTCTGCGGCTGCCTTTCCATGGAGGCTCCACTTCCTCCACCAGGCAGAGCGCTGCACGCATGCCCGTCTTCTCTGTCGTTTAGTGGTGTCAACTTATTAATTTCCATCTTCGACTTCAGGCCTGTTAGTTTCCTGTCTGAAAGCATTATTACTTTTGTCCATGTGGCAAAATAATTAGCATACAGATGAGAAGTGGCCTCGTGTCTGAGCGCCGATAGAGAGAAGATGTGCAGTGGAAAGTTGATTGGATGAATGGAGAACAAATGGTGGGCGTTCAAAAGCATTAGAAGAGTTTTGTAGTCGTGGAGCAGGTTGGAGAATTTTCTGGGTGAGTCCCTAAGATGGAAGGCAGGGGTGGCTGCCGTGAGAAGGACTGCCTGTCAGACGCTGGCCTAGCTGAAGGAGCTGAGGGGGACTGCAGGCACAGATAATCCACTCGGACTACTTTGTTTTGTGATTCTTCAGGTTTCTCTGTGATATCCCCTCCAGGTAAATATGTCCTGTTCTCCTTGTCGTTTCCAGAGCGTTGGCTCCGCTTCCCAAAGTGGAGCAAAGTTCAACTCCTTGTGGTTGGTAACAAAAGAATAGTCATTTGCTGCTGGTTTGGGGTAGTTGCTTCATCCATCTTTCTGTGCATATGTCTGAAGTGAAAATTAACTGTTTAGAGATTATTGTTTTCAGAAATTTACAGCAGCCATTATTCAATGTGTTTAATTAATATTTTCTGGAACAGTGTATCCAGACCAATAAAATTACCAAATGTTGTTCAATGAAAGCCCAGACGTAATTAGTTTTGACTGGTATATATTTTTCCTAGCTGGAAGAAGATTTGAGATAATTTAACCAGCAACTTACTGGAGATTGTGAAAATTGAACTGAAGTTTCTATTGATCTGTAGAATCTACAGATAGGAAATACAGAAATTAGCACAACCTCTGATACTTTCAGTTCTTGTCAGAAAAATGGAGACTGTTTTTACAAATCAGTCTTCTGAGTTGAGAAATAGGTATAAAGCCTGCTGGAATCCTAATTTTCTATTGTCATCGGTGACACACATTTCTTATGTAATTCTGTGACTGTAGTACTGCAATATGGGTGTTTTAATATTTAGTTAAATATACTTCCATTTTGGAGAATTCACTGATAAATAGTTCTACCCTGTTTTCATAATTCCTACTCTCCTTAAAAGGTAAGGTTTTCATTTTAACTGACCTAATTATCTCATCTGCTTTTAAGGTAGAACTTAGGTAAAAATTATTATCCTTTAACTGTCTTTTTACAGTTTCTTGAATATTTTAGATCACTTAATGATTTTAATTTGTTTTTATTTTTAGGCTTTTTTTCTAAGAGTTGCTTTACTTTAGCTGTCTGCTTTAGACAATGACAGTGATTATTTGACAGAAAATGCAACTTTTTGGAGGGTCATTTCTTCTATTTAAAAAAACTATGCCTTTCCGAAAAAGAAAAAAAAAACTACCTTTAATGAACCTAAGCCTCAAACAAAAGATATTGGAAAACACATTAACCCCTCGTAGGAAGCTTCTGACACTTGGTTTTGATCATTTGCCCTCATACTTCAAGTTTCTGAATACTCACATTGAGCTTTTTTTTTTTTTTTGCATAATAGGTGAATTCTCTATTTTTGTATCAATGGATAGTCAATTTTTTTTCTATTTTATTTTAAAATTTGCCAGTAAACTAGAATGAGAAAACAATTGAGTTTTTTTTAATTTATTTAACCCAAATGGTATTAAATACCAGTGTTCTCAAACAGATTCATAAACTGTTACCTAGAGAAAAAGTAATATTTCTATTATCTTTCCATTGCTGTATTTCATTTTAGAGTTGAGCCAAGCTTTCTATGATTGAAATAACTCCTTCTAGTTTTATGATGGGTTATAACTTTCTTGGGGCAAAAAAATCAGCATTTAGTTTTTAATCTCAACGTGTCCATTTACAAGCAGAAGGGAACACTGGAATTTACCTGCCACGGTGCTTCCTTTGTGCCTGGCTGCCTTTCAGAGATATAGTCCAGCATGTTTTTTTTTAACGGCCAAAATTATGTCATATTAGTTTCCACTTGACAGAGTTACTTTATGCCACTGTCTGTCACGTTACCGCTGAGGCACTGTTGAGTTGAGAAGGACTTGCCTTCAAAGACAATGGAACGTCCCAGAGTTAGAAATATGGTGATGTGTACCTGACTGAAAATGTGATTTCTAAGGGAATTTTAATTTTTTTTGGATTAGCTCTAAGGTGGAAGATCAACTTTGGAAAGAAAAGCAGCCTTTCATAGCAAATTTTTTTAAGCAATGGATGAGATGCCAAAATGTTGGTCTAAAATCAGGCACTCTGACTCACTAGGAAAGAGTGGTCAGTGTCCGGGAAGTCTTCTATCCTAGTAGGTTTGCTCTGTGCCATGGAGGCTCCACGGGCCATCCTTTAGTAGGGTTTCCACTGATTGTGAATGAAGATGGACGTAAATATTTTTCTTTAAAAAGGTTATTTGACCTTATTTCTTTAAAATTCTGTACTATGATGTGTTTTTGGACACCCAGGAGTACTATAGTTAATCTCTTCAACGGTTTTGTGAGTGTGTGTATATACGTGTTTTTAAAATGCCAATGTGAAAACGTTGTGTCCAGGCTGACAATATTTGAGCCATCGGGTTAATATGTGTACCATGTAAACCTGCTTTAGATATGTTTGTGCACTCATTAATATAGTCGAAAGGAACTTTATGACTCAATATGACATACTGACTGCTTTTTACTGAAGTCTGACTGCTTAGACGGTGCACTCAAATTGCTTTAAAGAAAATTACCTCAAGGTTAGTGGACATTTGCTTGAGATATTTTCAGGTGTGGAATGTCAGGTTTTGGTCTCTAAAATCAAACAACTCATGGATTAATAACTTATGGTCTAGGGACTCTTTTCAGTACATCGACAGAGATTTTCATTATAGAATTTCTAGCTCAAACACTGTTTTGAGTAGTATCTTCATGCTGTTATCTCAACCTAGACTCATAGTGTATTTTAATGGCACTCAACAGAGTGGCTTTTTAAAATCAGCATTACCTCTCAATCCTGGGGGCTACCCGGAATTAGGGGCTGACTTTAAATTTGGCCCAATATCCCATCCCTGGTACGTGTATTCCACTAGTCTGTGCCATTTGAACAGAAGCTGAAAGCACAGAGCATTGTCGCCATGGAACAATGCTAGCCAGACTGGTTGTGGAAATAATCGAGTCTGCAGGGCACCCCATAGAGAGCCATCAAATCAGGTCTGCTCTGGAGCTGTCTGCTAGATTGTGAACATTCAGAAATCAATGCTGCATCTGCTAGTGGACCCTCTGGTTCACTGAAACTCCCACCTGCCTAATGCATCTGGGCAAGAGCTTTTCAAAAACGAGTTTCCTTCGGATAAATTTAATACGTCTTGAGGGCCAGGCGCAAGCAAATTGATTCTATCTCTGCATCAGGAAAACTCATAAACATCTGTAAGAACACAGATTTTCAACAATCCCAGGATTACGGAATGCTATTTTGTGAAATATCCCAAGCCTACTCCCTTCATACCTCATGCCAGCATGGCATTTTTTAATTAGGAAGTTGATTAGAAAGGGCACGGTAGACCACGGAGGCATGGTCCTTTGGCATCTGTCCAGCTGTCTGTTGTCTGGGTCGTGGAAAGGATTGCTCATCACCAGTTGCAGGAAAGAAGGGGAAATCATTACTATGCTAAGGGATGGCAAGAATGAAAGGGTCCTGGTGTGTGCTAATGGCAGTGGTTGTAGCTCCAACCATAGAAGGCTTGCTGCAGGCAGACTTGCTGGTTCCTTCAGGCAACAGTCACCACTCGCATTTCGGACACATGGAGCAGCCAGATGTGTTACACTGAGAAATTCCGGGCTTCTGAGATCTCAGTGGTCAATACAATAGGATATGAAGCTATGTTGGCTTCATATCCTGTAGTTTGGGGTAACGGTGATAGTTGCTGGAATAGCGCTGTGCTGTTTATCTTCAAGAGTAACTGGTTTTGTTTTTCCTTTTTTCTAAGGGAAATTCCTTTCTTCCAAGGCTCTTTTTAAGGCTTGGAGTATATTATCGGAGGAATAAAATTTTATGCCTAATTGTAGTGTTCCTCTGGCCAATGTGGTGTGAATAAGTGCCATGATATGAATTCAACCCTGCCCACCGTCGCATTGTTTGAGCCATTTCCCAGGCCTAAGTGTACCAACCAGTGAGCTTTGACAAACTGCTGACACTGAGCCCACCCGTGTCTAGGACAGACATTTAACTCAGGGTTCAAGATCAGTGGAACAGGTCTTCCCTGTGGGAATTTCAGCTGCTGGGGTGGTGATTTTCTCTTTTATTCTCCTTCCCTTGGGCTGTGTTTGCAAATTTATTAATTCTGTTTAGAATCTGCGTTAAGGAAGAGTTTAGTAACAGCCTAGCTAGAGTCAGTAGCAGTGATGAGCAGCCCAGGGGTTCCCTCTCCATCTTCTCCTACAATAAAAAATATCAAAGTCAGTGCTGAAAATTAATGGCTTGCCTCCTTAAACTCAGCTACTCCTTCAGTCTTAGCAAGTTAACTGAACAGTTCCTACAAGTGTGTCGTGAGCACCTACCATGTGCAGAGCCAAAAGAGATAGGACTCGCTAAGATAAAATTCTGACCCACACTGAGTCAGAGTGTGTGTGTGTATTTATATATAGTATAAACATATAAACATATATAATATAGCTAATATTTCATATACCATATTATGCATGTATAACATATGTTGTATATTACATAGAACATATGTAGCATGCTGTATATTGTATATTTATATATTATAGTTGTATATTACATATAACATGTAATATGTTATATATTGTATGTTTATATATTACATATAAATATATACTTATTTTAAAATATATATATTTTTTCATAAAGGGTAATCACAAATTCCTCTACATCTACTTTTTCTTGGATACATTTTGAAGTAGATTAAACCATTTTTCTGACTTAATGAGAATAGGGCCAACATGGATGTCCCTCTTTTGGATGATTACCACTTTAGGGATCAAGGTGATCATTCTGAAAATCAGCTCTCAATTGCATAGCATTTTATAATCATATTTCTCTACTTAGTTAAATATATGGTTTGGGCTCATCACTTTCTTTTAAAATGTAGAGCTAGAAATTCCCACCCTGTGAGGGTTCCGGATAGTTTCCCCTCATTCACCGTGGTTTCTGTATGTATGTTAGTTGTCCCCTTATGGTATAGAGAGTTACAACTGACACAAGTCTTTGCTTACCCAAGAATGCATGAAACAATAAACAAAATGCTATTCTAAGAAGGAGTGTTGGTAAATGTCAGGTGTCTGTTTTACAATTTCTGAGCATTTCAAAGCTGTTGATCCCAGAGATCAACAACAGAACAGTTGAGAATGGCATGGTTAAGCCCCAGATTACCGACCAAGGGCCAGCCTCCCAAGCAAACAGGAAGATGCCCTGAGTGCTGCTCACTCACCTCTCACTGCGTCTGTGACGTCAGCGGTCAGCCTCGAGGCAGTTAGCTACAGGGGCAGCAGCTTGGTCATCCCGGGCTCCCCATTGGCTGAAGAGGCATCCGAAGGAAGAGGAGAGGAGAATTCAAATTAGAAACTGGCCATGCATTTCAGACGACTCTGCCACATTGCCTCTTGAGTCAGACCTGACTGAACATACCTACCTATTCAGAATTAAGCATTTTGGGATTAAATCCTGTAAAAGAAAAGTTAGATTAGAATTAGCATTTTATATTCTCTCAGAGTTGGGAAATTTAAGTACCTCGGGCATCAAAAAGGTGCATGTCTTTGCTTAAAAACAGAAGTCCGAGATTATGTGAAATGAAAAGTGCTGGTTTGTGCTAGATACTAATACGCAACAGGAAAGAAAATCTTAATTTGCTCAAGTAAATTTCAAACTAATTTATTACTTGTTCTTTGGTTAACATGGCACATTTGGTGTGAATTAACACTTGGAATTTTCCACAGAATTGGTGTTACGAATCTACCAATATCTTCTGCAATTCTTTTAATGGAGGTAGCTTCACTGCCCAAGTGTTTTTTAGCTAATAACGCTGTGACTGGGGTTTGGTTAGCTCAAAAACAATCCTTTTCCCTAAGAGACCCACACCCATAGTGCAAGCCAAGAAATGCTGTGTCTCGTCTCCAAGGACAAGTTAACACACCTGTTTACAAATGGGTTGAGCCACCTGTTCCTCTAGTTTTAAAGTTAATGATCAAAACAGTCTCTGCTGAAAGAGGTCAGTGTGACGGGGAAGGTGATCAAATTTGTGAGGTTAGAGGAGACTCCTCATTTTTAACATATAACATTTCATGTATATTAAATTTTGAAGAAGTTAGAAAATATACTCAGCCTGTGACAAATATTCCCAGTCACAGATACCAACAATCCAGGGGTTAGATGCAGAATGTGTGTAAGGAGTGGCATGGACAATGTTTTTTATATTTGGTGCTTTACATCTTCAAGGTCCAACATGGGCAAATTGAATAATTTGTTTTAGCCTCAGAGGCATTACTGAAGTGTAAGGGATGCTGACTGGGCACCAGCACTGGAACATTCGACACAGTGTATCCACGCTTCCCGCTCTCCCTCCAACTCGACTGTTTCTTGCCCTTTACACTTCTGTCCTCCTTGACCGGGGAGTGCGCCCATACGGCACCGTTGACTCTAGGTTTTCAGCCTGCATCAGCATCCCTCCTTGCTCCTGTTCCTGGATTTTCAGTTAACTAGTGGCGAGATCAGGAGGACCACTGATGAATTCCTTTACTGGGTTTTGGGGACTCTTCCCGAGTCAGAACTACTCTGCCTCATTTGGTTACATCAGTTAAATGGCACACGCGCTGCACGTTTCTGAGTAATTCTCCAACATATTGAATTGACTAATGACACTGGGAAATGTCTCTTTCCCATTAACTTCTTGGAGGGGGGCTGGCCCCGTGGCTTAGCGGTTAAGTGCGCGCGCTCCGCTGCTGGCGGCCCTGGTTCGGATCCCGGGCGCGCACCAACGCACTGCCTCTCCGGCCATGCTGAGGCGGCGTCCCACATACAGCAACTAGAAGGATGTGCAGCTATAACATACAACTATCTACTGGGGCTTTGGGGGCAAAAAAATTAAAAAAAAAAAAAAAAAAACTTCTTGGGATATTCACCTATATTATGTTTTAATTATCTTTTCCTTTTTTTCTGTCTTTTTTATTTCTCAGTGAGATTGTCCAACCATAGCTAACCTAAACCATGACAGAGAGCCCATGTGAAACAAGCAGCTTCATCTTAGTTCAGCTCTCCTTGTCATTTGGGGATGACTGAACAAGTCATTTCAGCTCTCCATGTCTCAGTATCCTTGCTTAAAATGAGGGAGTTGAACTCTATAATTTCTCAGCTCCTTTCCAGTTCTAACATTATATGACTCAGAATTTGCCATCCTCATGCAGGGTCTACTCTGCACAGGTGTGACTGTATAATGGCGGGGCTTCGGGCTGCTGGCCGCGCCCTGCCAGAGGGCAGCACCTCCTGCTCCTTGTTTGTAATTGTTTTGCAGAGAAGAGCGGGAAGCAAGCCTAACACCAACAGCCTGGAGAATTTAGTGGCTGTGCTGGTTTTGCTTGATGGGTCTAATCCAAGATTACTAAGGTCAGCTGAGTTGATATTGGAACTCATCTAATCAAAGGCTTCTTGGTCATCTAGAAAAATCACTGGACCATGTGTGAAACTCAAACATGTAGCTGGAAACTAACTTTCTCTTAAGCTCTTTTCTCTCTTGATTTTGTCTATTTTGTGACTGATTTTATTTTACTTTAGGCAAGTATTCTATTATGGCAACTATAGTGGGTGAGTCGTCCTGATAGAATTCACAGAAATAGACATGTGTGATGGCTCTATTACTCCCGCTTTGTTTCTCTTGACTCAGTGTGATTGCAGTGGATCTTCTTCACCGGTCATGATGGAAGCAAATCAAGTGTATGTAATCAGTATCTCTAAGCTTGATGCTTAATGAAACAGCCCCATTGGTTTTATGTCTCATCTTTCTCTTCAGGAAGCAGTATTGAGATAGTAGTAACAGCCAGGATGTGACAGGTTAATAGGAACATATTTTTAATAACTAAATTTTATTATACAATTCATGTCCTACTTCTGGTAGCCTAAAGCCCCCAAAATCACAAACAAGATCTTGGGGGTACAAATAAACACTAAAAGTTTTTACCGCAGTAGCCAATGGTATGAGTTCTCCACCAATTCAAAAGAGTGAGCTGAATATTGTCCTCAAAATATCCCAGTGAAGTATAGAAGAATGTGAAGCCCATCACAGGGAAGGGAACTAAGTAAAAGAAATCAAACCATTGGGCGAGGTCAGACAGCTCTGTCCATGCACACCTGAAACTCAGACGCCTCACCCGAGTCACAGAAGCCTTCCCAGGTCACTCTTACCAAGGAGGCTCCTTTGGGAAAATTGAATGAAGATATGTTTCCTTTAATAAAACAATCCACTCTTTTAAGAGCTCAAAATGCTAAATGCAGAACTTTTAAGTATGGAAATGCTTCTCACACCAGAAGCAATGGAGAGATCAATAAAATAAAAGTAACAGTGTCTGCATGTGTGTGGGATAAAGGGGGTGAGAAGAGAGATAAAAGAATGGAAAGTCCAGGGAAAAGGAGATTAAAAAGAGAGAAAAATTCACAGACAATAGAGATATGCTTAAGACATATAATTTGGCTATTTCCAATTCTAATTTAAAGTGGGATGTTGTCAGGATGGACCAACTTTTAAAATCATACTTTTGGAAGATCAAAAGTTCAGTAATATTAGGTGACAAGTACCTTCACTCTCTTTTATACAAATCCAAACTTTTTATATGTCATATTGAGAAACTAATGAAAATCGACTGCAGGAAAACACCATGATAATAACAATAAAAACAACCAATTTTTAGTTAACAGATGCACCACGCTGAATACTTTCCTTATGAATTATGTCACGTGAAGCCCACAAGAATCTATAGGACTGTAGGCACTATTATTAGCTCCACAATCATGAAAAGGCAAAATAGCACACCTATTAAGGACTTCAGGTTATTAAAGATATATACTGTTTAAGAAAACAAACCCTAAATGCAAAGCTTTTTATTAAATGAGAGTGTAACTGATGATTTTCTGCATCCGTCATTTAGTACCTCCACAGGCAGGTGACAATGGTTTTAAGAAAACCAAACATTTACTTACCGAATGTCTGTAGGATCGAGCATTAAGCTAGGTATAAGGCATAGCCCTTGCCCTTAGGAACTGAATATCTAGTTGCAGACACAAGACATAAATATAGAAAAGGTTAAATAGCAACATCCAGAAAAAAAAAAAAAAAATCTCACAGGCAACCAAGGCACCAGAAGAAACACTGGGTGCTCTTCGGTGGATGTCCTCTGGGTGACGGGCAGAGTACCTGCGATGAGGATACAGAGTTTCTCGCTGTCCTGTGGGGCAGGTGGCCGTTGAAAGCTTATACAGGTGGTATTAGGGCTGATTCTTGAAAATGAGCGTAATTTGGACGGGGCGGGGGAAAGATGAGGCATTCTATATTAATATAAACAGAGTAAGCATAGTAAATAAATGTGATGCTCTGAATGGTCATTGTGGAGTGACACCTGATGGTGTGATTGTTCTTTCTGCTACATTATCCATGGCCTCTACACGAAGTCTAGTGGCATCTGGGGGTTATACATATAGATAGGTGGGTAGCAGTTCCATTTTGTAAACTATCAACAGTTTGCTTTTTTAAAAGTTTTCAAAATTACATGTCATTTCATTCTACAATCTAAATATACGGCAATCCAGAGGTTTGTTGTTTTCACTGAATGAGGAACAAAAAGCTAAAGACATTCGATCTTGTGGTATTCAAAAATAACTTGTAAGAGTTCTTATAAAACAGTTAAAAAAACATTTAAGAAAATAATGGGAATAGTTGTTTCATCTTTGCTCTGTAAATCCCTCTGTGCAAGTAGGGGTTTCTCTTTCTTTCACAGAGAGAGGTATGTTATAGAGATAAATTTATAATGAGCTCTATTACAGAGTAAGGGTTGAGCCCCAAAAATGTTTATAAAATTATGTGTGAAGATAAATAGGCCGTTCAACTCAAGCTTCATTATGTCTTTCAAATTAGTAATAGCTTACTTTTCTACGTTAAGATAAAATTTAAACATGACTCACAGAAGGTATAATACCTCCAAAAGTAAAAATATAAATAATATCTTTCACTTATTTTATTTCATGATAGGACCAAAACAGGGTTATGAAACCACATCCTTTGATGCTTTATGATAGTAGTGAACACGTCTTCCCCATTCCAAAGCTTCTTTAAGATCCAGAGTGATAACAAGTAGGGTCTTTCCTATATGGGCTCCCTCAGGGAAGATCTCCAGCCTTCCTCCTTCTTACACAATTTCTAACTTTTTCAAAAAAATAATTATTTCAAACTGATTTATAAACCTAAATCATGCTTGACTAAAGCCTTATTCAGAATGTCAGATTTATTATCTGCTTTCAGATCCCGCTGAAATTAAGCAGTCATTACTTCTACTGAGCTTCGGGCCCTCTCCAGAGAGCTCATCCTAAAATGACTGCTCTTCACCCTTCCCAGCAGTTAAGACACCTGCTGTTGGAAAGAGCACGTTTAAAGGGCCTGCGGACCACTGATTGTACTCGATTTCCAAAGTTTCATTTTTATATCAACTGAGATTTTCAGAAAGTAATGTGCTGAATTTTGTCAGCTTTGTTTGTTATAAAAATGGCGTTACTGTGTCAAGGACACACACACCACACAAACTACTGCTTTCTTCGCCTTTTCTTCACTGATATATCAAAGACTATGAATATAGAATATGACCTCTTAAAACATGTATGTTCTGAAAGAAATATAAAAATGTAAGTAATTTCTCAACTTCCAAGTTCCCTGCCCTCTATTCTTTTCTTTTTCTTCTCAGTGCCCAGACCACTCACCCTTTGTTTCCTCTCTTCAGTCTTTCTTTTCAAACAGTGGCCCCTCAACCATTAGTAATTTGCCAAGTAGCAAAGAAACTCTCTTCTCTCTCTGCTGTTCTTCTCCGCCTGCCTCCTCCTCCTCTCAGCCACTTCTGACCAGAGCCTCCTCTAATCCATCTTCTCAGTGTCCCACATGTCCTAACATGCTCCTCCCACACTGTTCGTTGGGGAGGCCCTTGATGCAATGAACATGCTCCCTTCTGTCCTTGGTTAACAGAATACAGGCTGTGTCTCTATCTCTATAGGATCTAAAAATAGGAAGAATGGATAATGGGATGAAAGTATCAAAAAAGCTACTAGTAGCAAAAACCCTAAGTAAACTCAGATGTGCTGTATTCCTGAGGGGGAGAATAAATTGCAGTTCTATTTCTCAGTGGTCAAAGAGAGAAAACAACCTGCTCAGAAACCAAAGGGAGAAGCGGTGGAAAAGTCCACAGTCTAGTAGAAACATAAGTGGGAACAGAATGGGGAAAAGGGGCAGCATGGGAAGTTTGTCCTACTATGGGTGATTTTACAGGAATGGAATCCCAGCTATGGCCCTGTGCTCTTATTTTCCCGTAGATTCCATCCTTTCCTCAAATTCCCTTTCCAAAACCCAGATGGGTAGGGTAGCATCTCCCCCAGTGGTCTGGAATTGCAGTCTCTCCTCCCTGCCATCCATAAATCTGAGCTTGTTTTCACCCGAGCAGCATCGTCACACACACAATTAGATCCTGCAGGACTTGTAATTGAGCATTATGATTCATATGCATTACAGGCTAAGACATGAGCTCACCCAAGGCCCTGACTACTGCCGGGAAATGGAGTTGGAATCCCAAACTGTTTGTGCACACCCCGTTAATAAACTGAAGCTGCTGCACACTACGTTACTGGTGTTCAGAAGTTTTTGCTGGGCTGACTTGATTAAGTAATCCCAGGCCAGACATTCTAGCTTTTTTGATAGAGTATGTCTGCTCTCGAATCCTTTACAACATGGCGCCCTAAAGGAGATCTCAACGCCAGCAGCAAAGTAGGCACACGATGTGTGTTTAATTCAACTGTGCTTATTATGCGGGGACAGAGTATTTATTGTACTTCCCCATCTGTTCCTGCTCCCCTGTCCAGGAGCCAGACTCAGCCAGGGGGCCTGGCCTCCCTTGAGCCCACATGACTCCAGAGCGTCCATTCACGCTGACTGCAACCTGAGTGAGGCCCCCAAGCTGCATGACACGGGGGTCTTGCCCTCATTCTCTCTGAGTGATCTCGCCTGGTGCTTCATTTAACCACAGGAAGGCAGTTCTGGGGCTCTCGCTTGTACCCATTTGGGATCAGCTTTATTGTACATCTCACATCTTGAGATCCCTTTCCTTGTTACATCAGGAGAATTGGAGAGTGTTTATTAGATGAGGCAGAGCAGTAACCTGATGCAGGCTCCTTGGCCACATGCTTGTTTGGATACATCGGCACAGAATGCGCAGATTGGACGCAAACGTGTGTGTGATGAGGTCTGGAGGAAACTGCGGTGTGGTCAATGTCTTCGTGCTCACGCTCTGTCAGCTAGGATCTGCCATCAGCCTCCTTTTCTAATTCCTGTGTGATCTTGGTTATCAAAATCTTAAGTTCCTCACCTGTCATCCATTGTCTTGAAATCAGATCCCACTGGCCATGTTCAGATCAGGGGTCTGGAGGGACCAAAAGTGACGGCTGGGCACAGTGAGGAGTTGGGAGGGGCTGTGAGGGGCTGTGAGGGGCCGTGAGCTGGGATGCTGGAGTTTCAGGGTTTAACCCAGTGGGCACAGTGTGTCCACAGATTGGATGGAGTAGGAAGTTTCTTCTTTTTTCTATTTTTATATTTGCTTATTTTTGTTTATTGGCTGTAGGTGGAGGAATTTCACCGCAACCCCTCTTCCAGCTGAAAATTACTCATCTGATTATTCTTTCCTCCATTCCTTCAGTCACCTCTGTGTCGTATTAGATGCTGTGGGTTATAAGAAAATGAGTCAAACTACCCTCTGCTCTTAGAAACCTCACAGACCAATAGAGAATTAAAGAAAAATTTGTACAAGTGGTAAGGAACCATAAATTAAGTGTTATGATTTTCTCAAAGGAGGGAGGGACTATGTCAAGCAAGGTTAGAGTGGGCTAACGTGAAAAAGGTAGTCTTGGAAACAATCCTTGAAGGAAGGTAGGATTTCAACAGATAATTACAGGAGAGGGGAAAAAATTCAGGCGGGGAAAATAAGGTGAGAAAAGCTCCTGGGAAAGAATGCACATGGCTGTTTTAGGGGATGGTTTAGAGGCCCTTTGTTGATGGGAGAACAGGGCATTTACAGAGGTGGAGGAGGGAACAGACCAGAAGCGCAGGTAGGGGAGCTCAAGGAGAGTCGTGAGTGTCATACTTACAAGAGTCTACGCATGACCAGATTATGACTGTGTTCTCCAGATAATGGGAAATTACTGAAGGTTTTTGTGTAGTTGAGTGACAAGGCCAGAGCTATTCTTTGGGATAATTAATCTGGCAGCCAATCAGTGGCTACTTCCTGCCAATTCTGTCTCTAAAATAGCTCTCCCAACTGTCTCATCCCTCCATTCCTGGTACTGCTGCTTTAGAGTACTGTCATTCTCTTTCCCCGGGACTGCTACGGCAGCCTTAAATGCTGCCTCCCCCAACACCATCTCCCCGCACCCCCCACACACACCTACCTATAAATGCATTCTACATTCTGTTTTTAGATTAATTATTCCGAAGCATAGCTTTGGCATTTTCATACTCAAACAACACCAGGGTCTTCCTATTTCTTACAGAATTAAAACTAAACACCTTATTTTACCATTTGAGGTAATTCCCCACCCGTTCTCAAGTCTGCCTCTCATCCCTGCACTATCCTAATCAATTTCATATCATCAGTGCAACAAGCAACTTGACTCCCTGGTTCACTGTGCACAGATGGTTCACACTGTCCCCTCCAACTGCAGTGTCCTTGCCTGGGGTCTATGCAAACACATCCTGTCCACCCTTCAAAGACTGGTTCACATGACACTTTTCCACAACGCCCTTCCTATTCCTTCCAGAGGAAATCCAGCTCTCTTCCCCGGAACCTTTACAGCGTTTATTTTTATGGCCCTCATCATCGCTTACCTCACAGTTGTAGTTATTTACACAACAGCATAACCTCCCACACGAGCTATGAAATACGCTCTTCACGTGTGTGTATTCCTATCCAGACATTGGAGGTGGTTGGTGCTTAGTAACTCTCTGCTGACGTGAAGAGAGACTGGTGAGGAGAGACTGAGTGTGGCACCCTCTCGATGGCTGTTGCCGTGACCAGTACACCATCTTTTGTGGGGACCTTGCAGATCCCAGATTTTCCCTCCTGATTCAATGTAAAGCCATCTATCCCCGGAGTGGTGATCACTTCATTTTGGTCTGTGCTCCACCGTGGACCTTAATATTTGGAAATAGGTGTGTTGTCATTGCACGGAAAGCAGTTCACAAGGTGCTTCGGACACTTGAACGAGTGCCTGTGTCCTGACTGTTTCCCCGAATCACTGGGGACTTCCTGTAAAAATGATGTTGCCCCTATACTACCTGAATACAAATTTCATAAGTCAGATGTCCAGGCTCCTATTTAAAAACCTTAGCCTCACACACACTTTATTCTTCTTCATCTACTTATGCGATAAGTGTGTTCTATCTCATTCGACCATTTGATACCACTTAAAAAATGAATTGTTGTGTATCTGCCACTTGAGTTCAAGCAACTGAGAAGGACCCTTGAAAACTCAGACTCCTAGGGCTTATTCTCAGCAATTGAAGTTGGTGCTGGGAGGGAAGTTGAATTGAACTCCTGAAAAGGGAACGTTTTCTCTTTTCCTCAAGTTTTCCTTCCACCAGGGCAGAAACTAGAAGGAAGCAAGGAGGAGCTTGGGGCGCAGACTTTCAGGAGGCACACACTCTCAGAGAGAAAGTCACAGGGCTGAGAAGCCTTTCACCTCCTCTTGTCCAGGCTCAGAAGAGTCACCATTCTGATTCTGAAAAGAAGGGGGCCATTGAAGTCAAGTGGGACAGGTGGACACCAGGCCCCAAAGAAGCCATCGAGAAATAGACATTTGACTAGCTCTGCCTACAACAGTGATCTTAAGACAGAGCAATCTCAGTGAAGCGCCTGCTCCTACGGCAGTGAAGTATCCTCCATGTTGGGTGATAATTTCAAAAACTAAAAATTATTCTAGCAATTTAAACAGTATGGCTATGCTGGGTTAAAGCTATTCAGGAAAAATAGATATTTAGATATTGTACTTCATTCTGTGTATTTTAAACCAAAAGTTGGTTTAAGGGATCCATTTTAGCCTTCTAACACAAGAATGAATAGAGTCAGTGTGGTCCAGTAAAATGAAGTGTGCACTGCGACATATTCTTTGCACACTCTGCCTGCAATTTTTAACTGGAATTTGCAATTTCCTTTTTATTCACTGTCTGGGCTCTGCTGAAGTGGTGATGGTTTTGTAGGTTGTGCAGGAGTTTGTAGGGGATGTAGATATGCAACCTACGTAATCAATGTTACCTCATCTCCAAAGCAAGTCTAAATTCCAAATGTCGCAGACTAAACTCTGTCAAGCCTCGTAGATCACCAGTGATACGGGGACAAAGAAGTAACTTGCTCTGTGAAACGCCTTCACCAGGAGTGAGCTGAAAGGGTTAAAAGATTAAAAAAGTAAAGAAAAAACAAAGTAACCTAGTGCTTATCATTAAATAAAAGTAAAGAGGATGAGGAAGATCATTAGCACAAAAAGCACAAATGAGACGTTGGGTGTGGACCACGGAGGAGTGAGATTAGAGTCGCCCTCCTCTTTCCAGAGCTCTCGTCCTGTTGCTCCTCGTCTGTGAACCGGCACCGTCCTTTAGGCGCCTGCCTCTCCTCCTACTCCAGTAGCTGCTGCCGTCTATTCCACTCACCTGCCAATGTTCTAGTCACCCAACTTTTCAAGCTACTTATTAATGAATGTATTCATTTCCTACCCAAAACTAGATTGCATCTCCTTGAGAATGTGCATTACGCCTTAAGTGTGTTAATTTCCACCTTACAGATTTTCCAGCGCCTTACACACATAAAAGGTGTTCAGTAGATGCTTGATTGATAGACTGATTCGGGATATAAATAGAGCAGGCTGTTAATATTTTGTTAATCCGGTATGGCTACACAGCTTAGTTTACCTTCTGGGATCTTTTTTGTTTCCTGCTTCTACATAATCCCAATTCAAATCTTTGTTCTTGGACAGAAGAGTGTTCGAGACATTGCAAACGAGAAATATGAAAAAGGAGACCTGGATTGTTGACACCTGCCTGTAGCTGGGGAGACAGCATGTAGGTTGGGACATGCTGTGTGGCTCATTGTGAGATGTTTCCTCTGTGGGCAACAGGACTCAGGGAGGATTCTTGAGGGGGATATCTTGTTTCCCACTTTGTTCTCCTGAGGAGTAAAGTAGCAAATATTATTTTCATTGGTGATGGTGTTTATTACTCACACCACCATGAACTGGGGTCATTTTCAGACCAGCTGGCTTTGTTTTGGTTTGGTTTGGTTTTTAAAGCCTCCTCTTGGCCTCCAGGGTAAGTAAGTTGCTCTCGACGTGGAATCCTGTAGGATACATGTGACTCTCCAATGTGACCTGTTGAGAACCATCCCAACACTGGCCATACACCACCCAAGTGCCTTCCTTCAGCTGAAATAAACCCGTGGGCCTGCTGGGCGACAGCTCAGGGGACGGGATCCCTCACCCCAGAACAAGCCTAACTAAAGGGAGTGATATTCCTTAAGACACAGTAACATTTGATTTTCAAGTTTTGACTACAGTGCTCTTTAACACATCGTGGTAAATGAAAGTCAGTCAATAGGAATTACTGAGCTCCTAGTCTGTACTGAGGATGGTGCTAGGTGCTCTGAGGACGTGACCACAGTGAGTTTGAAGAAAAGGTGCCCTAGCAGAAGAAGGAAGAATTCCAGGCTTTACCCCCAAGTGCAAACAGCCATCAGACTATGCTGATATTCTAGCTTTATATTGTCTACTTTTTTGACAAACCACCTTATAGCTGACATTTATCTCCACCTATAAAACTGAACATAACATAAAGATATGTTTATCAATGTTTTTGGAAGGATAAAATAAGATAATGTTTGTGAAATGTGAAAGAGGTTTCACAAACACTATTACTATGATGATGACTATTCTTTTTTTTTTTGCTGAGGAAGATTTGCCCTGAGCTAACATCTGTGCCAGTCTTCACTATTTTGTATGTGGGGCACTGCCACAGCATGGCTGATGAGGAGTGTAGGTCCACACCCGGGATCCGAACCCAGGCCACTGAAGCAGAGCATGCTGAACTTAACCACTATGCCACGGGACCAGCCCCTCTTTTATTTTTTTTTTTTATCATTTTTAACCTAGAATTGAGGATGGAGCCTGATTGCTCACTCTCTAGCAAATAGTAGATGCTGAGTAAATGTAAGTTGAATAATTTATTGAACGAATAAAAACAAAACACGTACTTACCCCAAATCATAATCAATGCTGATTATGATTGAGGAACATCCATGAACAGCCTCCAAAGTCAGAAGTGTTTTTGCTTTTGCATTAAAACAAAAATACTATTCTTTCAAGGAGTCAACTGGCCCCTCTATCAAGGACTTTGTTCATACATCAAATAATTATTGCATATTACCATGTCTATAATCTAATTAATAATTTTGGTTTTAGCAAAGTTTTGGATGAGACAAAAGATCCCATTTAAATTCTTTAAGAGTTACAAGAATTTGATCAGGTTTTTACTTTTTGTTCAATCCCAGCCGTTTGAGCACACAAAGCTGTCTATCTTTCTAGGGACGGAAAGAACTCATTGTTCATTGTAAGCAGACATCAGCTACAGGAATGTGCATATATCAGCATATTTAGTGGCAGGCATAGTCATTGCAATTTGACATCTCAGTCAAGTTTGTCTTGAAGTCTGGCAAAAATAGAAGTACAGCAAGCCCTCCCCCTCACCATTTCAAAGGAGAAGTGGTCCCACATTTCCAAAGCTCACCTTATAGAGACGAGCAAACACAATGAAGGAACAAACCAAGACCATGTCTGTGCTTCTTTTTATCAATTTGTACAAAATATTCTGAATATTTAGACAACACTTACTGACTAATAAGTTCATTAATCATCATTTATTCAGTCTACTAAAGTTTCAACCTCAAGTCTGGCCGAATACCTGTGTACAGAATAAGCTTCTGTGTCAATATTCTGCCATGTTTGTATTTGTGAAAATAATGGCATATCACTTTATTTTCCCTCATGTTTCTGTGTGTGTTTTCCGGAGGAGCTTTAATATGTGCTTATGTTAATGTACTTTAAAGGTAATTGATAGAGGAGTGTTAACCTGTTATGGATGTAGATGTTGGAGTAAACAGAGGGCCATTTGTGAGCCTGACCCTCCTTTATAACATGTCAAACAATTTTTTCTTTACTTTTGTATCAACAGGATGTAGCTCAGAGCCTGGCATATAATACGTATTTAAATTTTTTTGTTTGATCACGTTCACATGAACTAAATATTTAGCACCGTGGTGGATCTACATGATAATTCCATATTTAACTTTTCAATTAAAGGAAACTTTATAATGGTTATATTCACCAATCCCTCCATTTTCCTTTTATTCTCTGCTATAACCAAGTGCTGAGAGCAGTGCCTAGCACAGAGTAGGACTCAAAAATGTGAGCTGAATGTTTGCTAAGAAAATGATGAAAAAATAAATTTGTCCACCTATGTATGCAAAATGGGACATATTGGAGTTCAAAAGGAATTTTCAACATGTCTGTTTCAAAGTTTCCTTGTATAGAGACAAAATGAGACAAAGAAAAAGGAAAAAAAAGACAGCCATCGGTGGGCATCGACGCAGCAATAGAGAGAAAAGGGAAAGGCAAGTGAGATGAGATACAGATCCGCACGGAGGGCAGCAGAGGACAGCACAGACCCGACACAGAGATGAGGGCTGGGTAAGCGCCACACACTTCTGGTGATGAATATCAGCGCAGGCCCCTGTTGCCTTCACACAGCCTGGAAGACACCTGGGGGCCTGAGCAAGTCTGGCTGCTGTGACCAGCTGCTCGTCCAGGAGAGGGAGAGAAGAGCAGACCATGGGGAAATGAGGGCGAAATGACTTTGTGAGCAACCATGGGGCAGAAGGTGGGCCCAGCTCTGTGGGTCCTTGTTCTGAGTACCATCCAAATCCACAGAGATACGGGACCGCTCTAGGCTGTTCTGTGAGTAAAGTCAGACTCCTGGATGGTCAACTCTCTATGAATCTTCTAAGAATAATTGCACACATTTGAGATGTCTGACTCCTCTCTTCTCCTTTCCCACCAGAGGTTAGACAACTCGGAATGTACAGTTAACCAAACTCTAAATTTTAAAATACCACCTCACTGAGAAAAGAATGTTTTACTGTTATCTGGAGAGAGGTGCTTCCTTTACGGGATATTGTTCAAACTGGGGAGAATGTGACTACAGAAATCACTTCCAGAAAGATGTACCCCTCATGGATGAGATGCAAAAAGAAAGATTCGTGCAATGTATTGTTTTGTTGGACTCTGATGAGATCGGTTCGTGGACAATCCCGTATCACCTAAAACTGATAATACAAGCAGGAGAGTCGACCATTAGCAATAATATACTGCACTGCTTCAGCAATTCCTTATGAAACAAAGAAATTAGGAATATTTAGATTACATGGTCATGTCAAATATTCTATAATAAATAATAGGAATTCCAGAGGCAATCAGAAGTTAAATATCTATCTCACACATAAACAATTGAGTTTGTTTTATACATTTATTTGAATATTTGAAACATACCATATCAGTTTTACTTCCAGTAATTTGCTATACACAAAATTGTTGTACACAAAGAAGGAACATTCCCATAAAGAATTTGAATTTCTGAGTTTACTTAATCCCCTTTTCTGTTGTTCCCTGATATGAAACCATACTCACCATTCTA
Source organism: Ceratotherium simum simum (assembly GCF_057802395.1). Classification (NCBI taxonomy): domain Eukaryota; kingdom Metazoa; phylum Chordata; class Mammalia; order Perissodactyla; family Rhinocerotidae; genus Ceratotherium; species Ceratotherium simum. Next base: position 74,414,622 of record NC_141910.1, read on the forward strand.
GTGTTTCATCATCGTAAACTGACTTCAGGCCAGGTTAAACAGCTTGGGAATCACTCCAAAGTTGTTGACGTACCAAACAGTATTGATTTATTTCCTTTGCTTTAAAGTTAATTAAAAGGATAACAATACACCAGCAAGCTGGTGGAAAATCATCTAGAGCCAAAATATGATTTAGAAATCTGACAAGTGAAAGGTGGTGATGGCGTGGAAAAAGGTTCTGATAGGATTGGATGTCTCAAAAAAACATCTTGAATGAATCTCTTCTCTAGTCTGCGTGTATGGGAGACTCTCTGTCAGATTTAAAGGGGTAGATGAGTCAGAATTAGACAGAGCTAAAGAAAAACAGATGATTAGCTATCCGGATGTTGAAGTTTCCAATTTCATTGATAATGATGCTTTCATTTGAAAGAAAGAAATCCAATAGTATATTGTTTACTTAATAAACACTGAGAAATACAGTGGGTACACGCAGCATTTTTCCTGTAGCTGTGTCTTGAAGGAAACGGCAAACCTCCCTTTTTCCAGTGCAGACCCTGGGCACTGCCTCCTCCCTCCCCACCCCTTCCACTCGAAATCTGGAGCCGATTGGTGGACACTCGCGCTTCCAGATCACAGACACAGCCTCCTTCCCCAGGACGAGCTCAGACTGGAGTCCTGACTGACAAGGCACAGACTGAGGTCTCCTCCCACCCTGACAAGGGGTCCCTCTTGGTGACAAGTGGGTGGAGAGGCATTGTGAGAAGATGATGGCTGTGTCTGCAGCCTGGTGGAGCCATGATTTCCACAAGTCCATGGCTACTCTCCCTCAGGAAGAACTGCTGTGTCACATCCTGGGAGAGGAATCCAGTGCCATGCCCCTTTTTAGTAAACACAGAGTTATGGCCGGAGTGAGAGGTTGTCTCCGGCACTGCACACAAGTGTACAATTCGTGCGAACTTCAGAGGAAGATGGCCACATGTGAGAAAGTGCTGTCCTGTGGATCTGAGTGTTAAGAATGTAGAACGCTGCAACTGATGGTGGGGTCCTCATAAATGCTCCTGTTTGCCTGAATACAGAGTGCATTATTTTACCTCTCCTAGAACTAAGATTTTTCATATTGATAACTGAATCTAAGCTATTTATTTTTAAAGCACAGAGGAGTATTTATCACATTAAGTATTTTGGCTCTCTCTTTTTTTTAAGAAAAACCTTTAATTTGAATGAAAGTTCACATCATGGTCCTTTTCTTAATTGCAGCTAGCAAATTATTACTGCAAAGACATTCTTTAAATTAAAACCTATCTCCTTCATGAGAATTTCCCTGGCAAATCCCATCCCAGAAGGAATATTTACACTTAAACTGCATTGAATGATTTCACATCTAATTGTTCATCACTTAGGTTTTCACTGTTTTTTTGTACTTCTGTCTTGTCTCCTCAAAGAGAGATAAGATCTTTGAGCAAAAGATCTAAATTCTCCCAAAATCTCCCATTGTATTTGGTCATCAGGAGGCACATAATAAATAGTCACCAAAAAATGTGTCTGCCTGTTGGCTTGGAAGTCAAGTGTGTCTGTTTATATTTTGGCCCAGATTTAAAAGTTGGGCTTAATCAAAGATCAATCTGGTCCTCACGGCCCATAATTATTAATTACTAGGACACCTGGGGGACTAAATATGCTAAGAATTATTTTATAGATATTTGTTTCCCATAGTTTCCTTCTAGGGTAATCCAGACTGCCCACACCTTCTTGTCAAATCCTCACCTCAGAACTTCAAGATCCTGTGAACATTGAAACTAAAGGGAATTTGAGAAAGAATGAAGTGCTCTGAAATGCTTAATGACTTTTTTTTTTTTTTTGGAAGGGGGGTAGTAGAATAGGTTTTTCTGTTTTTTGTTTTTTTTTTCATTGTGGTAAGAACACTTAACATGAGATTATCCTCTTAAATTTTAAGTGCACAATAGATTATTGTTAACTATAGGGATGATGTTGTACAGAAAATCTCTAGAATTTATTCATCTTACATAGCTGAAACTTATAAACAGCAACGTCCTATTTCCCCAGCCCCTGGCAACCACCATTCTACTCTCTGTTTCTAAGAGTTTGACTATTTTAGATATCTCGTTTAAGTGGAATCATGCAGTATTTGTCTTTCTGTGGCTGGCTTATTTCACTTAGCATAATATCCTCCAGTTTCATCTATGTTGTTGCAAATAGCAAGATCTCCTTCTTTCTTAAGGCTGAATAATATTCGTATATTCATATATATATATATATATATATATATATCACATTTTATTGATCCATGGTCATTTATGCTGTTTTTATATCTTGGCTGTTGAGACTACTGCTGCAATGAACACAGGAATGCATCTCTTTGAGATCATGATTTTAATTATTTTGGATAAATACCCAGAAGTGGAATTCCTGGATCACATAGTAGTTCTATTTTTAATTTTTTGAGGAACATACATACTGTTTTCCATACTTTTAATTTTTTGAGGAACATACATACTGTTTTGCATAGTGGCTGCTCCAACTTACATTCCCATCAGCAGTGTACAGGGTTTTCATTTCTCCACATCATCGCCAATGCTTGTTATCTCTTCTCTTGTCTTTTTGATAATGGCCATCCTAACCGGTGTGAGCTGATATCTCATTGTGGTTTTGATTTGCACTTCCCTGATGGTTAGTGATGTTGAGGATCTTTTCATGGACCATTTATGGTCGACCATTTATATATCTTGTTTGGAGAAAAGTCTATTCAAGTTCTTTGTCCATTTTTTATATGAGTTATTTGTTTTTTTGCTGTTGAGTTGTAGGAGTTCCATATATGTTTTGGAAATTAGCCCTCTATCAGATCCATGGTTTGCAAATATTTTCCCCACTCTGTAGGTTGTCTTTTCACTCTGACTGTTTCCTTTGATGTACAGAAGTTTTTTAGTTTGATGTAGCCCACTTGTCTATATTTGTGTTTGTTGCTTAATGTTGTTACGATATCCTTACTACGCAGTGATCTAAAGGTTTAATGCAATCTCTATGAAAATTCCAATGGCATTTTTTACAGAAATAGAACAAACAATTTTAAAATTCATATCAAACCACAAAATATCCCAGGTAGCTAAAGCAATCTTGAGAAAGAAGAACATCATACTTCCTGATTTAAAAACATATTAAAAGCTACGGTAATTCAATCAGTTTAGTAACTGGCATAAAGACAGACATATAGACCAGTGGGACAGAATAGAGACCCCAGGAAAAATGCAGGCGTAGACAGTCAACTGATTTTTGACAAGGACGACAAGACTATACAATGGGGAAAGGACAGTCTCTTCAATAAATGGTGTTGGAAATACTGGATAGCCATATGCAAAAGAAATGAAATTGGACCCTTATCTTACACAAAATCAACTCAAAATAGATTAAAGGCTTAAACTTAAGACCTGAAACTGTAAAACACCTAGAAAAAAATGGGAAAAAGTTTCTTGACGTTGGTCTTGGCAATGATTTCTCAGAGTAGCTTTGCTTTACTAAAATTTAGGGCCCATTTTTCTTACCTTAGATGGCTCCTAAAGGCATTTTCTTTATTTTCCTGGGCTTCCTCTCTCACTGGGAAAGTGCTTGCGTGGTAATAGGGAGGCGGAGGAGGGCAATATTTTATTCTGTGTAAAAGGATACATTTGTTCTTGCTTGAGAAGTCCCTGAAGCCCTCCCAGGAGTGAGTGCCTTTGAGCACACTGAGCGTTGCAGACGGCTGCGGGCGGGGTGGGAGGGGAGAGTGGAGACGTGAAATTGCCTGAATGTTATGAATTTTAAAACTTGTCTCTGAGGGAAAATTAATGGGAATGCCGTCACCTATCTGCAGAAAAGCACGCGTTGGGTGAAAACCTTTTTCACTGATAATGGACGGGTGGATTCTGTCTGGTCCGAAGCGATATGCCAGGTGGCAAAATGCCGTGGCATGCCTGGGAAGGGCCTGGATTACACCTGCTGTCCAAGTGCCCCACCACTTTACCTTCCGTGCCAAGCAAGGCGCCCCAGTTCTGCCACCCTATTGGTCGGGCTGTTCACAGACAAATTGCAAGATGCTTCAGGCTCGAGCTGAGCAGGAAGAGATGACTCAGAAGGCATCTCTAGGACACGGGAGCTTGTGCTGCTCCACTGAGATGCCTTTGGGAAGCAGAGAAGCCAAGAAAACCCACAGAACTAATGTGCCTTGGTTAAGGGCCGTGCACGTTTTGCTTAGCTGAAGCTGCCGGGAACCTGATATTTGTACTTCTACTGGCCCACTGGAGAAGTGTCCACACTGCAGGTGGTTCCAGTCAGTGCTAAAGGGTCCTCCAGGTTGGTGGGAGACAACCTGAGAGGGAGACCTGGGCTCCCCAATGTGGATGCCGCTCCCGCTCAAGCAAGGGTAGTTGTTTTCCTGTGTGTCAGGCTGTGGGCTCTGGTCTGAGGAGCCTCGGGCGAGCTACCAGCCCTGCACACACTGGGTTAGGCACGAGGGAGCTCCAACCGTCCAGTGACCCGCCTGTGAAGAGGGAGAGCTTGTTCCTGATGCCGCTGAATTGTAGGGTCCTTTAGACTGAGGCAAGCCATGGGCTTCCCTCCTTAATGGCGAAGCACCGAGCGGCACGCCGTGGCCCGGGGAGACAGCACATGCGGGGAACAGCAGGCGCATCTGTCTCCACATTTCTGTCCCCACGATGGTCCTTCGGGCCTCCTTCTCCCTCCCACTCTCTCCTTCCTTTTCTCCTGCAGTTAATGACATTAGTGGAACAGCATTTCTAGAACAAAGAAAATGTCTGTTGAACTGCTGAAATATCAAATTAAAAAAAAATGTACCATCCACACTCAAAAAGCATCCTAATATTAATTACAAAGCTTTTTGAATTTTTTAAATTTTTTAAACAAATGGGGATAAACTCAAAATAGAAATATTTGTCATGAATCACATCCTTTCCCTTAAAAATAAAAAATTTCTTCTAAGTGTGAACAGTAAGTTTACTAAATAGGACAAGCATTCTCTATTGGAAGATTGGTGTCTTCTCCTGAATAACTCCTTTTCTTCTATTTGTTTTACAAGGCATTGTTACCTCTCCCCTCTTAAATAGCTTTTGTTTCAGGAGAAATGACAGGAAGTTTACTTGCATTTCTGGTGACTTTTATATCAAAGTTTCTTAACCACTCAAGATTCCTTTTGACTAATTCTGGCTTGGTTATAGGCACCTCCTGGACAAACAATAAAATTTTCTATATTTTCTATATTTACCCTACTGGGGTTTTTAAATGTGACTCTGTGCTTGAATTTCTTGTATCTTGAATTTCTATATATTTAGGTTGCCATCTTTTAGAAATAAACTAATTTTGAGGACAGAAAGTCTGTCTCTCTGTCTCTGTATCTGTCTCTATCTCTGTCTCTCTGTCTTTCTCTCTCTCCCCCTCCTCACTCCCCATCTCCCCCTCAACCCCCCACCTCCTCTCTCTCGCAACATCCCCATTTGGCTGATTTCCCTTCCCCCATAATACAAAGCATCGATGCTCTGGGAAAGCCTCTTGCAGTGGCTGGATGGCAAAAGAAACTTATCTAATGTTTGTGGTCTTGCTGCACATAATTTACCAAACGGATGATATACAGCAGATAACACAGTTTTCAGGATACTTTGTGTTCAAGGTGGATTGCCATCGTCCTGGTAGCCAATGCAGCGTGACTCCAATTCCCTCTGTCTAGAACGTCCTTCCTCTTATCTTCTCATCTGAATCATACTCAGGCTTCAGAGCTCTGCTCCTGACTCCTGCCCAGTCTACAATTTCCCTTTTCTGAGTTTATATATATCTCCTCCAAAGACCTTAGCACTTATAATGTCATAGACTCTCTGAGAGAGAAAGATGCATCATAGATTTCAGATAGTCCAGCATGTCTCCTAATTCGGAAGTTCTCCCTACAATCTCCCTGGCATGTATTCATCTGCTGATCCAGTCTTGAATAGCTACCATGATGGGGAGATCACTGCCTAAGAGGGAAGTACATCGTTTTTAACTGCCTATAACTGATCTAGTTCATGTACACCGATTGCTTCTGTATCTGGAACGTTAGCTGCTTGAGGACTGGGACTGTATGTATAGATATAGATATTGATATAGGTACACCTAAATAGATGCAGAGGGAGATCCTGTAATACCCGGCAGAGTGTTGTGCACATGATACTGTTTTCAACAAATACTCAATAATTGATTTCTTCTACAAGGTAAATGATAAAATGAGCATTAGATATACTTGAGGCATAACAGATTACATATCCATTCTTATTTACATGTGATTTAGATCTCCTCACCTCCCTGAGAAAAAGAACAGATTTAAAGTGAAGAATATTGAAAACAATTGGTCTCATTTGTAAAATGAGATAATTCCTACACTGAAGTCTGTGTCCCTTCCCCTTTCTCTCCTCCGCTTACGTGTTAACTGGAAGTACAGTCTCCATCCTTTGTTCAGTGTCTCACAGTGAGCTTTGCTGTGTAAAGTACAAGGGACAAATTCTCCTTTCAGATGACGGTTTGCTGCGCTCAAGGCAAAACTCATATAATCTCAGTCTTTGCCAACTCTTGTCCTGCACTCTTTCTAAAAGGAAACTGTTCTCAAACATGCACGGAGGACAACCAGGTTTTATCTTGCTGGTGCCTGACTCCACCCACGTCTGAGAATATCTCAGGGGCCTCTTACGATTTCAGCGTCCCTCTGATGACAAATTGCTTTCTAAGCAAGGTCAGGTGACCTAAAAACAACCCGTCACGTGTCACCACCATCTGTGAGCAAGCGCACTTGCCTCTCGGTCTTGTCATCCCCTCATCGCCTGAGGTTTTATGCTAATTTAGTATTTTACACTAAAAATGAAGATAGCCTATTAGATGCAGTTGCTTTTTGTTCTTCATATACGTATCACCACTTCTCTATGCGAGCCCAGTCAGTGCCCACGGGAAGCGGCCTCCTGGGTGCTGGCCGCTGCCTCCTTCCCAGGCAGCCTGCAGAAGCGCCATCGGTGCGCCTGCCAAGGAAAGAGCAGGCTGCGGCTTTGGCGCTAAGTGCCTTCCAAAGCCTGAGTTCCTTCCAAAGATCTCGTCCCACTTTCCTCTTTGCGTGTGTGTTTATAAAACCCGTCTGACTCCAGATAAGCCAGGAGGAGGGCTGGTGTCCACCTCCCGCCCCTCCCGGCTGGCCCACCGCCCAAGATGGCCAGGGCTGCCCTGCAGGGCTGCATGACTCCTCCTGACCGACACACTCTCTTACTGTTACTTGTCATGGGTGTGTTTTGTCCCTCCGGACACCCCCTTGCCTAGAGGCCTTGTCTTTTGAAGCACCATCTTGGCAGCTCTAACAGAAATGTGGTCCCCTTTCCCGAGTCCACCACGTGGTGCGTGAGCGGTGGCCACGTTCACCGCTCTGTGCCGTTTGCCCACAAGTACCTCTGACCGGTTGTGGTATCTCTTCACAGGGAAGGCAGTCAGCGTGGGGAGTGAAACCTCCTCATTTCTGTAATTCCTGTGCTCTAGGGATAGACATCTTCAACTTTCCTTTTTCCCTTCGTGCGTGGCAGGCAGCCCACGAACACACTGGCGTTTTCCTTCTGCTGCTTGGTGTCGTCCCTCCTTGTTCCCCTCGCAGCCTCTGTACTAGGAGGGGGTGAGGCCCGCAGGCCTGGCGCATGCCGTGCAGGCCCTGGCATCTGCTCTGGCTGTGACGGAGGCTGGGCTCCCTGCCCCCACCGCCTCTGGGACGGCTGCTCCGGAGAACCCATCGCCTCCGCTTCCTTGATCTTGCCTCTCCAGACTTGAGATCTGATCTGTGACCAGGATTTGCAAATGAAACAGGAATACGCACGAGAGAGGAAAATGTTCTTTTGTAGCATATGTTTCAGTGAACAGAATATGCCCTGTTCCCACGTCTCCCCCTTACTGTTACACCTTTGTTCCCCATCTTCTCTCTTATGCTCCTGCTCAGAAATTTCTTCTTGATGGTTTTGCTTACAGACTTGGAGTTAAAGTAAGAAGCATTAGTCAGGGAGACTAGTCGGTCAGATATTATTTATCCAATACACCTGCTTCAGTGAAGGCAGACTTTCTTGTGATATGGGAATGCTGAACCACTCTGTAACCTTTCAAAATTACGAATATAAACTTTGCTGTTCCTTTGACTTGAGCACAGGGCTGAGCGTGGCACCCAGGGCTGGGACCACAAGGGGGCCCCAGGTGGTTCGCATCCAACAGTTTATGTCCACCTGTCTGGTCAGGGCCCGTGCTGAGTGCCACACAGGCCCCTCCAAGGCTCTGGAGGAGGGCTCAGGCTGCCCACTCTGGAGAGCTGGCCGTCTCTGGGATTTTCAGTGTTCTCTCCCAGATGTCGTGTCATGGCTGTGAGGGCAATATGTGGTCCAGACATATACGAGAAAATTAAAAATAGCAAAGAAGATTTAACTGGGGGACTTCCCTCAAAGTTACTTCTGTAGTCAGACCTAGGCTTTTGTGCACTTTGTAAGATTTTCTCTAATTTTAGATTCATTTTTACGTAAGACATTTGGGACTAGGATCGCGTCGCTATCCCATTCTGTGGAGGTGGCAGGCCCCACTGGAGAACAGCCACACACCCAGATGAGTGAGATCCAAATTCAGCTTGGTGAAGGACCAGGCTGCTCTCCCCTCTGCCAGGGCAGCCCCACAGCTGTGCGTCCTCCTTTGCCCATTCCCTGCATCTGATGCAGTGGCGCCTCCACGTGCCCAGAACATGCTGCTCCTCTGCCCACTTTTGACTGAGTCTCTTTCCTCCTGCTCCACGTCAACAGGGGGAGCAGAGAACCCTGCAGCCACAGCCCAGCCTCTGCCAGCAGCAAGGAGACACCCTGGGCGCTCACACTGGGCTTCACTGCCCTGCATGCCAGGGGCTCTGAAAAGCGCCCCCCGGGCACTGAGGCCACCCCTCCTGTGCATTTTCAGTGCTTCCTGTGGCACTCTTAGAATCATACATTTTTAAGGTTTAAGAGATACCCCAGTAAAAGCTAGAAGACTACTTGCAGAAATGTTAAAAATTGTTAGTTACGCTGTGGGCCCATGATATTAGGGTCCTTCCCCTCTGGGCATGTTGAGTCATCTAGTTCAAGGGTAACTCCCAGGTCAGGGGTGAGAATGCACCCAGCACCTGTGATATCACAGTGGTCTCTCTGGGAACTGGCCACGCCTCACAGCACGTGTGGCCTGTTGTCGCCGTCCACGGGCCAGGGCACTGAGCCTCAGAGCCCTTACCCACCTGCCTCCATCTCAACAGGACGGCTTCCTCTTCTCGCTCCGTCAACGAGTGTGCCAGCCTCTAGTGCTGCATTCCCGTCTGAGAGGTGAACTTGTTTAGGACAGGGACCTGGCGTCTCCCTCCTGGCTCAGTGTCCTCTCCAAGCCTGAGAGTCATCTGTTTCAACTCTTTGCAGAGAGTGAATGCATGTGCTGGATTAAATCTGCTAAATCACAGACGTAAGGGACTTCTGGCTTCAGCTCCAACGTGTGAAGTCAGAGGCTTATATGTCTCATTGTCCTGAGTCCAGGACTCTCTCATCTTACATCATAAAGGGGTTTAAGCTCAAATCACAAATCACTGGTTTCATAGTCAAGATGTAGAAAAACCATACTATGGCTTTGTAGCTAAAACTCAAGAATATGACCCTATTTTCAGTTTTCGGTCATTCTCACTTTTCATGCTGTTTCTGTGCCTTGTCCCGGTTTTGAGTCTTTCTTAAGTAAAAATAGGATTTATGTAGAGCTGTGTTTTTCACCAGGCCTTTCCTTATGTTTGGGAATTGATTTCTGTAATGGCCCCATCAGGTGAGTGGGACAGGTGTCCTTTGATGTCTTTTCCCTGTCCCACTAACGGAGGAGCTGGTTGAATTGTGAAGTTCACACTGCTAAGAAATGGCAGAACACCACTTCAAACCTGGGCTTCTTGAACTAGGTTTCAAGCCTTTCTTTTGAGCCTGTGGTTCTCAACTCTGGCTGCACATTAGGATCCCCTGGGGAGCTTTCTAAAACATGCCTGATGCCTGGGCTTCATCCTAGACGATTAAGCCACGGTCAGTGCAGGTGACTGTCGGCGCGCTGGGGAAGCTCCGCAGGTGCGCTGAGCACTGCGCTGTTTCCTGCCTCTCGGTCGTAAAGTGAGCATGGAGACGAGAGCGCCCGTTTGTGTGGACCCGGGCTCTCTGTTTGGGGTGCCTGGGCCACTAATACAATTTCGACATTTTAGCTTTCAGTTTCTTAAATAGCTTCCCAATCGGTATGCACATATGGTAAGTGATTAAGTTTGAATGATTTCCTTTGTTCATTGTTTTCTTTATGCCCACATCAGCGTTGTATTTCCTCAGAATGTAAGTTCTTGACTCACACAGACTGGATCAGCGTAACTGGTTCTTGCCTTTACACGGGTGTAGGAAAGCACATAGGACCTCATCTTAGAGCAGGAAAAGTGTTAGAGATCATCTGGTCCAGTGACTTTCAAACTTTCATTAGTGAAGAACCCCTTTTTTAAGTAAAGCAGATGAAGTAGAAGCGAGGGCTCCGGACCTCTCTTGCTGGACTCGGCCTTGCACGCCTCCTGGGCACGTATGAACATTTGTTCAGTCAGGGGTTGGTGTGACCTGGGGGACCTCAGAGGGAGAGAATATGGTGTGAAGACAAGTTGTGGAAGGTTCTTGTTTTATTGCTGAGGAAAATGAATCCAAGAAAGGGATTCCAGAGTGAGCAGAGGAGCTAGGACTTAAACCTAGAAATTCTGACTTTTTCCTCTGCTGCCTTGTCATGTGTGTACTGTAATCTGTGATTGTGTGGCTGACATCATGATACTCCTGTGGGATGTTGTGATAGTGGGTTGCCAAGCCAGTGTCAGAACGTAAATACCCTGACTCCCACTGAGGATCCTAAACCTGACTTGGGGAGGTCTTCCCCGGGGATCAAATTTCTTTTCACTGCACACTCTCCCCTCTCCTTTCCTCCACCTCCTGGGACCCCCCCCTCCTGGGACCCTGTCGGCAGTGGGGTTGGAGCGAGGCTGTATTTATGCCGTGACACAGGTGAGCTTGGGGTTTGGGGATTGCTGACTCTGTAGGCGATTAATTGGATCTACATCTAAATCTCATATTTTTGTCTCCTCAGACTATACTAAGCAAATCCCATAATTTCTCAGATATCAAATGCTTTAAAATATCAGTCGTGCACTCACCACATTTGGAGAGGATTTTCAGTTCCGTTCCATTTACCCCTTTTTTATTCCATTGGCGGTACCAAAGAGAGTTGGATTTGCATTGCAGAGCGTCAAGCAATGGTACCAGAGATCCTCCTATTCCCATCTTACAGAAGATGGCTGTCCAAGTTAACAGAGCGGTTAGCTGTTTGTTAGGCTCTTTTATTATTGTTGCTATAAGCTGTTGCTGTACGGCAATACATTTGAAGATATTTTTGCATTTCCTTCTCACAGTCCAAATTTTCAGTAAGATATATATGGAAATTAGCTCACTAAATGAAACTAATCTGGCCTGAAAAAATCCTAATAAGCAAATAGAGCATTTTTTAAAATTAAGAGTATGGACAGCTATGCTACTACCACACTTGAGGTGTGGGGGGAAATAGTATAAGCCTGAAAAAAGTGTTAATAAATAAACAGAAATACATAAAGAAACAAACCTGTAGGCTAATATGCAAAAATGCTCCAGCATCTCTTCCAGCATGAGACAGAATACACCCTCCTCAGCCAGGCGATGGCACCTGTCAGGGTTTTCTCAGGGCTAAGGGACAGTCACCCTTTGTGACGTTCAGTCTCACTCTCTTGGTGGAGGATTCTTCTGCGCAGACAAGTGTCCCCATCACCATGGGATCCCTTAGGGGGATAAGGAATTTGGACCTGCCTCTCTCATCAAGAGCCACAGAAGCAGAAAAGCAAGAGAATTAACCAGTAGCTCATATAAAAGGGTAGGAAGTTTTTGTAAGTGTAATTATCTTAGAAAAATAGCTTTTATCATTAACTAACTTTGAGTTGAGAAGCTATCAATTTTAAGAAAACTATAAAATGAGACCCAATGATATATCTAATGAGAAATCTGATGTCTGTTTTGGGAAGGCTATAGAAGGGAGCAAGTAAATATTCTGGTGTGAACTGTGTAGTTGCCAGAGAGTTCTTGAAGTCAAACCTTGAATTCTGATATGGCTACTTAAATTTCCAGTGAAGTTTCAGAGTTGAAATTGAATTATGGAGTTAGCCTGGTTTATTAAAGTTTTAGTTGCACTGCTGTTATTATTTCCATGGAAAGATCATTGCTTCTCCTCTGTTTAAAAGTGGTAATATACATGCAGAAATAACTATGATTTTATGTTTTTAAAAGACAATCTGAAATTATTATTAATTAACTGGAATATTTACATAAAATTTAAAGGCCAAGTTGCCTAACTTACTGATAACCAGAGCTTAATTGTAGGGGTCAGAAGGGATGTTAAAAATTATCTAATCCATTATCCTCATTTTACAAATGAGAAAGTCATCCTGTGCTTTTGAAATTCTGTCATTGTTTCATCCACAGTCATTAGAATATTTCTATTTTTAGATAGACTAGTTAAAACCATGCTAGTTAATGGTTGTTTAAATCACTTAGGTCTGAGCATCTGTACAGATCTTAAGCCCAGTATCTTGCATTAGAGCTAGGATGCTGGTTATATAGGGCTTAACAAAAAGTGTAAAAGACAATGGACCAAGTTAGAGTCTAGTCAATTTTTTTCAACCTTTTAAAATCCAACGCTGTTTTGATAAACCTAAAGTCATGTCGACGTTTTTAGACTTACTGATTGAAAAATAATAATAATAATTGGCTAAAAACAAATCAAAGCAATGGTAATTTTAGATGAATTAAGTGTATATGTGTGTGTATCTACACACATATCTGTATCTACATCTATCTTTCTTACTTTTTACATGAGCATTAACTCTATCTGTTCGCCATAAACTTTTCTTTCTAAGTGGAGTGGGAACTAGAACCAGCAAAGTTGTTTTCGACACCAAGTCTGTTCCACTGATCAGCCTCTCCCTCGAATCTTGTGCACCCTCCTCCCATTCTGCAGACAGCCGTTCGGATGGGGGAGGTAAAGTAAGGCCTGTACGTGCGCTGCCGTGGCTCCTGCAGCCAGCGCCTATGCACTTCACTTTGCTGTGTTGGTGTCGCATTCACCACAGATGGCCTCGCCTGCTCTGCCCAAGTGCAGGGAACCATCTGGGGCCACTTAAAACCATCAGAGTATTTATTTCTGACTTACAATAGGCAAGTGTACTCTGACCCAAGTAGAAACTAGATTTACTGTCATTTTCAGTTATAAAGTAAGGTCCCAAGGCCTGAAATTCTCATAAGTATCTTCTAATGGGTTCTTTGTTTTGCTTTTCCCGTTTATTAGAAATCATCAGAAACTTGAGATCTGCATTACTTCTTTTAAAAGTGTACATATTCTTCATTTGATTTTGAATGATCTGAAATGGTCTCCACATTTTAATAATGATGATATTGTCCTGGAAGAGTCAACAATTCTATCTGCAGAAAAGAATATTTCTGCATGTGAACCAAAGTGTGTTCACAAGGGCTAAACGTTTGTTTTTTTTTTTTTAAATAAAGAACTCAGCATTAAAGTGTTGGAGGGTCTGAGAAATTGGAGGGAAGCCTAGAGATGTAGAAAGAACTCTAGAGTCAGAAAGAGTTGGTCTTGAGTCCTGGCTGTGTGGTCAGCAAGTTACCTAAAATCTTGAACCAATATAAAATGAGAATAATATTTCCTGTCTCTGAGGATTAAATGAGATGATAGGCCCACAGTATCTCACACTGAGTTTGGCTTCTCTTAGTTAGATATTCAGTAGTGCTAGCTGATCTTGTCTGTGCTGTTCTTAGTGTGAAGAGTCTTACTCTTCTCACTATCATTACACAAAATAGAAAGTGTGGCTCTGGGCAGGCTTGTGCAGACCCAGAGAGGAGGGCATTCCAGGTAGAGGTAAAGAATATACGCAGAGTTGAAACCGTGGAATTTCATGTTTCAGTTTTCCTCCCACAGAACTGCTAAAATTGGAATGAATATGGTTGGTGGTTTAGAAAAAGTTGAATTAATGTTCCAAAAGAATGCTTTTCCTCTTCTGCAGTCATCCAGTTCTACACGGAAACCTAGAAAATAGGAAATATCAGAAACTTCCTTCCTTCCTCTTCCCTTTCTTGACTTTTGTTTTTTTAATCTTCTGTTGTTTCATTGTAGAATTAGTCCTGATACAGCCTTAGGTAAGCAATCTGATCTTGAGGTCTTTATTGATCCTGCACGCACTGCCTTACAGTCATGCATAGCTTAGTGACGGGGATACGTTCTGAGAAATGCATTATTAGGCGATGTCATCATTCAAACATCGCAGAGTGCACTTACACAAACATAGGTGGTACAGCCTATTACATACCTAGGCTCTATGGTGCTAACCTTACAGGACCATCATTGTCATGATCATTAAAGAGTAGACTTCCATTTAAAGAGAGCTGCACCTTTGAGGAGCTACTGTAGGGGTGTGTAGCTCCAGGGCTATTCCTCAGCTGAATTGCTGTGTGTGCCAGTGGGTGTGAGCACAGCCTCCATTGACTTAAGGAGAATAGCTCATGCGTGGGGAAACCATCCATTCCCATTAAGTTGGGGGACACTCAGTTCCACTAACCGCTTCTCTTGTCTTCTCTTACATGCAGAGGAGCTCACGCGGAGGCCGAGGCCGAGGTACATGCTGCTGCTGCCTGGACGTGTGTCCAACCACACTGAAGTTTGAAGAGCCACAGAGTGTGGTATGTTAACACAAATGGCGCCTTGCACTTCTGTCCTGACTGTAAAAATGTTTCCTGAGAACAAGCAGAACTTGGAATTCGATGATGCCTGATGTTGAATTAGGCCAATTGAGAAAAAAGGGTCCTTTCCGTCAGTATTTCTTATTGTTCTTGATAGTAGACACTTCAGTTTTACTCTATCACATAGTTGATTAAGTATGCACATGTTAAACTGATGCAACAACTATGAGTTTTTCTTATATCTTTACACTGATGAGAGCATTGTGCATAACCTAAATATTTCAGAAACAAACCAAATCAAGCCAAGGGCATTAACCAAAAAGCACATTTATGTTTCTACATAATGTTTTTAATTTCTTCCTTTTTCATTCCTGATATTTATATGGTGCCTTCTAGATTTCAGACTACTTCCACGCAGATTCTTTCATTGGAGCCTCATAAAAACCCTAAAAAATGATTGGTGGAGAGTACTGAATGAGCCTCTGTGTAAAACCCAAACCTCCTGGCATTCCCTTTGTCTTTCAGGTGGAACTTGGGACAGACTCAGTGTGTAGGGGGGCAAAAGTGACATTTGTTGAAATCTGTTATTCCTCTTTACTATTGATTTATACATGGAGAGACAAATTGTTAATAATAACGTTTAGCAGGTGTTATGTGCTTGCTCCGCGTCAGGCTACACTGTATAACTTCTGACTTATCACCCTTTCAATCCTCACTGTACCGTCACAGGAAATAGCACCACCCGTTGTAGACAGGACCCCAGGGCTGAGGGAGGTGGACAGTGGCCCAGGTCACACCGATTTCAAAGATTTCACCCAAAATTGCAGCCTTGTTTTGACACACTTCCTTTTCCCATGGTGGAACATTCTAGGCAGTCATTTGTATCCCTTTTAAAGTCTATCTTGAGACGTAATTTCATTAATTCTCAGCTCTAATAGCGAGTAGCGTTGCCTTGACCATAGTGTTTTGGAGACCTCGGTCCCTGTCCTGTGACCCTGAAGCACACACTCGCTTTTCTGGACCTCTGCTTTCTCCTCTAATGATGAATGGGTGGGACTGAGAAATGCTACTCTTAGAAATAAAACAAATTTAATCCTCATTAAGACTGTGAGAAATGGACCAATCGGTTGACCTGATATTTGCTGGTTACTATGCAATTAAATTTTAATTATTCAAAAATTATACATTTTTCAAAGCAGTCTCTCTTTACTCTCTCTCATTTTTTGGTGGCAACATCAGCAGGAACTTATCTTCTGAATGTTGTGATTCCCACTAATATGGAACTGTTAGAAAGATAGATTTTTTAACTTTAATTTTCTTTACATAATTAGTATATCCCCATTGTAGAAAAATTAGAATATTAGAATGCATAAATATGTAATTAAAAAGTTAAAACACTGAAAATGCCATAATTTAGTGACAACTACCATTAATATGTTGGTTTAAAATTCTTTGTAATTGTTTTCTTTGCACATATAATTCTAAATGAAGATAGATCATACTGAACGTTTTGTTCTTTACTCCTTTTTTACTTTATATAGCGTACATATCTTTCTACATCTGTAAATACATTTCTAAAATATGGCCATGCTAAAATATATCTTACCAATCCTCTATTACAATTTTATCAATTAACTTTTTAAAATTTTGTCTTATAAAAAAAGTTTTAATGACCAATCTTTTACCTAAAACTTCTTACACTGTTAATTATTCCCTTCAGATAATTATTCTTAGTACAATAGCTGGATCAAAGGATACGTACATTCTAAGGCTTTTGAGAAGGATGATGCTTTCAAAGTACCCCTCCATTCTTATGTCTTGTCACATGACTGCATATCCTCTGTGATTCTAAACATAGCTAACCATCCAGTGTTTGAATGGTCTGCCATTCCATATAGAACTTTTATGAATTTGACTTCAAGAAAAAGTAATCTGATAGTATGAGGTTTAAAAGGCTAAAATTTTATTTCAATATATCTTCTGAATTCCCAAGAACTCAGTTCCAAATCTTGCACTTTTCTTCTCTGGATTAATTCAGCATATGAAGTACCTGTTGTGTGTAAGCCATTCAGGTAGACATTGTGATATGTAAATAAATAGGACACGGCCCACGCTTTTGAGCACTCACCCTTTAGTATTACAAGCCGCACTTACACTGAGTGCCAGAAAGCTAGTATGAAAATCACTAAACAAATTTGCTTTAAAAAATATAATCTCATTATTATGGGGCTGGCCCGGTGGCATAGCAGTTAAGTGTACGCTCTCCGCTGCGGCAGCCTGGGGTTCGGATCCCAGGCACGCACCAACACTCTGCTTTGTCAAGCCATGCTGTGGTGGCGTCCCACATAAAGTGGAGAAAGATGGGCATGATGTTAGCCCAGGGCCAGTCTTCCTCAGCAAAAAGAGGAGGATTGGCAGATGTGTAGCTCAGGGCTGATCTTCCTCACACACACACACTATATATATATATATATATATATATATATATATATATATATATATATATATATATAAATAATCTCATTATTAGCCATTTAATACAGTGACCATGATCATTCTTTTTTTTTTTTATAATTTTTATTTATTTATTTTTCCCCCAAAGCCCCAGTAGATAGCTGTACGTCATAGCTGCACATCCTTCTAGTTGCTGTATGTGGGACGCGGCCTCAGCATGGCCAGGGAAGCGGTGCGTCAGTGCGTGCCCGGGATCCAAACCCAGGCCGCCAGCAGCGGAGCGCCCGCACTTAACCGCTAAGCCGCAGGGCCGGCGCTGACCATGATTATTCTTAATGCCTAACCCTGAGTATTTCAAGATCCATAATATTAGAAATGGATTGTATCATGTTCCTTGCACTATACTGCAGAGGGTACTGTGTGGACCCTTCTACCCCTCACCAACCCCTAAAAAGGTGCTTTTTCTTCACCTTCTTGAATATTTCCAGGAACGGATAGCCCTACTACCCAACAAGGCAGCCTATCCCATTGTTGGATTGTGTTAACATTAGAATATTATTCATAATATTCTTGAGGTAAAATTGCCATTTTATGTTATGTAACTATTGTTCCTAATTTTAGCTTTTGGAGAGATATAGAATAAGTTAAATTCTATTCAATCCGATTCAAGGGATATATTTTAAGAATCTGATGGTCAGGAACTGTTCTAGCTGCTAAGGGCTAATTTCTATTTCATATGGCAGTATTTCAAATATTTGATGGTAGTTATCATATTTTCCTAAATATACAAGTTAAGTAACTTACCCTATTCAAGGTAATTGAACTGTTACTATACTAAGCCTGCTAAATTTCTATAAAGCAATAAATTTTGACATCGATTCTTGACCATACTCATGAGCTAGTTGGAAAGATTCCCCCAATTGACCATGAGAACAGAGATGCGCCCCCCCCACCTTCATACAGGTTACCAAAGATTTTGTTAAAAATGAAACAAAAGTCACTAGGCCCAAACTATTAGTAGTTGTGATGAGAAGCCTTTCCATGGTGTGTCAATTTCGTGTAAAAGATAAACCTGAAATGAAAATGGGAGAACCTAGGATGTCTGTCCATCCGCCCCTTTCAACAAGCTGCCCAACGTCTTTAGCCTTGGTTACTTCATCTCTAAGATGAAAGACACAGTGATCTCCGAGGGGACTCTGAAGGCGTCCCGTGCTTGCAGGCCTGGGCTTTGGATTACACGGCTCTGATGCCTCTCAGGTTGTTGGTTTCTTTTCTGGAAGATTCCTCTCACATATGCTGCACACTCATGGTCACAATCCCAGACCCATCTGTGGTGCGACTGTGTTCCGTGAGGCTGACAACTCTCCAAGGTAGGAAATATTATCATCCCCATTTCAAAGAGGAGAAGCTGAGACAGAGGGTTGTGTAATGGGCACAAGGTCCGATCGAAGAGGCAGAGCCTGGGTTGAAGCCCTGAGTCTGGGGTCCCCACCTCTGCACTGCCCTGCGGGGTTGGGGTGGGAGACTTTACTGCTCCCATCTCTAAACTCCAGGTAGTTCTCCATCATTTGGTCATCTGAGAGATAAATGCCTATGAACAAGGCAACTTTGACAGGCAAAAATACAAAAACAGTGATGACAACAGAAACACATCAATCCATAAACTTTACAAGCTATTCAATCCAGATATGAAAATGACATTTAACCAGTGTTTTTATGGTTGTTTCACTAAAATGACCAAGTTTTATATCATGTGAGCATGAATATTATATGCTTGAAATCCTCCTTCTATGAAGAGAACTTTCTTAGAAAACTTAGTGCTTTCTATTTTAGTTGAGATGTATTGTCCTATTTTTTATTTCTAAGCTTTCTGACTGATTATATTTGTTATTTCTTCATTTTCCCCTTTTCTGATAATGATTTCTACTACTTCTTATATCTGATGTCTTTCAAATTCATGTAATTTCACCACATGAAAGCTTTTGTTTCTTTTAACTCTTATCCTCACCTTGGACTTTATGCTACATGCTTGTCTCTGCTTCTTTAAAAGGTAAATCATGTAAGTGTGGCCTGTTAACAGTAACTTTCTACTGACTCTTCAGAGTAAATTTACATTCTCTGATTAGAAGAAGTAAGTGAGAGAAAATATCAGTGTCCAGTGTCTGCCTATTTGAGAATATAAATAAAAAACTCTCATAAACATAGATTGTCAAAAGGGAAATACAACGAAGGCTTTCACTCAGCTTGAAACTAACTAGCCAACAAACATGGGGTATAATTGACCTGATGGGAAAAGCAACCTGGCCGTGGAGCAAGGTGCCCGTGGAAGTTAGAGGGATAGTCTCATTTCCTTCCTCCCTCCCTTCCTCCTTCCCTCCCTTCCTTCCAGCCTCCCTCCCTCCCTTCCTTCTTCCCTTCCTCCCTCCCTTCCTTCTTCCCTCTTTCCTCCTTTCCCCTCCATCTCTCTCCCTCTCTTTCTGTTTCTTTTATGTTGAGTGGCTTAATCATGACAACAATCTATGATTTTTGATAGGTAAGAAGGCATTATATATGTAAGAAGGAATTGTATATGTAAGAAGGAACCAGACTTTTAGACTCCATTCAGGAGGATCCCTGAAAAATGAGGAAAGTAAATACTATTAGCCCTTATAACACCTCAAACCATGGGACAAAAGGAGTTTTGTCATCTGTGCCCAGACGTGAAACCCATAGAGGGTCCTACGATGTCACAACTGTCAAGATATTAAGAAATATTAAATGACTAGAGAGGCCTGAACACAAAGATCCACTCAGCAGATAATCTTCTTTGGTCTTAACAATCTTTTAAGTGGCTGGGGTCAAAGATGACAGCTGAGATGGTCCAGAGCCACATCCTTTTTCTGACACCAAAGTCACAGTGACACAGAGCTAAGGGGAGGGAACTCAGAGAGGGCACTGATGAACAGCTGGCATGGCCCTGTGCTTCCCAGAGCTGGGCGAGGAGGAGTAGTGGAGGACAAGAGTAGGCCAAGGGCGTCCTTTGGCGTTGATAAGGTCCTCGTGGTGTATGTCCTTCCTTCTACATGCCCTGGCTCTCTGGCTCAGGGTGACACTTTATCCCTTAAATTTCCTCTACCGTCCTTATTTGCTTCTCTTTACATGAATGTAATGAATGAATGAAACACAGATATTAAAATACAGCCAGAAAAAAACATATTTCATCTGACTAAAGGTTGGGACCTCATACATTAGAATTTAAAACATCAACTATTTAAACTACTTAAAATATCAACTACATGATATTAAGGAATTATTGCTAATTTTTTAAGTATGTAATAATATCATGGCTGTGTTTACAAAATAAAGTTCTTATATTTTAGAGATGCATACTGAAATATTTCTAGATAAAATTATATGATTTCTGGAATTTCCTTTAAAATAATGTAGAAATGGTTATCGGATGACGGTATAGATGAAATGACATTGGCCGAATGACATCGTTGTAACTTATTGGTGGGTAAATAGGGTGTGGTATACTCTTCTGTCTACTTTGTATTTGTTTAAAGTTTTCCATATTAAGGTCTTTCACTGACTGGGAAGTTGCACAACATAGTATTGAAGAGGCATCCTCTAGCACCAGACTGGCAGGAGATAAAAACTTCCTGCCTTGGAAAACTCGGGGTAAATTTCCTCCTGTGCCTCAGTTTCCTCGTCTGTAAAACATGGATAATAATAACCCGGACCTCATGATCATTGTGGAGACGGCAGATTTGTTACAGGTAACACGTTACATGTATGTGTTACATGTACCACCCATGAGTGCGGCATCCATAGCAAAGTCCCTACGTGCGGTCTCTATCATTAACTCTTACAGAGGTGGACCTTTTATGTTCATTTTCCCCTTGGAATTTCTTATATTAGCAACTGCTACATAGAAAAAGCCCTTAATTTTATATATGAAAAGCATTTTGAAATTAACAGTTATCTTTTCTATTTTAAAATCAAAGGCAGAATTGACTTAATAATTAGTGACTTTTCTGTGACTTGTAACATTGAATGTATTTATAAAGATATTTAAATAAATGATATAAAAATGGGCTTTTAAAATTTGCTAAGAACATGTTATGATTTTTTTTCCTTCAAATCAGCATAGCTTAATAGATCAGGCAGATTACACTGGCTGTATCTTGGATATTTCATTGCTTTCTCTTTCTTTTTTTTCTGTCACAAAAGGTAAATACCTGCATTTTTTCTATAAATGCAATTGTTGAATGGCCACTTAACATTCTACCCTTACAAAATACTTGAGAGATAGTAACTTTACAGTTGCATAATTAATCCTACAATGCTCTCTTTTCCACATTATTTAAATCCTAAGTCATAGTTGTTCTAAGAAAGGAATTAGTATTGAGAATTTGGACAAATTATTTTCTAAAGAATTTACTTTTGCTGATAAACAAAGTAGAAGTTTTAGAAATCTGAAAGTGTATATAACAGCGGGTGTTCCTTACTGTCTCCATTCTTGCCATCTTCCCTTTGTGTCTGGTCTGTTTTTTCCTTCCCCTCCAATTCGGGATTACCTGTACAACCTGTGCGAGCCCATCATCATCTCAGTTGGTGAAAGATGACAAAAGTGGTTTCCACAAGGCTTATCTTTGAGCAACTGCTTTGTTCAAATCACTCTGCCAGGTGAGGAGGGATGAAAAGATGAGCAAAGAAAGACCAAGCGTTCTGGAAAGTGAATCAGGATTGAGCACGTGAGATAAAGGCGAACAGAGAGAGTGAATGTGTGGAGCCATAAACAAGGGCTGGGAGAGCTCAGAGGGTGAGGACGCTCATTTTAATGGGCAGAGCAGGGAGGGCTTCTTAGAAGGGTGTGGATTACACAGGCTTTGGCATCTGATATGGAGGAAAGAAACAGTCATAAAGAAGAGGGGGAAAAAAGCAAAACATGAAATGGAAATGGCGTTCTTTGTATGCATCTGTAGAGAAGATGAGGTTCAATGAACTGTCAGTCTAAAATGAATGAGTGATAATGTGAATTTTTTTTTTCCAAACTCTTTTCTGTGGCTTGGTAGCTCACACTGTCATTGCATGAGAAAAGCCCTGGCATTAGGAGCACGTAGGACAGGAAGATGTCAAGAGGACCAAGGGGAAGTGAAATTCACAAACAGAAACATCCTTGGAGTCTTCTCCTTGATTCCCTTTTGTCCTTCAATCTCCCACCCTCAGATTTGTGAAGTCATCTTCCTGTGCAGTTGCAAATGGACTTTTTAAATGAATTAATTAAATTGATTTGTAAAATTCAAAAAACTGCCTGATCAATATCCTAATAAGTTAAATAATTCTGATAGGAGGAATAGAGAAAGCTCAATTAGGCCCCAGTAACCTGTATCTCAACTAAACCATAGTGGTACTGGATTAATCAGTTCCCAAGTCTGCCTGTTCATAAGGGATGCGATCAGACGGGAGAGGCAGCCTCCTCGTGCCTGTGGGGTCTGGGCTCTGAGAGTCATGTGTGAAGGTGCTGTGTGGGTGTGCCAGAGAGCGTGCACTGCGTTAAGATCATGTTCTATGTGGCTTACTGGCACAATGGTCAAATTTTCCTAACTTCAATTATAGACAAACTTTAATGACTAGAAATATTCATTATTTTTAAAGGAAGCCTGAAGCATTTTGCCTCACTTCTGCACGTTGACCCAGAGTAGGGACACTGCTGTGTACGGGACCCCAGGCACCGGTCCTTGGGCATTCATATTCCACAAACTAATACAGGAATGACTGAAACACAGCCTGAGATAGCAGCAACCACAGTGGGGATGTAAGTTGTCAGGTAGAGAGGCGAGATCAGTAGGAGAAAGGATGGGGAGAGGTGTCATTTGAGAATGGTGTTAAAGAGTAAGTAGGGTTTTTCTAGGCAGAGGCGGGTGGCAAGAACTTTGTCTTTACTAGGGAACACGAAGAATGAGGCACGATGGTGTGGAGAACATGCTAATTATGTGCAGAAGAGAAATGTGGAAAGGTAGGCTGAGATGAGGGTATGAAAGACATGACCCCGTGCTAAATGTTTGGATTTTGTCATACAGGCACCAAGGAAGGACATTAAGTGTGAGTGGAGAGTGTTCATGGCTCAGTTGAAACAAAGAGGAAAGGGTACCCGGCTCACACTGGCAACATGGAGAAGACCTCCCCGAGCAGCCTTTGTGTTTCCATGACGCCTGAGTGAAGCAGGAAGCACACTGGTCAGGGTGTTTGAGCCACACCTAGTGGCTCTGTGACCTCAAGGAAAATACTCACCCCTGCCAGCTTGGTTGTTCTCATCCACATAGCAGGACTGGTGTCTGTAGATGAGGGTACCAATGCTTGAGCATCACACAGATGGGGGATCAGTACCCTGTGACCAGAGGCAGCCCACGTGCTGAAGCCACAGAATGCAAGATGGACCTGAAAGAAATTAACTGTATTCTGTTTAGGTTCAACCAACACTTTAGGATGGAATTCCTGTACGATGTGGCTCCATCTATTTGATATTCTCAAACACGTAGTTCACCTTGTCATCTCTGCTGTATAACACACACACACTCACACACACACCACACACGTGCACACACATACATAGATACACATTCATACACCACACACACATACACACCACACAGGCATGAACCCATACACATACACGCACACTCACCACACACACGTATGTACACACATATGCATATTTTTATTATGACATACCCTTTCCAAACATGTTTACCCAGAGGAACCTCAGTCATCCTTCAAGGCCTAGCTCAAATGTCCACTCACAGTGACACCCACCTACTCATGCTCCCCAAACACATCACCATCTGTGTACCAGAGCACTTGCTGTCCTGCTGTCCTTTCACAGCACTTTGTCACATTCCTGGTACAATGCTGCACTTGTCTCGTTGCAGCACGATCGGCTTTGCTTGTTGCAGCCCCTCACAGCACAGAGTAGGGGTCACAGCTGTCCCTGGAGGCCTAGGGGTCTGTCGGAATGACCCCAGACCCAGCTGAGGGCTCCGGCTTGAGCTGCCCACAGTCTCCCTCTATGGGGTGTTCACCATTTATCTTTTCTCTCTCACCATTGTCTGCTTTAGGAGTTTTATGAAACTGTGATTTTAAGGAGATTTTTTAAAATACATGTGCAAAGTGATACTATTGAAGACATCATATGCAGTAATTTTATAGCCAGTGTTAATATTTACTGTTTATTTTAAAAATATACTTTAATCACACTAGGCCTTCTTTCTGAGACTGCTCCCTTTAGTCTCAGAATTTACATCAGAAGAAATCAAGCTCAAATCTTCTAGAACATAAATGCTCATAATTTGGGCTTACTGAAAATGGAACCTAGGAGTTTTCACATTGTAAGAGTGATTCAGAATGTCCCTTTCCCCGATTCTGCAAAAATGTTTTGGAAGAAAATTCAATTTATGTTGTAATTAAATTATGACATTTGAGCACTTTGAATGCATGAGTCTTCCTTCCTTCCTCCTTTTCATTTTTCTTTATGCAAACAGACAAAATGTATATAGTTGAGGAGCAGTTCTCTACACTCATTTCAGAATTATTTGATTAGTGTTCCAAGAGGTCTTTATATCATATTTTTATTTTAATGAGAGAGGAAAAAGGTTTAAAATACCAAAAAGAACATGAATACTAATTTTCACCCACAGTAATATTCTTGTGGGTGGATGAAAAGCAGCACTTGTATGTACTCCCTCACCTCCTGATGTTCACAGAGCAATAACAACAATCGTCTTTTCTGGTGTTTCTTCTTATAACCCTATTTCCACTTTAATCTTTCAAACTTGCAGCAAACTGGAGTTAATGGCTTGGTACTGCCCACTGAGCAGCCACTCAGAACGCTGTGTGGCCTCAGTGTGTGCCTCGCCTCCCCTGGGGCAGGCTGCATTCTCAGCTGGTTGCAGACCAACGTATTTGCTACAGGCCCTGACTGCACTCTGGGTGGCTTCCTGCCTCCCTCCAGAGACTGGTTCTGGGTCTAATGTACCAGGAAAAAACTGATCCTTAGAAGGATTGCTTTCTGGGGAGATGGAAACTTTTCTAGATTAAAAATTTAGTCTTTCTGGAAAGATGCATTTAATATGCTACAAAATAATATAGCTCTAAATGCTATAGGAATATAATGGGTTGGAAAGGTCTCTATGGCACCCTCAATTTCCATATTGTTCTCTGTTGTTTCCAAACGTTTTATTTATCTGTAGTCATCTTTAGGAGTTTTTTAATCCTTATGTAAAATCACTCTTCTTATTAGTTTTATTTCCCTTTCATTTAGTACTTAGATTTTTCCTCAATGACTGAACATCACCAATTTTATATTATTCATTCCTTTGCTCAAAGAAAATTAACGATAAAACACTAAACACCAAGATAAAGTAGAAAATAAAACAAAGTCCTTGTGTTTAGGAGAGGGCATCCTAGTGAGTGTATGTTTGGGAGGGTAGACAATAAACAAATAAACAAATAAATATATATTATGTCAGATGGTGATAAGTCTGTGAAGAAAACTGAAGCAGGTTAGAGGGAAATACAGAGTTGGGGGCAGGAGGAAGCAAGGCATTATTTTGTACATGGTGTTTTGGAAGGACCTGGCTAATAAGAGACTCTAGGCAGAGTAGAAAGCAAGAAGAAAGTGAGACTGTGGTGTCTGGGGCAGGAGCATCCCACGAGGGAAGGCAGTCGTGCAAAGGCCCTGAGGCAGGACCAGGGCTGGCATGTTCAAGAAACAGCAAATCAGCCACTGGTGCTTAAGCAGAATGAATGAGGAAGAGAGCGGCGAGGGAAGAGGTTGGAAAGAGAGTAGGATGGGAAGCAGATCATCAGGGACATGTATGTGACAAAGGTGAGGGCTTTAGTTTCCACTGTGAGAGTGATGGGAAGCTACTAGAAAGTTCTGGGCAGAGAAGTGACCTAATTGGACTGGCATTTTGAGAGGATCATTCTGGTTGCAGTTGGGGAGGGAAGCGAGTTAAGAGGCTGCTGTAATAACACAGGCCGGAGGTGATACTATTTTGGCCTAGCGTGGTGATGGTGGGGACGGGACATGTGGTCTGAGATACGTGCAGTGAAGAGTCAACAGGATTTGTTGATCAAACGGTTATGGAGTATGAGAAAAAGAGGGGCATCAAGGATGACCTCAAAGATTTTTGCCTAAGCAGAACGGAAGGGCCATTTGCTAAACTGGAGAGTGCTATTGGGAGTGGGCTTTGAAGGGAAATCAAGAGTCTAGTTTTAGACAGGGTAGGTGGAGATGCTCATTCTACATGCAATGGAGCAATCAAGTACATACTGGATAGGCAATTCAGGAATCCAGGGAAGACACCGGCGCCAGAGATTAAAAGTTTAGAACTGCCAAGGCACAGACGGTAGTAAAAGCCCACAGAGTGAGTTCACAGAGAAGAGAAGAGGTCCAAAGACAGCTGTGAGACACACCGAGGCCAGGGGTTGTGAGGCACAAATGGTCCCAGCAAAGGGATCATGAAGTGAGGCCAAGTCAGGACTGGGGAGGGATGCCGTGTCGAATGCCACAGAGGGCTCGAATAGAGAGCAGTGAGAAGCCACCCTTGGACTTGATGACGTCCAGGTCATTGCCAGCCTTGACCGCAGCAGTGGTTTAGGGATGATGCTGGCCTGGCGTGAGAAGAGAAGGGAGTGAGAGGACAGTGAGCACAACAGCCTCCTGTACAACTTCTGTCAGGAAGGAGGCAGGTAATTGGGGTAGTAGCTGGAGGAAGACACAGACTCCAGTGAGGTTTGTTTTTATAGTTTTTTTAAGAAGGGAAATAACACAGGCCATGAGCACGAGGGTGGGAAGGATCAGTAGAGATGGGAAAGTTAGTGAGGCAGGGGTGGGGGGACACCTGTGAGTCATTTCCTTGAGTAAGGGAGAGGAGAGGAGCTCGGCACACGTGCAGGAGTGGTGGCCTGAAACAGGAGCACGGGTGCTCGCTCGAGCTGTCAGGAGGGAGGGCTGCCCCAGGGGCTGACTTCTCAGGGGCGCAGAAACCAGTCATCAATGAACACAAGAGATGAGAGAGCTGTGGGAGGAGAGAAGACCGGAGACAGTGATCTAGCAAGAAGGGACAGAGAGGGCAGACAGCCAGGGGTAGGAAGGCCGATGGACGGCGGTCCCAGGGAGGAGGGGCTGGAGATTCCGGGAGAAGAGGAAAGAGGAAAGGAGATAGCCAAGGATGGGTGCCAGACACGGAGTCTGTGGCCAAGACTCAGATGTTGGTTTTAGGGAGGTCAAGCACAACCGCAGAAGTGTGTGGCTGAGGAGGGGGAGAGCGAGCACATCAGAGCACAGGCCTGTCACGTGAGAGATGGTGAAACATTCATAGGAGGAGAAGAAGTGGCCCAGAAGTCCAAAGACACCCAAAACACGGGTGGCGGAGAGGAGGCAGAGCCAGACGGCACGAGGTCCCAAGGAGCTGGGCTTCGTACATCTGCAGGTGGACATGCACTGGTCTGCCAGCAGCGGTGGAACGTGAAGACACCCACCTGTAGGGCAGGCCGTGTCCTCCGAGAGCAACCTGGCTTCAGGTCAGGCACGAAGAGGGTGAGGATGGGGGACTGTGCTGGCGAGAGCCCTGAGTCCAGAGGGCAGTGGGGGCATGGGGGTGTGCGGTCCTGGAAGGAGTCTGGTTGAGGGGGGACCTGGCTGCCCTTGGCTTCAGATGGGCATGAGGACACTGTCCTAAGGACTCCACTGGTGAGAACCAGGAGGGCGGGCAGGGCCTTGCCAGGATCCTGCCAAATTCAGTGCAGAGAGTGCACACTGAAAATGTGTAAGCACAGGGGAATATTAGTTATGGAGAGACTCTTGTTTTTGCCCCCTGAACGTCTTTGATTTGATATCTCCTTTTGAAGACAACTACTGTGTACCTTCCCAGTTACTAAAAAAACACGGCTGTTATGGACTGAACTGTAGCCCCCAAAAATTAATATGTTGAAACCCTTACCCGCCATGTGGGTGTATTTGGAGGTGGGGCCTTGGAGGTAAATAAGTTAAATGAGGTCATAAAGTGTGCGCCCTGACCCACAGGACTGGTGTCCTTACAGGAAGAGGAAGAGACACCACTGCTCTCTCCCCCTCTCCGTGTACACAGAGGAAAGGCCAGGTGAGGCTATAGCGAGAAGGTAGCAGTGTGTAAGTCAGGAAGAGGCCTTACCTGAAACCGAATGTTCCAGCACCTTGATCTCAGACTTCCAGCCTCCAGAACTGTGAGAAAATAAATTTCCACTGTTTAAGCTGCCCAGTCTATGGTATTTCGTCACTGCAGCCTGATCAAACTAATACAGCGTACAAACAAGTCCCTTGGCGCAGGGAGGTAACACGGTAAGGCAGGGCTCCGTTCTCTCCAGAGCAAGTTAAGACAACTTCACCTCTCAAGACCCACTGTCAACTGAAATGTGAATTCCTACCATTCAAGTGGGACGGGGAGCTTTTGACTCATCAAGTTCTCGCGTCCTATCATTGCTAGTGTGTGCAAACCTTGTTTTACGAAGACAAGACACTGCTTTTCATTAACTGGAATAAACTAATCAAAAGCATTCCGTGCCATGTCAACAAGTGGGTATTCTTGATCTACACTGACGAGTTTTTACACTCATGGGGCTTCCTCGAAGTTCTAATTTAAAAATTCACATTCTAGGTATTGCATTCACTTGTGACCTGACCAAGACTGTGGAAACAAAATTAAACAACGAAAAAAGCCACCTGTTAATCCCTTGCTGTATGTCAGAACTCTTCACGTGGGATCTTGCATTGAGGGTGAGAATCCATAAACGCACGCACCCACGCAAACACACATGCAGGCATGGGGTGGTAGACTGGCGGGAAGGCTTTCCCGCCAGGCCCACCCACAGTGGCTGCACATCTCTGCATCCTGCTCGTGGGGAGCGGGAAGCGGGTGACAGCCGCAGATCCTTGGCATTGGTAAGACGTTGTATGTTCTGACATAATAAAGTCACCTAGATGACCAGGAAGGAAGGAAAAATGAATGGGGTAAGCTTCAGCTACTTTTTAAAAGAGGAACGTCGTTATTAACACATCCCCTGAGAGCTGTGTCATGCACTTTCTGTCTCTGCAGCCTTTGAGCTGGCCCAGCAGGCACGTGGCATCGCGACGTGGCTGAGCTCGGGCCGGGGCTCCAGGGCGTCCAGAGGCCATGCTCTATTTTCTTTATTAACCGCTTTTGCTTGATTGCATGTTGTCCGTAATGTCCTTTTATTGCTATACTTAACGAATGCCTGCATACATTGAGTACCAATTAGGGAGATTGGTTATAATTTTTTCCTTTGCTTGTTTTTCACCTTTTTGGGCTAACCTCAAGTGTGACAGATCTATGTGACAGGTCTTTCCTTTCCCTTCCTCTTCATTCCATCCTTATAGCTGGCACATGGTAGGGACTCAAAAATATATTTTTGAAGAGAGTAAAATACTGTATGTGAATATATAAGGCACCATGCTAATAACTGATGAAATGTGGTGAAGCAAACACAGGAAGCGAGAGTCTGTAGTTGACTTACACACACACGTGAGTATATTTACATGTATATTTACGTGTGTGTGTATATATATATATCATTTCTAATATTAGACTGAAAGCCTCAAGTGCCTCTGGAGGAACTGATAAAGGACTGTGTGGTTGGGGGTAGCAGAAGGTCATTCTGGCTGCGAGACTCAAAGAGAATTGAATTCATGCAAACTGTCCAACAGAGATTCTTCCTTCTTGATTGGAGGAAGGACATTCGAGCAGAAGGTACCACAGAGCATTAAGAGGTTTGAGGCCAGCCAGAAACCACAATATTGTTCAGTTTGCTGGGACACAGGGACAGAGAGGGAAGGAGCATGATGACAGGTATGTAGGACCTAAATGTTACAGAGCTTTGAATGCCAGGCTAACCTGTGATGACCCACTAGGGGAAACGGCATCCAGGGGTTCCTGGAGATTATTGAGCAGGGTACAAATTGATAGCACTTGACTTTGAAAAGGTAACTCTGTCGGGCTCTCTATTGCAGCTTGCAGGCAAAAGCAGCTAGAGATAATCCAAATGAGAAATAAGATAGAAGGAACCAACTGGTCACAGCAATGACCTAAAACCTGCCTGGATATTCACATCCATGATCTCATTTAATCTCCCAACAACTGTTAAGAGATGGGAAATTTGCTCCTCATTTTGTAGGAGAGGGAGGAGATGGAGAGAAGTTGCAGCAGTGCCAAGCAGAGTGTGATCTGTGGCCCAGGGCAGGACTACAGACTCTGGTGTCCACCCATTTCCAGATAAGTGTGAAGGTGAGACGGTGAGTGTAGAAACTTCCATGGCCACTTGTCCTGATGCGACATTCAAGTTCATAGTCACTTTTCCAGAAATCCTTTTTTATGGTATTTTACAAAATAATAGGTTTAAAATAATTGGATTGGAATTTGTTTTTCAATCTCATTCTTCACCTGCGGATAGTTTGGGAAGCACCAAGAGATATTCCTTGCGAGGACTGCGTTGCTGGACCCGGCAGAGCTAAGACTGGTCACTAAGCCCTAGATCCTCAGTCCTTACTGATGAGACAGAGCACAATGAAGACTTTTTACACATCCTTCCTAACAGTTAGGCACACTATGTAGCAATGTCTCTGAAGGGAGGCCTGTTCTGGGATGGACTAAGGAGTTAAGGTATAATTTCTGTTTGTCTTGTGAATGGGCCATTCGTGTTTTTTTCCCCTCTTCCCTGCAGATTTATCTTCATAATTACCTTTTTCTTAGTCTAATAATTAAATGAGTGTGAATTCCCTAAACATAGAATGCCTGATTTTGAGGCAGAGGTGATGTAAAGTGTTGTGAGGGGAAGCCAGCCCAAGATCAACAACGACACGCTGTCCCCAAGGCTGAAATACAGCAGGGAGAGGAGATGGTTATGTATCGGAAATTCAGAAAAAATAGGATTCCTCTTAAAGATTTTCCGGTATAGTTTCCCAATTGAACTTGATTACCACTGGTTTCCGTTTGTCAATTTATTATCCACCGTAATGGTTTCCAAATGTTTTTTTCTAATTGTTCAGTGTTAGTGTTAAACAGTGATTTTTGTTATACTCTGGCTATTTTTCAAGACAAGAAATTCATAAATAATTTTACTAGGCTGTGGCTTGGTCTAAATGTGGAAAATTGGGCCTTGAAATAACACATTTTGCATTTCACTCAGTGGTGTTTCCATCCCATTTTTCCTGCTCCTTCTCTCTCTTCTGCCACCTCCCCATGCAGGTAAGCCGGTCACCTTTATGTGCAAATTAAAGTAAGCATGCCACTCCCCTCACCGATTCTTTATGCTAAAATGTATGGAAATTAAATTTCTGTATTTTGGAGGTGGATTTTTTTTATTTCTATAATTTTACCATTACTTTTTCATTCCTAGTTAACAATGACAGAGAATTTGATTATTTGGAGTTCAAAAAATAAAATACTTCTGTCCAAAGTAGCCATATATCTTAATCAAATGTATATGGGCTTTTAGAAAATTGAAAAGGACCTCATTTTAAGTTCTACATTATATTTCATAAATCTATTTCTAACATTTTGGAATTCCCTTCCACTGTCCCCCCAAATCTCACTATTTATTACTAAATAGTTATTACTAAGTAGTGAGATCTTAAGATTTAAAGACTAAATCTTAAATGAATTTTCAAGTCAGGTGTTCAGAGCAAGTGTTGGATTCATACACATAAAGGGAAATGCGTGATGTGGGAGCGCACGATGCTGTTCTGAAGGCCCTGACCTCGGTCCCTTTCTCTTCTCATTTGTGATACTTGCTTTAACGGTGGTGTCCGGTCCATGATTTTAACTCTCATATTTACAGCTAAATTTGAGATCCCTGTCTGTAGCTTATGGAATGCCACACACCCATATCCACCCCTTTGCAGGATGTTTCTACTTAGATGCCCCGTGGATACCTCCAGCTCAACATATCCTAAGCACACCAAACTTCTTCCCACCAATCTCTTCTTTTGGCTGAGCCCATGCTTGTTGATTGCATCTTCCTCCTCCAGCCTGTCAGGTGACAGCCACAGGGTTACATTTACCCCCCCGCAAGTCTTTCTTAAAGGCACACTTATCCTGTTTCTTCCATCTGGGGCAATTTCATCCTTGGTCCCCTCTCCCCCTCATTTCTTTCAGTGTGGTCTAACGCTACATCTACTTCTCATGTGGCTTCCAGTCTTATTTCTAAAACAGAATGTAAAGCAAGGGCTTTGAGTCATTCACCTGGGCTCTAACCCAGTCTGCTCTCTACCTGTTTGGAGGCCTTGGGGATTCACTTAACCTTTCTGAGTTTCAATTTCTCCAACTCAAATGATGGAAATGACAAGTGATGTGCAGCTTCTTGTGAAAATAACTAGTGTTGAAGGCACCCGTGCCCAACAAATGTATCCAGCGAGGGTTAGCTGAGATAAGCGAGTAGCAGCTAATATAATTCTCATTGTGGGTATTGCTCCCAACTCTCTTTCACAAAACTACCTCCCCGGACATCAGTTGTACCTGGGAAGTCACTGTTCTCCCAACAGTGCCTGCACACCTTTCATTTGTTGCCTTTCTTGGTTCACAGTCTCTCCCACCTGGATTATTCTCCTTCGTCGTGGAGGTAGGACAAATGTGTTCCCTGTCTTTAAGGCACTCTTCCTGTACTGCTTTATTCTCCCCAGCTGTGCTCCCAATCCCACTCTCCACTCCTGCACTATCCTAAATATCATTCCAGGTCTCAGCCACAGGAACATGTAGCATGCAGAGCCATAGTTCAGTGTTCCGGCCCCTCACCCACCTCCTCTATCAATGCTTTCACTACTGCACCTTTGGAGCATCCACGTATAACCCAGCAAAGTCCTTCAGCGCCTTAGGCTCTCTCATCCTTACTGCATAGTCAGCATAAATATTGAGGTCTTAACATGTGAAACCACCCTGAGCTCCCAGTGGAGGTTCCATTGGCCTTCTAGTGTACATGGGGTGAATTATTCCCATGGGGGGCAGTGTCATATTTTAGAAAAAGCACAGACTTCTAAGTTTCAAGCTTTGCTCTCCCATGTATTAACTCTGTAAGCTTTGTCAAATTTTGTCACTTCCCTGAGAATCACTGCATTAATCTATAAAATGGGCATAATACTAGAACCCGCCTCATAGAGCTACTGAGAAGATGAAATGAGACACTGCTTGTAAAGCCATTAAAATGACTCCCAAAACATAATACGGTTGTTGAGGGCTGGGCTGAACTATTGGTCACACAGAATGAGAAGCTCTCATCAAAGCCCAGCAAACCCACGCCTGGAGCTGTGTCCCATGTTTCTAATGCCCATGTGAGCCAGATCCACCATCCAGTCCCACTTAAGGATTGCTTAATGAACCACTCCCCATGCGTCAACTTAAGATATCACATCCTTGACTTTTCAATTCCTTCACCAATGCTTCATCAGGGTCTCAGATCCCACACCCTCCACAT
Source organism: Ceratotherium simum simum (assembly GCF_057802395.1). Classification (NCBI taxonomy): domain Eukaryota; kingdom Metazoa; phylum Chordata; class Mammalia; order Perissodactyla; family Rhinocerotidae; genus Ceratotherium; species Ceratotherium simum. The sequence continues at coordinate 74,448,428 of NC_141910.1, forward strand.
CCTTCCCTTTCCTTTCATGGACACTATTGTCAAAACTAAATGTGCTGATTGCTTTCTATGTGCCATGAACCACTCTTCATGTTTTAGTATTAAGTTTAATGCTTACTACACCCTAGGAGGTGTATGCCCTTACTACTGATATTTTACAGATAAGGAAACTTCATTAAAAGGTTAAACAATTTGCTCATGCTCATACAGCTGCAGAGCCCATGCTCTAAAGTGATGAACTTCCTCAGATGCTGAACTTTACTATCGGAAATCATCTAGAACCCCCAATGGGACTCAGTGATGTGAACTCAACTGAGTACCCATAGATCATACTCTATTCCTGTGAATACTCGTACTGTGTTTTGCTTTGAATACTACTAGATACATGTCTTTGAGCCCAAAGACTCTATATTAATTAAAATAATGAAATCTCCCATATACTGAATTTCCTTTGTAACAGACAGTGTACTGTTTCACTTACATAATATCATTTAACTCTAATGATACTTTAAAAGACAGATGTCATTATTCTCACTTTCAAATAAAGAAACCAAATTTTAATTACCCAAGATTTTATAGTCATTAAGCAATGGGGTAAGAATTTGAACCCGAGTCTGACTGCCTCCAAATTTCATGCTTTTACTTATTATCTCCTTTTCTCACTCTGTGTTCCCTTTAGCATTTGGTCTGGTATCTTGAACATCAGAAATGCCTTAAAAAAAAAAGTTTGCCAAATTGATTTGGGTCCACTGGGTTTTGCTGTGCATAATTCTCCCTGCCCTCATCAAAGAGGGCTACGTTTCTCAAGAGTGTCCACGATTCACCACCACCTGAGCACAAGTTCAGCGCTGACCTTTCAGTGGCATTCAAGGTTTGGCTTCCCCACGTCATCCATGCACTGCACTCTTGCGGGGTTACTGGAGGTGTGGTCTCCACCCAAACATGAGCAATCCATTCAGGGAAATGATCACCATCACCTTTATGTCTCAGGTCAATGTCATAAGGAATCTGGAATTAAGTCCATTGAAATCAACTGCAGCAGAAGTAATGCATTGTTGTCTCCTTGGCTGATTAATATTATTAGGTTATATTGGTGCTGGGCTATGGCCTTTTTCAACTTTCTTCTCTATATAAAGTAACATACTAAGAATGGTTCTTGTGAATTCAAAGATCACTGTAGGTTTTGGGGGGAAGGTGGAGTGGGAGGGATCAGGGCATGATATTTCTATTGATGTCACAGGGCTCGGTATGGATATGAAAAAAGGAAAAGGCGTCAGACTCTGTGCGCTCAGGGCTCCAGGCCATGGTGTGGAGTAGTGGGGAGCACAGACATTGGGTCTCCACACCAAATTACCAGAAGGAAGGGCAGTCTTTGCCAGTCAGGCTGCGATGAGTCCAAGATCCAGAAACACGGAACAAGTGCATAGTGCTAGAAGTCCAGGGATTAAGTCCGAGGCTGTACTGGAATGAACTTGGGCTTCTGGATCACTTGGGTCCGGGTTCAAATTCTGGCCCTACTGCCTACTAGCCAGGGGACCTTGGCCAACCAAGTTAACCTTCTGGAGCCCCAATTTTTTCAAGTAAGAAACAAGGGTCTAAGACTCGGGTCATAAAATTGTTGCAAAGATTAAATTACATGGGGCACACACAATGCCTACATAGCATAATGCCTGACACAAGCACGTCCACACGGCGTCCCCTCTAACGTGTAGCTTCCTAGGAGTCAGGAGCATTCAAGAGCTCTGGAAGATCTAGTCATGGACAAAAGACTAAATCAGAGTCAGGGATCAAATTAAAGGGTGCAGGGGTCCCTTCTATGCTGCCTACCAGAATTCTGGGATGTGAGCTGCCCTCAGCCCACAGTGGCTGTATGTCAGGATGGAGGGTAGCAGTAGATTCTGCTGACACTGCTGGTACCGATTCTGTTACACTAATCTTGTGAGTTGCTTGATATCTGTGTGCAAAGAGCCTTTTGGGAAATAAAGTTCACACCCACCTACACAAGTTCAACTTGTGTAGCATTTATCTATTTTACACTAGGAGGATTCCAGTCATCTTGAAGTAATTATGGGATGGGGTTTGCATGTGTGTGTTGGTCCTTCTTTCTGGAGAGCTGAGTGAGGAACAACGTGAGGTCTGGAACTAGGACATGACGCCCACTCCAGGCTGGGGCCTCATGCCGATAAGATTTTTCTCCTCTTCTATTTTCAAAGTAACGTAAAATACTGTTTTCTTAAATACTGGAAGAGGGACTGTTTATGGCAACAGTAATCAGTTAATTAGCCCGAAAACGGAGTTACATTTGGTCATTCAGGGAAGAATTAAATTTAACTACCCTCTCCAAGGGCAATGATGGTTCTCATTTAAAAGTCATTGGTTTCAATGTGTTTTATATTTGGAAAATTCATCTGTGCTCTTCATCCTACCTTTTGAGAAAAAATAATTTTATTTGTTTACTTTGTGCTATTTGTTTATCAGTTGAAGAGATCGGTTATTAATTACCTATGATGTATGTATTTGTGCCTGCCACGTAGGTAGGACATTGAAATCCTTCCCCATTTACTGAAAATGAAAAGACCTCTGCCCATAGCATAGTCTGTGAAGGAAAAAATTGCTGTGTGTTTTTTAAAAAGTGTGTTTAGTTGGATTTGGGCAGAAATTACTTGATCACTTGGTTTGCTAGAAAAATTCAAATCAGCAGCAAAGAGAATCCAATCAAATAGTTATAGGTGGAGCTGTAACAATTATTAATGAAAAAGTTTTATTATTTGGCAAGATATTAAAGCAAAATTGAGATGTTTATCAAGAATTTCAGAAAGTTAGAGGATGTGGGAAATATATGAACACAAGTCATTCATTCATAATTTTGCCCCAAAGCTGCTTGCCTGCCCACCTGCCTTCCTTCTTTCCTTCCTTTCTTCCTTCCTTCCCTCCACAAAAAACTTACTCAGTGGCTACTATGTGCCAGACACTGTTGTAGGTGTTGGAATTCAGTAGTGAAAAAATGAAACTCAGAGACTGCAGCCTCCCACAGCTCTAGGGAGGGATGACCAACCCTGTCAAAGGTCACAGAATTACCAGTACTCCACTTTGAGGTGGCTCTGTTTTATCACATAATATTGTTACTCAACAGCACCCTTTAAGGAAACAAATGTGGGCTAGCATATTTTACAAAGGCTATGAGTCAGTGTACTTGAATTTTATCTCTTTCCGATTTGTTCCCATGTGAATTTTTTTGAATTTATTTTTATTCTTTTAAGGAACCAAGAGTGTGCTCAGTGCGTGTTCTCCTCGCCGGCAGGCTCCAGAAAAGCTCGTGATAAAAACATAGCATAAATTTCCCAAAGTAGGTTTTATTTTAGTCCTATCTTACCAGAAGTGCACCATAATTAAGCCACTCCCTAAAACGTTAATGGTTTTAAAGATCTCCATAACTCTACTATTTTTTTTAATTGTACAAGTTGTGCTAGTGTCTGCACAACTCTCTTATTTATTTCTTTTTCATTTGCTTCTACCATAAATACGCCGTGTACCTAATTCTACTGTCTGCCTAACTGGCCAGATCCGAAGATCCTCTTCAGCCAACGCCCCTTGATAACAGTTTTGAGGACTTAGCAATGGGCCATAATTCTATTTCATACCTAACTTAGGAGTGAGGACCAGTGCTGCTGCTCTCCCAGCACTTGTTAATTATCTTCTTAGTTCCAGTCAAATGATTTTGTTTCCATTTAACGTCAGGAGATGATACAGTTATATTCCTAACTCATGATATTCCTTTGTCATTTCCGATTTGTTTAAAAGACTGTAATCAGATTTATAATGAAAATGAGCAAAAATATCAAAAGACATATGTGTATAAGTGCATTAGAAATGTAGTTTTCTGTTTTGATTTGATAACTTCCAAGAACATTGAACTGGGAAGAAATTGTAAAAAGCCATGTTCAAAAACAAAAACAAAAACTGAAAACACAGTTGGAGACCCTGTGGGAGGTATGTTTTGGAAAGACCAAAACACAGTAAAAGCAGGTGGGAGGAAGGGCAATGGAGTGAGTAGGGGTGACTGGAACGTCGCAAATGGGGCCTGACCAAGATGCCCTGAGACAGGATTTGGTGATGCTCGGTTTGTCTGAGTAACCCAAACACGTGGAGCTGAGAAGCAAAATTAGTTCTTAGAATAATAGACTGAAATTTTAGAAAAGAACGCACAGCAAGATTTCAAGGAGGGCTCCTGAGAGTAGTGCATTTTAGAATCTGGCAGAACTTCCCAGGGGAAACGGTAGGAGCGTTGTCCCAGAAGATGCTAAAATGACACAACAAAACAAGGAATAATCTCCCTGCTTCGCTGGATCAAGTCAATGATCTGGTGATGAGCTCATTCCTGGTTCTTGGGGTACAGCAGCTGGTTATGCCATATAGATGAGAAAACATGTTTCCACTGCAAAAATTGAATTATAAAAAGGAAGGAAAACTAGAGGCATTTCTTTTAGGAAATGTAGATAGATCCAAGTCTGAGTATCATGTATTAAAAAATAATTCTACAGCAAGTTAAGCTTCTGTAAGCTAGAAAGGTGTAAGATAGAAAGATAGAAAAAACATTCCAAAGTACTTCCACTTGGATAAAGAGGACTTAGGCTGGAGTATATGATGATTCTGTTATCAGTCATTCAAAATTAGAAGCATAAATGATTCTGGAAGCTGTGAGATAATAAGAAGTCACGATCATAGCATTTGATTTCTGTTAGAAATCACAGCTGTTTGATAAAACCTATGCTTTTCATTTGAGATATAGCAGTACTTCTTAGAGTCACTATATAGTAGCACACACAGAAGTCCATACATGACTTTAAAATTGCAATGTTTCACTCACAAGCTTTCTCTCATTCAATCCTCATGGAAATTTTGGGAATGTTATTACTTGCATGCCCATTTTGTTGATGAGGTCACTGAGGCAGAGTTAGGCAATAGTTTGCCAGGATCACATGTCAATTTAGGAGGAGCCAGGTGTGAAACCTAATTACTCTACTTACAAATCCTGTTCTTCCTGTGATATACGCTCCTGCTGGTTAAGTAGAGTTGAAAATAGTAAGGGAAGGAGTGGATACAGTGACTTGCTGAGAAGGAGCAAGGCAGTGCTCATGACAGGCACCCTTGGTAGGAGAGATTCCCCTGCAAAGCTGTCAGCTCCTGTCTGAGGGGAGCTGCACTGGAGCAGAAGTCACAGGATGGCACTTGGCTGTTTCCAAACACTTCCTCATAGGTTTGGTTATTTTATCTTCCTATTATCCCCAGACAATGTTATTAACAAGTTTTTTTTTGGATCAAAGAAACTGGAGCTCAGAAATGTTACAGAACTCGACCCAGCACACCCAGCTGGTGAGGTGCTCCAACAGGACGCAACCCCAAACCCACCCAGCCCTGGAGGCCCCCCGGGCCTCGCCGTCCAAGGCTGATTAGCACTTCACTGACATGATCAATACTAGTCATATTTCTTATCAGGTTAGCAGTCGGTCAGAATATGGATTTTTATTTCTGTTGACTCTAAAGATTTAGAGATTTTCAAAAGCTTTAATTTTCCTTTTGGGGACGTATTCCTGATTCTTAATCTTTTGAATATGACACATTAGAGTGCACCATCAAGTAATGAGATTATATAATTCCTCAAATATTAGACCTGAGGGTGAAACAACTCCTGACGTTTGATATTTCTCTCCAGCGCTTACTTCTACTTTTGGGCTGGAATTTTCTTTTTCTGCTGTCCTCATGAATCTGCCCAGAGATGGGACAGGAAGTGCTGGGTCTTCCAGACCCAGGAGAACCGAAGAAGTCTGGAGGTTCAGGAGGCAGTGCTCTGCAAATTCTAGTGCAAAATGAGCAGAAAGGAGAAAGGCTCCTCTGTCAGGAGAGGGCTCCTTTTGGCAGATTGTTTTCCGGATCCAAAGGTCCTTTGTGATAGTTGGCTTACACTCAGGAAGCCTGGCTCTGTGTTTCTAAAAAGAAGGTCTCTTGGAAACCTTTCAGGCATTTTTCACTGGGCTCTTGAGTCTGAAAAAGAGATTGGATGTGATTCTTAAAACCATAATTGTTTCAATTATTGTGAAGACCTCCTGATTCAAACTTCTGTAAAGATTTGCAATTTCTTACTGACTCAGAGCATTTGATTTTGCAACTATTTCATTACCTTCTCTGTGGTCTGCAAATCAAGAGTCAGTCAACAAACATGACTTCAGATCTGACGTCATATCTGATCAGTGCTCTGGCATTATTTGGAGTAGAAAAATACACACCGAAGAATGGGGTGGGTGTCTTCTCAACAGGAGCAGAGTCAAAATAGGTGTTACTTTTCCTAGTTAGTTTAATCAGTAACACTTTCAGTTCTACCACTTTCAGAAAGTTTGATGTTTTGAGAACATACTTTGCAAATGCATCCAAACAGAGCAGTCAGTTTTCCTAAGAAATAAAATTATGTAACAGCAATGTAAATAAATTATGAGTACAAGGTGTGAAAAAATCCTAGTTTGATGGGTTTATATGTCATTTTCTTTTTAACATTTCATAGAAATCCTAGATCTGTCATCATATAACCTAATGTTATATGCAGAATATTTTTTATAGTCTGCATATATCTGCCAACTGTGACCTTTCACATAATATGGCGCCCACAGAATGTCTATGAAGACAAAGAGCCGTGGGTGTGGGTGTGGACCTAGAACAGCAGACCTGGAAAGGATCTTGAGTGCCTGAAGACCAACCTTGCTGTTTTTAGCCACAAAGAGATGCGGAGGTCCAGAGAGGGCACATGTCTGGCCTGGGTTCACCCAGCTGTAAAGCTCCAGATTCCTCCTTTGTAAGGAGAGGAGCAGAGAATACTGACCGGGGATGGTCTCTGTGTAATGACCATTCTGTTACTCAAAAGCCCTCCTGACTGAGCAAGGTGCTGTTGATGTGGCTGATCCTACCTGATCTCCAAGTCTTGATAATTCGTGACTGAAAACCTGTGCAGTGTCCAAAGAGTTGGGGGAATGTACTAGATTCGGGCATTTTTATATAAGTAATATTTGAGATTTTTAATTCACATTTGACTTCTTTTTATTAAGATTCTAAAACCAAAAAAAGTGTTCAAAAAGAATCGTATTATATGTTTTTCTTAAATAGTCTTCCTAACATCTCAGTTAATAACGTGTTTGCCTGTACGGCAGCTTTTATAAATAATATTACCAACGTTCCTTTTTTTTTTGTGAGGAAGATCAGCTCTGAGCTAACAATATCCATGCCAAGCCTCCTCTTTTTTTTTTCTTTATTTTTTTGCTGAGGAAGAATGGCCCTGGGCTAACATCCGTGCCCATCTTCTTCTACTTTATATGGGATGTTGCCACAGCATGGCCTGACAAGCGGTGCATCGGTGCGCGCCCGGCATCCCAACCCGGGCTGCCAGCAGTGCAGCGTGCGCACTTAACCACTAGGCCACAGGGCTGGCCCCCACCAGTATGTTTTAAGAGAAACCTCCTAACAGCTCCTCAGTCTAGGGTTAGGCTAGCCACACAGTCTTACTTCTGTTTCTCAGGCACTTTATTTGATATATTTCACTTTTCTGTCTGATACCACAGCACATGAAAGAGCTAGAAAGACTGTCACCAAACTGGAGTGTGGGTTTGGGATGGCCTGACTTAAAACGTGGCTACATCTTGTACATGCATCACCCTTGGGAGCTGTGGGGACGGTCATCCTCCAGAGCAAGGGAAGAGCAGAAAGTAAGAGGCCCGCTGACCCCACCTGGAGAGACAGACCGCAGGAATGGAGACGCCATGGATAGGAAACGAACAGGCGCGTCAGATATGAGCCCCACATTCTAAGTCCTAATCTCAAATCGCAGGGGCTGCTTTTCCCCTGAATTAATTCCTGCTCTGTAGGGAGAATCAGGAGGGCTTTATTAATTTGGTAATGGTGACAATTCTCCTAAGCAGTGTTCTCAGTGGAGTCCCCTCATCAGCAGCAGCAGCATCTGGGAACTTGTTAGAAAAGCAAATTCTGGGCCCTGCCCCAAATCTACAGAATGAGAGACTCTGGGGTGGGGCCTAGTGATGTGCATTTTAATACTCTCTCGAGGGGAAGCAAGGAGAAGCTTGAAAACCACTGCTCTTCACTAGTGTGTGCATGTGTGACTGCATGCATGTTTGCAAGTGTGTGCTTCTGTCTGTGTGGATATGCGTGCATGCACACACACACTCATGAGCAGACACTCATGGCAAGCATCTGCTCCTCCCCTCTGCACTGCCTCCGTATCCGATCCGTAGCCCATTTGTTGCTGCTGACATAGGCAGTACTATGCCTTGGCTTCCTTGACAGCTTTGGCTGTACATGTCAACATTACCTCACCATACAATGCATTTATTTCTCTCCTGCTTTTTCAAATGCATTTTGTACTGTCATGCAAATCATAAATGTTGTTTGTTGTCTGGAGCTTGGGCTCTTTGTACTCCTTTGTGCTGTCTTCTCAAGGCTATAGCCTCTCTTTGGACTTCTTTTTTTTCAGGAATGATTGAAGACAGAAATTGGCAAGCTTTATCTATAAAGAGTCAGAGAGTAAATATTTTTGACTTTGGGGTCATGTGGTGTCCATCATAGCTACTCAATTCTGCTGTTGGTAGCACTAAGCAGCACAGGCAATATGTAAATGAATGGGCATGGTTGTGTTCTAAAAGTCTTTATGTATAAAAACAGGTAGCACCCGGATTTGACCTGTGGCCAGAGTTTGCCAACCCCTGATGTAAACCCCCACTCACTTCTCTAAGAAATCCCAATCTGTCTATTGGGTCAATGATTTTACCTTTCCAGTGTGGTCTTTCTAGGTGGTCATGGTGGCCTGGGGCCTGTAGGACCCCCATCTCTTTGAAGGTCAAGTCCCCCTCAGGCAGGCCCGTCAGCATTTAGGACACTCCCTATACATCTGCGTTCAGAAACCTCCATCTGTCCACCCCTGGGTTTTGTCTTTGGCCAGAGGTTGTTAGAATTAGAGAGATGATTAACAGTAATCCTCACACTGGAGACACCAGGACTTTTTCTTTAGAAAAACCTTTTACCCTGACGCGTCTCCCTATCTTATGAGTCTCCACACCTGCAAAAAAAGCTGTGTTTTTGCCATAAATTAGTGCACTCTCAGCAGACGAAAGGATGCTCACAACGTTGACACTCTGGCTGGCCCTCTTCTGTGTGTACAGACTATCACTACTCATAGCCCAGGCAGACAACAGTTTCCACAATGGGCAAATGCAAGGTGGTACGAGGAGCCACAGTCTTGGGCTTGTTTAGTTAACAATGGCCACTGTAGTATGGTAATGGCTAATTTTGGGGTAAAACTGGTTTCTGTACATGTTGTGGCAGGAACCTACACATATATGTGTTACAAATAGCTAAAAACTAGAAAACTGACTGGCCTTAGTTCTGTGAATCTTGTGTGCTCGAAAGATTCATGTCTTTGGAAAACAAAATTCTCCATTAAAATCTTTTGCATATCTAGTAGCAAATGGGAACTGATTTCATTATTATTTTCAAAGTAATTTGAACTTCCAGTGGATATAGTGGAATTCTTTTTGTTGTCAGGCTGCTTTCCTTCCTCCATTGTAGATGGGTACACAGCTGCCCTCCCGCCCTGTGGGCAACAGCTGTCTTTTCCGGAGCAGAAGACATGTGTGAGAGGAGACTTCTGGCTGGACAGAAAGATGGGACTTGTGCTTAAGAATAATTAACCCCAATATATCCTCTTGATGTATTGCATTACATGGGCCAAGTAATGATGGACGAGTGCTGGGAATTTAGAGGGGGCAAGAAACCACCATGTGATAGGACAGTCCAGGTGGGCCTCAGGGAGGAGGAGATATAGGAAGGACCATAAATGAGGGCAGCAGAGAGAAGGAGAACATCCTAGGTTTGGGAGAATAAAGTATTTAAATCCTATAACCATTGTTTTTCTATAAAATTATCTCTCTCCCTAGATGTTTCCCTTTGATCTCTTATTCCTGAAGAATTGTTCACATGTCTTTTATTTTAAATCGCCTCAAGTCTTTCCTGGAAGAAGATGGGTTAAAAATCATAATAAAAAAGAATATTAAATTGGAAATGTAGAAGGAAGGAAGGACGTGGCGTGTGTAGACTAGAGAAGTGGAAAGGAAGCGTGTATCGATCATTTCCCTGGAGCGGAAGGTCGAAGACTGACCGGGAGAAAGAGAAGAGGCTGGAGGGGTCGGGTAGAGGGCACAGGGTCGAGGGCACAGGGTAGAGGGCGGCTTCCTTGGGCAGAAGGAGGAAGCTGTGATTTTGTAACGACGAGTAAACTTTATTAAGTAAAAAACGAACAGGAGATGCCAGTAAGCATTTTCACTAGAAAAAAATGAGAATTTCTCATCCTGCAGAATTACTTTATAATTCTGTGTCTGTATCACTTTTGTGGGAGTTTAAAACAAAATAACCAAATAATAATAGTCATAATAGCTGAGATTTATTGATCTAAGTGCCAGTAAGCACTCTCGGGAATGTGTACGTCTTCATCGATTCATCCTCACAATAGCTCTGTGAGCCATCCTGAGCACCATTTCACAGACGAGGAAACTGAGGATGGAGGGGACCCAGGCAGGCAGCCTGGCTCCAGAATCAGTACCCTGGCAGCACACTGCAGTGCCCTCCACACATCCCTCGTCACTGCGATATCGCACAAACACGGCGCATGAAGCAGCAGCCGCCCTCACAGCCTCCCAGAGACTCCGCCTCCTCACCCGGGCAGGTGGAGAGTGACTCGGAAGCCCGCATCCCCCCCAGGCTGCAGCCAGTGCTGAGGAGTTTCCCACGCGTTCATTAATTGAGTCTAATACAAAATCACATTATCTGTTCAGTGCATTTGGACAGAGACACGCAAACTCTTGTGTTTAGGTCTATACGTTGGCGAATGTACCACGTACAATTTGGAATACACGAAACACACAATGTGTGAAGTAGCCAAGGGCGTGGTCTGCACCGCTTCTTCCCTACTGTTATATAGAACCTTCCATTTGGTTCTCTTTCATACAGAGCGTTGTGTTGTGTGTGAACGTTGTGTGTGGTTTGTTGTGGTGTGTGTGTGTGTGTCTTTATATTTTGGAACTTTTGCCCTGGACTGTATAACCTTTTTATCTGAAAAGACGTTTAACACAAGACTTAGACGCGTTAAGCGTCCAGACTGAACTGAAGGCAGACGCGAGCGGGCTGGGGATGGGAAGCGTTTGCACAAAGGTCCTGCGGCCGTGACGCTCCGCCTCCTTCACGTGGGCGGGGACCGCTGTCTCCCCTCGGTTTCAGCCTCTGGGAGCCCCTCTCCGCGGCTACCCTTTGAGTCTCTTCATACGCACTTTTTGGCACCATATTCTACAAAGGCGTTCCCGATCCCAGCGCTTCATTGCAGCCCGCTTCCCCGTACAGCGCCGCAGCGACAGCGTTGTGAGTTGGTGACGCTGGTCATGCCCTTCTCGAAAGCTGCCCAGCCGCGCAGCGCACGGTTTTGACTGTCATCCAGAAATTTCAAATGTGGACTCAGGTAAAAGTCGAAGAGCTAGGAAAGTACTTTGACACTTTCCCCAGCGCCTTCATGGCAGAGTCGTTATAGGAAATGCCAGCTTAGCTCCCCTGTCAGTTACTGCCGGACTGCGCTGTCCCTTCTCGGGAGCCGAAGGTGCGTGGGGCCAAGCGCACCGGCTAGAACTGGAGCGTGCAGGTAGGGGCTGTGCCCGGGTTACACATGTCCTAGCTGCCAGCTCGCTTGCTTGCTTCCTTTTTTCCTTTTTCAGAGCTGCCATAAGAGCACAAGCCAGGTTATTTTTATATATTCTTCTCTTTGATTGACTAATATTTTGCAGAAGTAGTCACCTTTAAAAGTAAGGCATGGGAATTTGGTTTAAATAGTTTTTTCTTTTAAGATCTTTTAAGACATTTTCTGGAGCTTACATGTAAATGAGGATTTAGGATATGAGCCTTAGAAATTTTAGCCTTAAGGAGAGAATGATGGCACATTTTTTTTTTAGGTGGCGGAATGTTCTAGAAAGATTCAGATAGAGGAGGGAAAAAAAGGAGAGGGTAGAAATTTTGGAAGCAGTAGGGCACCCCACAGAGCACACCCAGAAAGCCTCTTGAGGGTGGGGGGATGAAGAGTGTGAGAGGGACCTTTACCTTTGCCTAGAGGACACCAGCATCAGTGTGCTGGTGATGGAGACAAGACCACTTCCCATTCCTGGCTTCCATCCTTCCTCCTCTCATCTCCCATCCAGTCTACCCGCAAAACGCCAGCACTATAATGCTTGCTCTTATATTTAAGAATTTAGAAATCAGTTTTACAATTAAGATAAGAATCCCTGTGGTATACAAGAGTGATTTCTGCATTGCCGCTCTGTGGAGATGTGTCGTTGGCCCCCAGGACTGCAGAATCGAGGAGACACAGGTGCATCCCTGAAGATGAATAACAGGGCCAGCTCTTACAGGGCAGTGCGGACCACATAACAGGTGCACACAAAGTCTGTGAACTTAGATGGGTGAGAAATCACTTGGGTTCAGGAGGAGGCCATGGAAGGGATGGATCTTACCCTAGACTCTGCAGCATGAGCTGGAGTTAGAGGGAAACGGTCCGTCCCTGCAGAGTGAGATGATGGGAGGTGGGTGTGGACTGAGGCACCTTGATCACACCATTTGGGCACAGTAATGAGAAAGAAAGCCAGAAAGGTAAACTGAGGCATGATGGAGGTTAGGGGATCCGTCTTCCTCCCAGAGCTTTGAACACTTGACACAAGGAATAAAGTGTTTATCATAACAAGAACGGCTGAATTTTAGTTGAAATTTTACCCCTGGCTAAAAGTAGGGTAACTTGAGGCAAATCTCTCTTAATGTTTTGTGGTAATTGAGAGCCTACTCTGTTCACCATTAGATTAAGTGGGTTTCTTTTTTTCTTATTAACAACATGGCCCTGATTAGATGCTCAAATGAAGCTCTTGAATTAGTCACAGGTAAATCTTCTGTGAGAATAAGACGTTCTTGAAAATGGGTCTGTTACTGCTTTCAGATCTTTGTGATTTATTGTTGGATCAATTGTTTACTTGAAACTTGGGATAACCTAGTGATATCTGCATTTATCCAGTATTAATGAAAATGCAATGCACTTTGGTTAGCTGACTTACATTCCTTCAATGTCTGAGTTTCTCCTGAATGCACTCCTTGCAATAAATGGGCTTCATAAGACAGAATGTGAGCACGCTTGTCTGGTGGGGTCGGGGCACAACCTGACATCAGTCTTCTTCTGGGGCTGGAGGCAAGGGGTGGGCCTCCACCATGCCACGATGGGCTAGGCGTTCACGGAGGAGACCCTGAAAGAGCTTCTGGAGGGATGCGAAATGCAAGGACAAGAGGCAAACCAGGTGAGGAGAGCGAAGCCTGAAACACATCAGGCGTGTGTCTGTTTCTAATGTGTTTAAAAGTAATTCACATTGTTATTTCTTTGATGGCAAAAGGAATATAGGCTCATTGTAAGCAAGTTATAGAAAATAAAGAAAATTATAAGAGAAAAATGAAAATCGTCTCTAATTTCACTATAAGAGGCAACAGCTTTTAACATATATATTAACATGTAAGTGGTTTTTGTGCGTCACCTGATATTATGTTCCTTCCTCGTGGCATTAAAGTCCTGTGTAAACATTTCAAGAGTCTGGAAAATATTTTATTTCGTAAAATCACCCTAACAACTATTTTCTAATTTTAAACATTAGGCTTTCAGTTTTTTCAGTTATAAATAATGCTTTGATTGATATTTTTCTTCAAATTTTTGTACTGTATTTTTTTTTTTTTTTGCTTTTTTTAGAGTAGAATCTTAACAGAATAACTGGGATAGATATTATGGATGAATTACTCAGGTTGACTTTTTAAAAAGTTGTGCCAACAATTCACACGCCCGTTAAGAAGTCTATGGACTTGCCAGAGTCAGTAAGCCTTCCCCAGTGAGCCACGAGCTCCCAGCCACGCTCTCGCTCCACGCTCTTCTTAAGAAACAACGAGCGGGGCCGGCCCCGTGGCTTGGTGGTTAAGTGAGCGCGCTCCACTGCTGGCGACCCGGGTTCGGATCCCGGGCTCGCACCGACACGCTGCTTCTCCGGCCATGCTGAGGCCCCGTCCCACATACAGCAACTAGAAGGATGTGCAGCTGTGACACACAACTATCTACTGGGGCTTTGGGGGGAAAAATAAATAAATAAAATCTTTAAAAAAAAAAAAAAAAAAGAAACAACGAGCGGCTTTCACACACATGAGGTGTAAATTCATTGGCAAAAAGCTTAGATACTTTGGCTCCTAATAAGTAAATGATCAGTAAAATTAAGCAGCATTCATCTGCAGAAGTCAAGAGAAACTTACAATTTTTTAAAAAATCTGTCTAGCCATCACCTGACATAAGAGCTCATGCCGCCTTCTGGCTGGTTCCACCGAGACCTTGTGAACTACTTCACATGAGTACTACAACTGATAATCGGTTACCGAAGTAAGCAAACAGGCGAGAGTGCCCGGCACAGCAGCTTACATACAGGAGGCACTCAATAAGTAGCAATGGCTGAGATTTTGTCGACAGCAGAGCTGTCTGAAGGGAGGACAGGGAGAGAAGCCTCCTCGCACGTTCTGTGAACTTGCCGTTTCGCAGCCAAGAAGCTTCCTCCTTCTTCCACTCCGTGACTGGGAGAGTGCTGCTCGGCACATCTCCACATTCAGACGCTGGTGGCCCCACTCCAGCCCCAGTGCCCCTTGCACCAGCCTCTGGAAGGTAACAGAAATAGTCTAAAGCAGGAGAAGGCACTCCTTAAGGCGGAAACCCTCGCAGACCCGGGAATGGTCATCTTCTTCATGGCACTTGAAGTTTTCTGTTCCTGTGAGATGTCAGTATGTTTACTGGAACCCGCTAAGTTAATTATCATTGTCACCTCCCTTCCTTGCTCTTCAGATACTCAAGTCACACAGAAATAAACCGGGTGCCCTCAGGCGGGGGAGGCTGGACTAGGCTCCTGAGAAGCCATGGACCTTGTCTTCGTTTCCTGTGGCTGCTGTAACCAACTACCACAAACTTGGTGGTTAAAACTATGCTAATTTATTATCTGACAATTCTGGGAGTCAGAAGTCCAAAACGAGTCTCATGGGGCTAACATCAAGGGCGGCAGGGCTGGTTCCTCCCGGGGGCCCAGGGGAGAACCCATTTCCTCGCCTCTTCCGGCTTCTGGAGGTGCCTGCACCCTCTGCTCCTGGCCCCTTCGTCCATCTCCACAGCCAGCAGTGCAGCGTCTTCCAGTCTGTCTCTGACTGTGACCCTCCTGCCTCCCTCTTTCTCTTATAAAGACCCTTGTGGCTACATAGGGCCCAGCTGGGTAATCCAGAAAAACCTCCCCTCTCAAGATCCTTAACTGAATCACATGCCGTGTAAGGTAACATACTCACAGCTTCTGGAGATTGGGGTGTGGACATCTTTAAGGGGACATTATTCTGGCTTCTGCAGGCCCTGTCCTTTCTGTAGACTCTGTGACCATTCAAACATGGTGTCTTTGAAAAGACATTTCCATGAGATTAGAAGATGACATCAAGTGTTCAAAGTTAAATTCTTGTTATTCCTTTATGCAAACTTCTTATGTGCATCTTAATTGGAGCTATATCTTTACTGAGTATTTCAGGATTTCTTTTAATGGGGAAATGTCCAAGTCCACCTACACAAATGAAGTGATGGCATTTAACGGTCCCTCCATAAATTGCTAAATTTATAAAATAAATTAATATCAGTTAAGATGGTTCATCCTTCTGGGCTTTGCTCTAATTCTTTGAAGCCTGTGGGCATTCAGCCTTGTAAGACGGAGTGCTTGGCGTATCCATGTTTACTACTGTTCTAAATACTAAATTGGTTTCTGAAATATTTGTAGATGGGAAATCTACTGATAACAGTTAGAATTGTGGAAATTTGCTTAATATATTTGTGGTCTGCTCAACACAGTTTCTTCTTGGCATTACCATAACCATCATAAGAGCTGAAACTTTTTGAGAACTATTCCAGGCACTGAGTTGAGAGTTTACATCCATTACTTTATATGAGATTCACAAAAACCTATGACATGGGAAACTGAGGCACACGGAAGTCAAAGTGCCTCCTGACATCCCATAGGTAGGAAGCGTTCCATACGGCCTCAACTTAAAGGATGCAGCATCAGTTTACCTGGTCTCACCAGGAAAGCCCAGTATTTTGCCTGGCGTCGCACGTTGAATCAGCTATAGAAGCAGCACTGAGATGAACAATCTAATGGTTGAATTCTGGGTTTGAATGTTGCCAGGCCTAGACGCCTAATGAACTGATCTTCTTAAAGAAAGAAACACAGCAGTCTGAGTGGTCACAAAGCTCAGAGTGTGTGGGGGACCTGCTGGGTCAGCAGGAGCAGGTCTAGAGCTCAGGGCTGTCCCACTCTTCCTCCACGGCTCAGCGGGGGCTCAGGAGGCTGGTTGCTCACCTTCCACCCACAATCCTCTCTCTACTTACGATCTTTTTTCTGTCATGCAAGATCCTTTTCCCATTGTCTGTGACTACATTTTGTAAATCACTCTGGGTGCAACAGTTCTGCTGGCAGCATTCATACTCCGTAGACCCCTGTCCCAAACTGTACTGCACAGACCATGCTGCGTCATTTAGCTGATAGCTTATGTGGTATGTTAACCAGTGGTTGCCATTCCTGTTGAGTGCGTTCGAGATAATTCAGGATGTATAACAGGATACAACATTGCACGTAGTGGCTAAAGGGAAAATAGTTTTTTCTCCATATCTTTATCCTACCAAAGACCTCAAAATAGTGCTATAGGCATCTCAACTCTCCCAGATGATCCACTTGGCTAGAGAACTAGAAGAATTTCTGGACTTCAGTTTGCAGAGAGAATCTAGACTGCTGGCCAGAGCAGGCAGGTCATGGGGCAGTGCCCACTCAGCCACCACGTGGGAGCATCATTTCTTTCCAAAGACCATGTCTTACAAGGTCATTCTGTGTTCCTGTCACCAATTGTCCTCTTTTCCAAACCTGCCCTCTGAGCTGACCTCCTTGCTGGATCCTGCAGTCTGAGCAGCAGAAAAGCTCCTTACATCTGTCATCACTGTGCGCACCTTGAGCTGTACCGGCTGCTCTTCTCCCAGGGACCTCCAGCCTCATCACAAATAACTGAGACTTGGGACACTCAACCTTTGAGACTCAGCTTCCTCATCCAGAATGTGGGCATATGATCTGTCCTGCCCACTGTACAGAATGTTGTAAGAATCAAGTGGGATGAGTAGTGTGGAAGCATTTACACCCATAAAGCACTGTGGAAGGTGGATTGTTACCCTTTTTTGTTTATGAGGGCATTCTTTACTGCTTCTTAGATGTCCATCAACCAAGAGTCTTGCAAATGTTCACTGTTTAATTTTGCATATGGAAACAAACAGGAGTCTGAAGAACATTGATTGGTCTTTGGGAAAACCACCAGTCTCCAATAAAGATGGCAGGCACATGAGGGCAGCGTTTTCCCAGATTGTGACTTTTCATAAAAGGATGTGTATGTAGTTTGATATATAAACATTCTTGGATAAGCTTGAATGTTTTCCTATGGACTGAACATGAGTGACCATAAATAGGAACAGATTTGAAATTACAATCTCCAAAATTCTGAGCATTTTATTATGGAGACTATTTAATTGCCTTTTGGGTGTGTCAGAAATTCAGTCATTCAAAAAATTGAGTCTGTCGGTATATGCTGTCTCTCTTGCATGTAGCCTTTCTGCTGAAACAGCTGCTGACAAGGTTGCCAATTAGGGTGAATATTTTTCTGTGATGTGAGCATTTTTTCACTAGAAACTAACTTGAGAGTCATAGTTGTTTCATATACTTTAACGTGTTGTGTAACCTTTAGATGCCAAAAGTCACTTAACTATATTGCTTGCAGCTCCCACTAGAATCCAAAAAAAAACTGAACTTAATTCCACTTAGTCCCATTACAAAGATGGAAGAATAGTTAATCATACAAGAAAGTGGCCTTTTTGGATTCCTGCGTATCCCACCTCAGACATCTGCCATGTTCCTGGGAACAAAAACAAGCTTGAGTGGCATGTGCGGCAAACCAGCTCATTTCCTGCACTGACCCTGGTATTTGTTTGAAATTAGGCATGCCGGATACACGGTCAATGTTCGTTGTACTCCACGCTGTATGTGACTGGTTACCAAGGAAGTTTGTGGGTCTCCGTGATGTTTGTCCACAGCTAGCTTTAAAAACATTATTGTATAAAGTCTGTTAGTTCATGCCTTTCTCTCTCTCTTTTTTGGAGGGAAGCGACTAAATCTAGCTGTCCCAATTAAGAAATATGTTATGTGAGGCTGTGGTCTGATTTAAGCAAATCTTAAAAAGATAAGTTTGTGTAGCGGACTATTTATTTTACAAAAGAATCGTTCTATTTGCAAAAGAATTCACCAAGAATGTCTTAGAATAGTAAACTCTCTTGGGGCTTTTAAAATAGGATTAGCCTGCCTGCCGAAAGCTTGATTTTAACACATGGTTCAGGAAGGTGTGAGAAAGTGTGTTTTCACTTAACACAATTTCAGTTCCTCCACTTCCACGTCTGTCTACTCCCTTTTACTTTCGCGTTGACGGGCGACCCCCTCTTCCTACCTCCGTTGTGGTGTGATCCTTGCTCTCTCCCTCCACGCCTCCTCTACTCCTCCCCTGCAGTTTCTGATAGACTCCTTAGCCATCCCACAGACCCAGATTTCCCTAGTCTCCCAGTGCCTTCCCTAGGCCTTTCCTTACCTAAAGGATAGACCTCTGGTCTCCATCCCCTCTCTGCGAAAACTCTGCCAGTACTTTAGTTCCTCAGAATTTGCCGCCAGGAACCCTCTATGACCACATTCTACTTTATATTATTGTGACTCAAGTTCATGCTCACCCATTAGACAAACGTTCTGAGACCGTGGTGCTGTTGAAACGGGCCTTCCTCCTGGACGCCCCGTCATCACGGCTAATTGGCATGTAGGATCCCTGGGAGCAGCAGTCCTGTCTGCTTCCTTCCTGGAGTGCCCACAGCTCTCCCCAGAGTGACTAGTGCTCGGTAAGGGGAATCCGAATGAACGAGTACATGCGTCCGTTCGTCCTCACAACATTTGTTTATCGAGCTGCTGTATGTGAAAGCCACTGCTCTAGACAACGTCTTCATGAAACCACATTCTAAGCAAGTAATAGACCAAGGAGATGGAGACTTCCGATAGGACATTTTCTTCTAGCTAAAGCATCGACTGTTTTTCACAAAATGTAGTGAAAATGTGTAGATGATCTTTAGTAGGGAGTCAGGGAGGTTCTTGAAATGGTGTTAATCATTATTTGGTTACATTTGTAGCAATATTAATAATATTGGGCCACATAGCATGTTGCTTTTGTGTATTTGTCCATTTCATAGATAGTTGCCAGGTCTCTATTCCTTCTCAGGCCTTGAGCTAGGCAGGGATTTACAGACGAAAAGGGCAGATCTGGTCTCTGCGCTCGTGCCGTTCTTTGTAGGGAAGTTTTGCCCACTTTAAGCTTTCCTAATAATTAACTGATCTTCCAGTTACTTGAGTGATAGAAGCCTATACTACTGAATTTTTCTTCATTCCTTCTTTCTTTCCTTTCTTCCTTTCTCCCTGACCTCTTTCTTTCAATCAGTGCATATTGGGCATTCCACTAAACATGGGAAGGGATATAGCACAACAATATATTTAAATTAGTTCCTGGCCTCATAGTAGAGTGTGTGAGCAGGCAGCTCAGAGTAGTGCAGGATTCCTGAGCAGAGGCACTGATGCCATGCTGGGGGGTGGGCGGTGTAGATAGGAAGGGCCAGTGGTCCATTTCACCGGGTTTCATGATCATCCCCATTCTTGACTCTTTTCTGGTTATTTCTATGTTACTCCAAAAAAGATGTATTTTACAAGAAGCCAATATGTATTTAAAAGTTCCTTTTAAGATTACACTTTCCCATCCGTTGGAAATGGTAGGATAGAAGAGGGAATAAGTTCAAATGAGGTTTGCTGAGAAATGTGCCCTTATGGCATCTATGAACATGTCGCTTTGTTAATGCATTCACTGATGTGCAAAATTCAGAAATCCAAAAAATTTCTTGGCAGCATTCCAGCAACAAACATTAAGAAGAAATAGAAAGGGCTCACACATTGCATTTATAATAATTTTTTGCCTTTCTTTTTTTCCCTGTGTCTCTCCCAGATATGTGAAATGTTAAGTACCACAGGGCTTGCAAGCTAAATCCTAAGAGCAGGGTTTAAATCTATGAATGGAAAATTACGATGTTATTTGGGTCCTGGTTCTTGACAGCATGACTTTTGTGTGTGTGTGTGTGTGAGGAAGATCAACCCTGAGCTAACATCCGATGCCAATCTTCCCCTTTTTTTTGCTGAGGAAGATTGGCCCTGGGCTAACATCCGTGCCCATCTTCCTCTACTTTATATGGAACGCCACTGCAGCATGGGTTGACAAGTGGTGCATTGTTGCACGCCCAGGATCCGAACCTTCGAACTCCGGGCAGCTGAAGCAGAGCGCACGCACTTAACCGCTGTTCCACAGGGCCGGCCCCCTTGACAGCATAAATTTTGACCTAAGTTGTTAAAATTGGAAATCTTTCTCCAATTCCGTGGCAATGGTGAGAAAAGAAATGCGCTCTCAACCATTGACTGAGGGCCTTCTGCCTGCAGAGATCCACCCTGGAGGCTGTGGGGAGAATGGCACCAGCCTCATCTCCAGGCGCTGCCTCCATGGGAGGAGAGCTATGACGGGTTTAGGGGAAACTGTTGTGTCCAGGGGTACTAAACCTCACTTTCAGATAACGTAATTCAAGGTCATATGGAAGTAAAGGCACATTCATTTTTTCTTGTTTTGTAAAAGAGACTTACATAAGAAGTTAGTTACATACGTTTTATCTATATTGCTATGAAAACAATATATTTAATTATGTAAGATTTCAAAGTGACAATAAACAAAGGGTAAAAAGAGAAATAGCCCCAAATCTCTCCTTCCAGAAATAACCACTGTTGCTATTTTGGAATTTATCTATCCCATCTTTTCCATATGCATACACACTTTTTTAAAAAAAAAATTGAGACTATTACAACCAGTTTTTAGATCAAGGAATGAAATATCTTACTCAAGAATTTTGTCATAAGCTAAATTTGCATTTTATTTAATGAGGTGATCAGTTAATGGAGGGAGAGAGAAGGAAAAATGAGGAAAAGATGAAAGAAGAGTGGCAACAAAGAAATAAAAACTCAGAGGAAAAGGAGGTTGAGAGCAAGGGCCCGGGGAAAGCGTAGGAGCAGGGATTCCCACCAGCACCCCCGCTCTGCTAGAGAATCCTCCTCCATTCCCATCCATAAAATAGCTCATTAGCCGATTACCCAGTAGCCTCTGTTGGTGGTGTTCTTGTTGTTTTCCGTTGTTAGTGGCTTGGCTACAGACGGGATAGCCCACCCAGCCCCCTGGAAGGAAGGAGGAGAAGGTATTCATTAGGCCGTGCCAGCAGTGAGCAGAGCAGATCTAGGAAACAGATAAGGTCGAGCCTCACTCACAGCTTATGTCACAGCACACGATGTGGCCCTTATCCAGTGTGAGCTGTGGAAGGGCACTGCCCACCCTCACTTCAAAGTAGGAAGTATTTCCTTTTTAACTAACGTGTGTCTCATTTATGAGTATCAGCAACACCTTTTATATCTCTAATGCACTGTTGCTTTCCTTGAAGTTTAGTGCGTTAACATCTCTGTATGTAAAATTGGAATTATGGTATCTGCTACCAATATATGTTGTAACAGTGGTGGAGAATATAAAGGAGGGACGATCATTCTATAAAAATGTTCACTAGGCAAGTTATAGTGGTCTACTTTTAGGTGCTATTTGAGGGACACTTTGCCTTCTCTTTGTCTCCATCTGTCCACATTTGTGCACGTATGCGTGGATTCGACATGTTTGCATTGGGCGTTCTGTGTCGCCTTAGACTGGCATGTGAACGCTACAGTGAGGAGCAGGGTGTTGGCTCTAAAATAGAAATAATAACTTATGTTCACATTCTCCTCTTGAATTAACATTGCTTTTACATAGGCATTGTCAGGTAAAAGAACGTATAAGTGGGAACTACCATTATCACCATTTTTAGAGAGTAGGAAACAGGCTCAGCGTGGCCAGCAGACTTGATCACGTCACACAGGGGAAGTATGTGGCACACTGATGCTTGAATCGACCCTTTCATGACCTCATGCAGGGTCTTTGCGATGGCCGACCCGCCCTGTCCCCTGCTATTCCAAATCACAAAGACCAAGGAAAAGGTCAGCTCCAGCTGCCTAGAGACTGGGATGCTTGCGGCTCCGGGGCTGCTGTGGAAAGAGCTCAGACGAGGGTCAGGTAGGGCTTACTTTGTCTCGTCTGGTCCTCTGGCCGGTGTAGAGGAGTAAGATTGTACTTGCGATGGTCACATTTGCACAGGGCCTTTCTATCGCAAGCCGCCCACCAAGGACGCTGTACACTGTGCTTTGAGCCAGTGACTGCAAAGCCCGGAGGCTTCAGGTCGAACCGTGCGTGGCTTCCATCGTAGGCTGCGATTTTGCTTGCAGAAGTTCGGCCCCCAGCTTCCCCCATGCGAGAGGGGGGACCCCCCAACAAGTAAAAGCGACTGTCCCCCTCCCGTGGAATCCAGCACACTAATTTCAAACACTGGTAAACAGTCATCTTCGGACACTTTTTCAGCAAAGGGAGATTTTCTTCAAGCAAATATTTGCTGAAGACTTCTATGTGTTACAGATAGATTTGGAAGTGCACCCGGTCACCTCCATGTGGGTTAACCGGACTCTCCCCCTCGCCGGCCACAGGAGTGAATGTCTTCCCTGGAGCCCCGTGAAACGATCAGGCTGGCCCAATGCCCTCACTCTGTAGGTCAGGAAGTCAAAGGCCAGAGGAAGGGCACCTGGCCCCAGGACACAAAGCACGTGAGTTCTCAGGCAAGGGCCGTCTTGTGAACCCAGATCACGGCCTTGATTTCACCTTTGTTAAGAGAAGTACAGCAGCTCAGATCTTTCCACCTGTGTCCCCTGGTCCTGAGAAAAACCTGCAGTCCAATACCCTAAAGGATAATCCAACTAAGAACCCATAAAACATGTGCCATTTCAACACGCACTGCTCTTGTCTTTTCATTGTGGAGAAACAACGACGCATCTTCTTGTCAGAGGATCTTAAACATGAAATATAAAAGCCTATAGATGTTTGCCTCACCCCCTGCTCTTGAACTACCCTGACTTTGTCTTTACACAGCTAGCTAGGTGTGGTGACGCGTCGGAGGTTAGTCTGTCTGGACTGCGGGGTTCCCCAGGACACCCTAACAGTTGGAGCAAGGAAGAAGCTAGCTTTAAAGTCATCCCTGCCACTCCCAGACTCCAGCCTGTGAGACTTTGAGGACACCTCCCTTTGGGGGAAGGACTTTCTCATCCAGGTGCTGTGAGGGCCTGGCATGTGGTGCGTGCTCTGGACAGGGTGACCTCCCGTCATCTCTGCGTGGCTCTGCACATCACAGGCATTTCTGACCTTCTGAAGGGAGGCTCGTTCTCCGTGACCTTCTGTGGGCATGTAGAATAAGGCTGTCATTAAGGGAAAGTTATTAAAATGAGCATGCATAGTAGCAATTTAAAGCACTTACAAAAATTGCTTCATGCAAGGAAAGAAAGCAGTGTTTGAGGCATTAGGGTGGCAGACCTGTATTCCTCACTATGCCGTTCTCTATCCCAACTGCCAGAACTGTGACGTGAGGAAAGTTTTAGGTACTTAATGTGAAAGCAGGAGCCGTTTGGGCGCCCTGGTCTCACACAGGCTTGCGTGTGGTGAAGCCATCAGGGACAGATGGTATTCCACACAGCAGGTTCTGTGCAGGTGCCCATGTGCTGTGTTAACAGCACCAGTTAGTAGTTAGGTGTGGGCGTTCCAAAGCTTCCGAAGGAATTGGGAATAAGGCAAGCCTGTGGGGAAAGGGACAGGGCAGGGAGGAGGGGGAAGAAGGATCCCAAAAGGAATATGTGGGATGAGAATGCCCAAGGGTCTCCTTCCAAAAACACCTGTCATTTAAAGAAAGGAAACCAATGAGGCTTCAGCAATTTGAAGGTAGACTAAGGGAAAGTTCTGAATTGGCAGCTGTGATATAACGGGCTGTATGTCACCTGTGAATTCTTGGGTTCCTTGAAGGATGTGAAGAAGTGTAATGATGTGCTGGCTATTTGCCTCACAAATTCAAGCGCAGTGCAAATGGGGTCATTTGTCTTTCTCCACAAAGGAAAGTATCTGCTTCTCTGTTTGCTGGCAGTAATGTCCATTCGCATCCAAATTTACTTGGCATTGCAGAAATATCTTGTTTTAATTAGTATGAAGGGTATATGGGGGGGTGGCCCATTGTAAAAAAATTTGGAAGTAAGTTAAACAATCTGAATTCACAATTTCACCATGGAAGTGAACCGGTTATCTGAGGTTTTAGTGTGCTGCCAAAGCTGTGATGGATTTCAGTTTGGAGTGTATAGGGATGGAGTTGGGGGAGGAGCTATGCTAGGAGTGACGGCTTGCCCTAGCCATCAGAATGTGGCAGAATGATAGGAAATCAAGCATGTACTCCAAAAGGCCAGAGGAACTGAGAAATACAGCTTCTGTGGAAATGCTGCTCAAGCAGTAGTATCGATAAAGACAAGACTGGGCGTTGAGAGACCAGGGAACAAGAGTGACATCAACCAGCTAAGAAAGGTGCCTCTAGGGGGAGCCATAGTTGCCGCCACAAGTCCAGCTTGAAAGAAAGGAGAATTGATGGGTTCTGACAAATGTTTTGGTGGGTGGACAACAGACAAAGGAAAGGGCAGAGATAGAAAGGGAACCCAGAGAGGAGTGGATCCAGAGAGTGAACAGCTACGCAGCAAGAGAAGAGGACTGCAGACAGGAAACAGAGTTTGGGATTAGAAAGATGAATAGAGACAGGAGGATCGAAGGGAATGAAATGAGGCCTGAACGTTCATTTCATTTCCATGTGCAAACAACAAAAAAAAAAAACCCACTTTAAAGAACAGTCTAGATTATTTAACTTGAGTCCTCCAAGCTCCCAACTCACCTAGTTGAATGAGTGCAGCTTCACATTCCCTTATGAGATTTCAGCCTTAGAAGAAACGACAAAATTCGAGCAAGGACATTCTTTAACCCTTTTGAATTCATGGCTTCTAGAAAACCACCAACCCATAAGTACTGGAGTTTTAAGTAGACTCTTAAGGATATGAGGTGCTGTTGACTTTGTAGACAGGGCAAAGCAGCATTACCTACTCGAGCAGTGTAAGCTCCATGCCAAACTGGCTTTCTCCGTATCTGAAATCCTTTTGTCTCAAGCGTTAATAAACAGTGAATGCATACATTATGTATCCAAAAATAATCTCTAAAACTTTTCAAGATTTGCCCCATCGTAAATGTGTTGTTTCAGGCACCTGCATGACAGCAGAGAGCTCTGCGTTCAGTACCCTACATGCTCCTCTGTCTTTAATGTCTGTGGTCTGCAGACTGTAATCAGGGCCTCTTCCTTGTTTTATGACCTTCAGAGCAGGAAAGCCAAGACAAGTATGAAATTATAAGCTCATCCAATGCTATTACTTTTAATTGAAATGATCTAGAAAATAGCAACGTGTATGAATTGTGTTCTCATTCCTTACTATATGTTTAATTCCAATTTGTAATGAGTAGAATGATGTGTGCACATTAAAAAGACAAACATGCCCTTGCATTTCACAAATCTAGCCTCTTAACCTGATAAATATAGGCAAGTTGCCATTTAACACGTACAGAATAGGTTTTCTTAGTAAATTGAGTTCGTATTTAATTATATAAAACAACCACGGACTTATGTAAGAGTTATAAGCCTGGTTTTAAGATTGGTGCCTGTGTACGTACAATCCTATCATAACATCGTGAAAAAGAAAAAAAAACTCCCCATAACAAAAAATATTTCTGAGCAGTGGTGGTTACTCCTATTCTTCTGACTGTTATTTAATAAAACAAAATGCAAAATCATTGACATGCCAAAACACTATGAGAATCTGGGCCCCTCTTTGCAGTCCACTATGGATTTCTTTTTGTTCAACAGTGCAGTTACTAAAATTGATTCCTAACGACTCAAGGCAATTGCTCCATCTCTTGGGTTCATGTGAGGCAAATGGGAGCTGTGACTCTGAGGTGTTCGTTCTATTATGTGTGCTGAAGGCCACCACTTTTTCTTCCTTCTTCTGTGCCGTGGACACACCTAATGGTCTCAGGCACCAGTGGTCGTGCAGTCCAAGGCAAGTCTGCCCTAGATGGAGGGACACCACCAGGAGGTAGAGCAAACAGCCTCCCAGATGGAGGGAAGGTCCGAGGTGGCACCACAATGCAACGACTAATCAGACATTAACTCAGTCAGCACCACAAAGTACTCAAAGGTCCTCATGCGGTCTCTGCAATGCCCAGGACCAAGGCAGGATGTTTTTCCTGCATTTTAGCCTTTATTGTCCTGGGATCCTGGCCCTTTTCTTTGTTTGCCTCCTCCTGGGACCCTCATTTGTTTTTGCCTCGTTAGGATTGGGTGGTGGATGGGTGGGGGGCTGCTCTTCTGTCCAACATGACCCCACGCAGGCGAATTTCAATTCTTAAGTGACCCAGGAAAAGAAAAAGGTTGCACACCTCCATACCAATGTCCGCTCGCCTCTGCCGTTCTTCTTAACATCTGTTTCAACTCAATTAAACGAATACAAAGATAAGATATTCCACTGAAAATAACCAGGAGTTAGAATTAATGTCTAGTCCTAACCCTGTCACCAGCTCATTATATGACCTTGAGAAAGCTCAACTCTGTAAAACAGTTTCTCCAAGATTTCTAAGACATGAAATGTGAGACATTTTTTAGGATCATTATTCATTCATTCATTCAAAAAATACTTATTGAGCACCTACTACATTCCAGTCATGAATAAGTGATATCTAGTGAGCGCTGAATGTGCGCCAGGCACCAAGCTAAATGCTTCATAAATATTACCCCACCCACCAGCCTAGTTATTCTGCAAGCTAAATTCTATTAATATTCTCTTTGTCACAAAGGCACTCTGAAGGGCCAAAGGTATAAGAAATGCAGCTTAGGTGGAAAAATGGATCAAGAGGCAGTACAGATAGAGACAAGGAAAAGAGGAGGAACCAGCCTTCGAGAAGTTACCGACCTCCAAGGTCACACTTACTAAGTAGCAGTGCCCCTGGGTCCCATCTCTTCATCATTATGCCATACCGCCTTCCCGTTTCACACATATTATCATCCTTAAACTTAAATAAAGGAGCTAAACCCCTCCCTAAAGCCTGTCATATCTCCTAGGAAGTCATTTTGTCCAATGAGTCAAATGAAGAAATGAGAGGGTTTCCCTTCCTCATATGGACCCAGCAAAGCTACTCTGGACACCTAACATTGTCACTGGTATAGTGCTTGTCCTTCAGAAAACCCTCATAGCAACCCGAAGAAGTATTCGTTACGCCCACTTTACAGATGCACCTACTTGGACCAAGAGGAATTAGTGAGGGAGAGGGAATCACAGTCTCCATGTCTAGTGCTTCTTGCACCATGGAACACTGACTTAGAAAGCCAAGCCAAGGCTAGAGGAAGCCCAGGGGGACGTTGCGTGCACAGGAGGCTGGTGTACTCGAATCCTGCTCCAGTTTGCCTCAGGAACTCCAGGTGGGACCCGTGCTTGCCTGCATTGAAGCCAGGGCTGCTGTGAGCAGATAAAGTCCCTCATCAATGCCTTTCCTTCCTTTGATGCCACCTGCTCCCCTCCCTCCCCTAACACACCTCTCACAAGCCAGTAACCTTCGCTGCTGAATACACCCTTTCGTGAAGGGATCTAGTAATCAGCAATGTATATCTTAGTGTATGTTTGCCACTGTGCTCTCTTTCCTAGGGATATTTGCAAAATAAGTCTTTGCTATAATTGTGGAATGCAAATTTCCTCTCTTCTTAAGTGGGTTTGCAGTAGCAATTTTCAAATATTCCTTGTTCAGTCAGAACTTGTGCACACCTCTGAAAAGAACTACCTTAACCAGTTGCTTATTCAGGTTACTTTGAAGATCAAACCAAACCAGAATATGAAGGACAGAATGAAGCAAAATAAGACTAAATATGAGACTAGGGGAGCAAGTGGAGGAGGCAAATAGAAATCCAATTGTGTGGATCCCAAATTGGTTGTCATTGTGTTGTTTTTGGTTTTATTGTTTCTCCCCAACAAGCCTTGAACATCTCGGTTACTGACTCAGTCAACCTATAAGTGTTTATTGAATTAATCAATGGTGGATAGATAGATTATGATGATAGAGAGATGGCAGAGAGAGAGTGAGAGAAAGATATACAGAGATTGAGAGATCGAAATAGAGAGATAGAAATATAGACAGATTGAGACACACTAATAGATGATGGAGAGTTTTAATTAGAGATGATTAAATGATAGAGAGATGAAAAGTGGATGGGTAAGTGTACAGATGAAAGAGACTACCTCCCTTCACTATTCCACAGGGTGGCGTATTTCTCTCCTGCTTGCGTTTTAGCTGTGAATATTTCTCTCCCAATCCAACTCACTAGTCTGGGAACCACTGAAGTAAGAAGCAGGCCTGACAGTTGCGCTCCCGGTTGAGGAGGAGTGGATCAGCCCAGTTGCCATGTGCATGTCATTGAGAAGTGCCTTTGCTATGTCCTTGCATCTGGTGAGACTGTGGTCATTTTCTCCACAAACTGGTGGGCGGCATGACCCTCAGACTTGATCTGTGTGTGAAAAGGCTGTCTCACAGTAACACTGCATGAAACGTGGCTCCATCCGGGCCCAGGCATCTGATCTTTCTGCTGTAAGAATGCACAGAGAGCTCTCAAGAGGTATTTATGCAGGTGCTTTTTTCTGCCCCTGAGCTCATAACAATATGCAAATAGCTGAGGATCAAAGGTATGTCAGAAGGAAATGGCTTCAAGTGGAATCCTTCAGCACAGCAAGCAGCCTCGCTACATGACAGAGCCACAGGCAACATCAGGGCTGTCAGCTTTGCTGCCTGTGGATCCCGCCACGACCCAGCTGCTGCTGCTGGAAGGGATTTTCCACAGCTAGGCATCTGGGTCAGGAGCTGGCTTCCACTGTCACATGTCACCTCGCAGGCATTTGACTCACTGGTGGAGATGGACGGAGCACAGGGAATTTTCCAGAGTTACCAGCACGGCAGAGTTAGTGAGACCCATAAATAGTCACATAAGGCGAGTTCTGTGCTCCACAGATGTTGGAGATTCATAGTTTTGAAGTCAGCCTGTCAATACCTTCACAGAGAAAGGGAAATGCATACTATTTAGCGTACACTCTAATGAATGACTTTTGGAAATCAGAGCTTGAAGTTAAATCCCTGCCAGGCAAAATAAGACTGTACCTTCGAAGTGCAAAGAAAAGGACACATCACGGTGCTGAGAGCAGAGTAGCACCTCTAAGTGGTCTTTTCCCCTTTATCACAGACTTAACTCAACAGCTCTCTGATTTTCCTTATCAGTTTTATAAATATGGTGTTCAATTATAAAACAAAGTCAATCGCCTGATGCTTCATGTTGAGAAATCACCATTCACCGTATAAAAGGGCTGTCAGATGAATCACAAGGCTCCATTTTACCTACAGGTCACTGTAGAATTCGAGATGTAATTTAAATGAGGAGAAAAGAGGAATTATTTTGAAGTCAAAGCTATGCTAGGCAAATAAACAGTTAAAAATGAAAATACACAGAATGCCAAGTACAATTCCCTGATTAATGATGGCAAGGACTTTAAAACAAATTGTTTTTCTCCAAAGGAATTTGTAAATCACAAATTTGTAAACCTGGTTTCCTGTTTTAACTTAGATAAGGTGTCATGTTGTGAAAGCACAAAGGCGCTGGGGCAGGTGAGCCTGGGTCCGGATTCTGATTCTCCTCCCTTCTAGCCGGGCAACATTAAGTAACTTGGCTCCCAGGTGAACAGAAAATAGGAGTAGGTATATGCACCTGGTTGGGCTGGGGTAAGGTTTAGAGATGATGAGGCAAAATTCTTAGCACAGCGCCTTGCCTACAGTGAGCACATATTAAATTGAACGAGGCTCCTTATATCGTTATCCATCGTTTATAGAGTGCAAATGATTTAGGTATCAAAAGCCAGGTGTTCCCGCTTGTGGGCGTGTGAGTTGGTGCAACCTTTTCAGTGATAAATTTGCCAAGGTCAACTGAATGTTAAATGTGAATGCCCTTTGACCCAGCAATTCCACTGACTGACAGAAACTTATCCTATAGAAACACCTTCATAATGTAAAGGATGGATGGCTCAGGGTGTTCATTGTGCTACATGTGTAATAATAAAACCATAGAAACCACTGCAATGTTCAAATATAGGGGAAAGGATTAATAAATATTGATCCATATATATATAAAGGGATGATATGCATTTTTAAAAAAAGAATGAAGCAGATCTAGAAATGTTAAGATGCCATATCTATATCTATCTATATCTATAGATATAGATATATCTATAGATATAGATATATATATAAACTTACTTCAAACTTATTGAGTCATATAAGTCCATTTGTATAAAAAGATAGCTGTGTATTAAATATGTATCTATACTTACATTAGATATATGAAATATATCTGTCTATATGTATATCTATGTATTTATATGTACATATGCAAATATGTTAGTAAAGACATAGAACACACCTAGCTGAGTTCCCTGCAGCTGTTTACTGCAGAGGGAGGGAATGAGGTGCTAAGTGGGTACTTTGTGAGACTTTTATATTTTACTTCATACCCTCTCCACTGCTTACAGTGCCTATTATCAGCTTGCACTTGTCCTATAATGTCTAAAATTGCATTGTTAATATGTACAACTTTCTTGGATCAGTTGGGTAAAAATTCAATCCTTACCTGTTACCTTTGAAAGAGGTGACTAAAATGACACAATATTTTCATGAGTTTTAAGGTATTTGGGGGAAAATACTGTGACGTATTTATAACTCATATCTGTAATATTAGATTGAAACCTTTTTTTGTGCTGAAGTAAATTATATAAATTTATAAATTATATAAATATAAATTATATATAAATATAAATTATATTTAATGTTTTATAGAGAGAACATGTTTCTAGACTATAACCTATATTGTTAACTTAAAATGATATTTAAAATTTTTCAACTCAAGAAACATTTATATAAAGATAAATACCTTATCTGGAAAATAAGAAGGTTTGGCAGAAAAAAAAAATCTCTAAGCTCTCTTGCAGTTCTAAAATTCTCTAATCTGTGATTTGGGCAAAAAATCGTATTCTAATGAGATACCACTATCCAGAAACGTTTGATATCAGTTAGAGAAGACTCCCATGCATTGGATGATACAGTTTCTTCTCTATTTGACAGTGTTTAAAATCTAACTCAGTAGTGATTTGACCGTGTCCCTAGTTAAATCATTATTATGAGCCTATTGCACAAATTTTATATATATCTCCTTTGATGATTTGAAGTCTTATGATGGACTTTTCATAGTTGTACTCTTAAGCTAATGATGAGGCTAAAATGCCTAATTAGCTACCAATCCTGATGCAGAGTATATGCTACAGAACTGCACCTTGCCCCATCTTTGACATTTATTGATGACTGTATTGTCTCTAGTCCTTGCTCACGGATGTACCAGGTATGACCATCAGCAACGTTGTGTTAGATCCTGAGCATTTATGACTAGCTGTGTGATGTTGGGCAATTTAATTGATGTCTCTGAGTGTCTATTTTCTCAACTACAAGATGGAGTTAACAGTATATGCCTTTCAGAATATCTGAAGTATTAAAGGAACAAATGTGTAAATCAGAGAGCACAGTGTCTGACAAATGGTAGGTGGTCAACAAATGTAACTCCCTTTCCATTTTTTTTTCCTGAATGGTATAAATTAGTGAAAAATATTGAAGTTATTTTTGATGATCTAGTGAAAGTGTCCTTCTAAAAAGTATATGATGCATGAATTTTCACTTCATGAGCAGCATCAGGTTTTGAGATTATTTCAACTAGTTTTAAATCCACAGTGATATGGAATATATTTGAAATCCTATTCCCAACAGGAAAGTGTCTTTTTCCTGGCTCAAACAAGTAAGGGACGGCGGACCTGGAGCTTCCTCAGCAGACAGCACTGGGCACCCCTGGGTGAGGGAGTGGCAGGCAGGGGCTCATGGTGATGGAGCTGGGGAGGAGAGGAGATCCCATATAGGCTCCTGCTGGAAGCGTGGGCTTGTCAGCACCATTCTCTGTCAGTCTCCTGATGGGCTTCTCACAGTCAGACATCTTCCTGGCCTGGCAGCAGGTCCAGGAGGTGTAAGTTTGTGGGTGACATGGGGAGTTCCACTGTGGACACTGAAGTTCGAGATGCCAATTAGATATCTAAGAGGAGATGGCAAGCTGGTAGTCTGATGTTAAAAGTCAAGTTTCAGTCTAGAATTATGATTCTGGGAGTCATCGGTGTGGAGCTGGTATTTAATGCCACGAGACCAGATGAGATCGCCAAAAACATAGGTAGAGAAGAGAAGAGGTCTGAGGGCTGAGTCCTACAACCCTCCACAGTCAGGGCCAGAAGGAGGACTGGGCACAAAAGCCTGGGAAAGAGCGCCCAGCAGGTGGAAGGACTCCCAGGAGAGCGGTGCCCGGGACTCGGGAGAGCAGGGACTGTCAGGGAGGAATGAGTGATCTGCTGAGTCAGATACTGGGGCAGGTGAGGCAAGATGAGGGCTGAGGGTTGCTCATCATTTAGAACAGTTCTAAGACAAAGCGGGTTCTAAGTAATAGAACAAATGTATCGCCACCGTGCTTTCTGAACACGGAGAGGTGGTAGTCAGAGAGGACATTACTCAGTGCTGTCAGGGAAGAAGCAAGGCGTCACAGCAGGACCTGGAAGTCCGCCTTCACCTGGAGAGATGTCAGAGGCCCTTCCAGAAAAAGAGACCCAATTACACAAAGAGAGGTGGTGGGAGAGGAGGAGCCATCCCAAGGCACGTTCAGTGGAGCTCTGGGCTGGACCCCGGCATGTCACGTCAGGCGTGGAGCCGCAGATGCGACGGGATGGCAGATAGAGGTGACGTGGTGGAGGTCCTGGAAGGCCCAGTGTGGAGTTGCACTCTGCCCTGAAGCTGGAAAGGCCAAAGGCAGAAGGAGCATGGGCCCACTGCCTTTGGGAGAACAAGAAGACAGAAATGGCAAGAGGCAGTGGGCACGGCTCTCTGGAGATTCTAAAAAGCATTGAGTCGCACACTTGAAATGGGCGAATTTTGTGGTAGGTGGATTATGTTTCATTCATCCACCTTTTATAAACTCTATTATATAATAAATCTATATATAATGAATATACTTCATTACTCATTATTTATGATGTTTAAAAGGCACTGAAGGATGTGCTCCTGGATATTGCTGATTTTCACGAGTGATGGACAAACCAACACACTGACAACTCTACAAATAGTCCCCTCAATTGTTACTAAGAGTTTTTGGGCATAACGAGTCTGAACAGCGGGTTCTGGCCTCTATGTTGGGGCTCTTCCTGCATTGCGACTGGCTCACAGTCGTACCTATAAGGAAGAACAGATGCTAACAAGACCAGAAGCGGATACCGTGGTCAATCCCGCTACCTCTCGCCCCGTCATAACCTAGCACACAGCGGTTACGAACTTGGACTTGGGAGCCAGGCGCCTACATTCAAGCCCTGTTCACTCCTCACCCTGACTGGGGGCAAGCTGCTTATCTCTGTCAGGCCGTTTTCCTTTCTGTAAAAGGCAGCCAAGTACACTCCCTACTGCACGGGGTCGTCGTGAGGATTGATGGAGCCAGCACTTCTCAAGAGCCGGGACGGGTGCCTGGCACAGAGCAAGCACCCTAGAACACTAGCAAAACAATCGTGAGCCTTCCTTTCATTTTCAGAGACTGCACTCAGGCTCGTCTTGCTCTTTGGGGACATTTTCCCCTCTTATGCCTCCCCATGACATCCTTTCATTTTGTAAATTCACATACCTGGTTGACACACACTGATCAAGCACCCGTTCCAGGCTTTGCATCTGTGGGGACATAAACCTGAAAAGCAAGTCCCCACTCACTGAGGGGCAGCTGAGCAGGAGGGTGGTTTATGCCAGAGAGGTGGAGGGTTCATCGGAGACCAGACAACTGTGGATACGTGTCAACAGGTTAAAACGTGTTGGGAGCGCTGGCTGGTGACTGGGGCCCACGTGGTCCAGAGGGCCGCAGATCATGTATCACCCAGTTAGTGGCCCCGTCACACCACAGGGGAGGTCGCTGGGCTCACACAGGGAAGCCTGGTGACTGATTAAACAGAATTTGGTGGGAAAACTAAGAATGAAGTCTTGTCTATGATTTCCCACTCACAAGCCTCCTTTCTCCATCCCCTACTCTCCTCATCAACTGATTAGAATGAAATTAGCCTGTTTTTTTGGTGTCTTTAGGTGTTTTTAGGAGACGAAGCACCTAGCAGTAGATTCAAAATGTGACAGCAATCCCCAAGTGATTTAAACTAATGACACCAACAGTCTGGAGGGGAGGGGGCCGGTGACTGCACATGGCACTTCACTACAGCCGTCTTATCCTAAATCAAATCCACATGGTGGGACTCTTGGTGTTGATCCTGCCAGATCCCTTTGTCCACTGTGGCCAGCACACGTCCTGAGGGTTGGACACAGGGCAGAGCTGAGGCAGGGGCATTCCTGACCGGCCCGTTTCTCAAGGCTACGCTGTGCCTTGGAAGGTAGGTTCTTCGTGGCTGAGGTGTACAGACCTGTTTTGTTTTGGTTTGGGCATAGAGAGGCTCCATGTCTTTTCCCCGTTGAGTGTCTGCGCTCTGCAGTGGTGGGAATGTTAATCCAGAGACACGGGCACGCAACGACTTTTTCTTTTCTTGCACCTAGTGAACTGCTGAGAGCTCATAGGTCCTTCTTCCAGAGTTGTGCCCAAATCGATGATGGTTGTGGCTGACATGCTCCTGTCCAAACCAGGGTGGTCTCTCTTGCTTAGTACCACGGCTCTGCTTCCGCATCAGGAGTTGCTGGTGCAGAGACCACCACTGCCCAGGCCAACTTCCCTTCCAAATTCTTGCCCCTGCCTGACCATTCTGCCTGGAGCCCAAGTTCATTGCCAGTATCCCAGGTCCCACCAGCACCCCTGCCCTCTGCAGTCTTCAGGATTCTCTTTCTCTCCCTCCCATCTCACAACAAACGCAAATACCCTCTGAGACAAAATTTGTGCATGGGAATGCCTTTATGCAAACAGTGTAGGAACACACAAGGGGCTGCTATGGGGTGTGAATGTGTGTGTACATGTGTGCATATGTGTGTACCGGTGTGTACACATGTGCATATGTGTTTGCAGGTGTGTACACGTGTGTGCATCTGTGTGCATGTTTGTGTGTGTGCATATGTGTTTGCAGGTGTGTACACATGTGTATGTGCATGTGTGTATCTGTGTGTATGCGTATGTGTGTGTGTGTGTGCGCACATGTGTATGTATGGTGGGGGTGCGGGCAGAAATAACGGTGCTGGCTCCATCCCTGACCTCTGGCCACTGCCCTTGAACACAGTGATGGTGAATCTTGGCTGAGGCTGAGGGCTATCACCTAGAAGCTCACCTTCCTAGTGAATGGCACAGCTATTTTTTCTGGAGATCCAATTGGTCACCTTCTTGGAGTTCTGTGAGAAAGGGCAGCATGGAATGAGACTCTCATTTTAATAATATCTCTGTGTGATTATGGGAAATGAATTGAGGAAAGTAAAGCTGAAGTCACAGAGAGCAGTTTCCCTGTTCTTAGACTAAGTCTGACCAGAAATGATGACGTATGGCCCAGGGTAGTGTCAGTGCAGTTAGAGCGAAGAATTGGGAAGGGAGAGCAAATTGAACGGCGGTTTCCAGCAGGGGAGCACATGAGTATTACCTTTGAGTCTTTCTAAATGTGGAGACTCCCAATTTCCATCCCTGCCTATGACTCAGACACTCACAGCGAGAGTGGGAGGGTAAGCATGACCCCTTCCCAGGTAGACAGCCACCCATTTTACCGATGAACTAGAGAAGACGTGGAGTTGATGGGTTCAAGGGGTGAGGGGAGGGTGAAGGCAAGAACAGATTCCTAGGCTACTGGGGCTGAGTTGACTCACGAACTAGAAAGTAGATCTGGTTCAAGGCAAGGAGACTGAGAAAAAAATCTTTAAACTATATGAAAAAAGGTATCATCTCTAAAGATGGATGCCTGAGACAGGACATACAGAATTTGCATGCATAATTTGCAGGGCCCAGTGTAAAATGAAAAAGCAGGGCTTCTTTTTCAAACATTATTAAGAATTTCAAGAGGGCAACAGCAAAACCTTAAACCAAATGTGAGGCCCTTCTAAGCACAGGCCTTGTGTGACTGCCCCAGTCAAACACCCATGGAGCCAGCCATCTCTAAGACCTGTCTCCAGGATTTCAAACATACCCTTATTTATTTTCCTAATGGAAAAATAGACATGGCCTAGAGCAGGATGAGACTGAAGCTGTTCTAATTTCTTTCCTTCTCACCTGCAAACATTTAAAATTAGAAAAGCGTAGTGTTGTAGTCATTTAATTCTCTCATCTTTTCAGGGGTATTAATTTTGCACAGTTGACACTCAGCCCATCAACCTTCATCCTTTGCTGTCTGTTAGAAAATCTCAGCTTGACTCCTTTTCTGGGCTGCCATCTGTTGCTCTTACGCCCTTCTATTTTTAAATAAGGGAGAGCACAATAGGTGCTCCCGCAGATAGACAAGGAGGGAGCAACTGTTCGTAGAATGTTTCCTTATAATGAAGGTGGGAGATCCAGTTCACATACAAATTCGTAGAGGATTCATTGGAAGTTGGTCTATGTACTTAAACTGGCCTGTTTAAAATGTTTAAACTACTTGTCTCCATTTATTGTTTTTTCTTTCCAATAGCATGTTTAGGTGAGCTTTGTTTTAAGATAGTCATCTTACAAGAACATCACACGACAGACATGCCTCACCTATCGGCTCAGTGAAAGCAACACAAAGGTCTGCTGTTGTCCTCAACCGCACGGATGGTTGGATTCGCGTCCTGTGTCTGTATCCTTATGTTTCCGTTAGTTGACCCACTTGGAGTAGGTTGGTGGTAGAGTAGTTTCAACTGTGAGTTCATTTTCACATGGAGCCCTCCTGTGTTTGCAAATCTTTTGTTTAAAAGTCTTTTGTTAGGGCCGGCCCCGTGGCTTAGCCATTAAGTGCACGCGCTCTGCTACTGGCGGCCCGGGTTCGGATCCCGGGCACGCCCCGACGCACCGCTTCTCCGGCCATGCTGAGGCCACGTCCCACATAGAGCAACTAGCAGGATGTACAACTATGACATACAACTATCTGCTGGGGTTTTGGGGAAAAAAAGGAGGAGGATTGGCAATAGATGTTAGCTCAGAGCCAGTCTTCCTCAGCAAAAAGAGGAGGATTGGCACGGATGTTAGCTCAGGGCTGATCTTCCTCACAAAAAAAATTTAAAATAAATAAATAAATAAATAGAAGTCTTTTTTTAGTTTTAGAAGAAAAACTTGAAAACATTCCAAAATGAACATGAAGAAATAAAATATGCTGCATAGATAGCTTTCCCATCTGAAGGCTAATTGCAAAATAGGCTTTTGGACTTTGAACTTCTAGTTATCTTTTTGAATCTAATCTTATAAAAACAAAAATTGGCCTATAGAGTCTTAGAAAAATATAGGAAAGCAAATGGTTGAACCTGTGGAGGAGATAATTTAAAAACTAAAAATTTCCCTGCAATCTAGCAAATCAGCTATTTTTAGAAATGCCTAATGCCACGTGTCACTATGGAACCAATCAATAACTAGATTTTAGTTTTAAAACAACAAAACATTGGATAATCTTTGTAAAAAGAAACGTGAAGTTTATCAATCTGACTTCATTTGTGCCTGATTCAACTCCAAAATAAATAAATGCGCTTAAATTATTTGTTTCAAATTATCTTTCCTAGAGAAACTTTACCACTGAACAGCCTACTAAAGACCCTTATGAGTATGAAAGGATATAGGGCGACAGGCTAGTTGGTCTTATTCAACTTTCTCAATTCTAATACTTTCTTCAATTATTGTTTTTGCTTGTCTTGATCCAAAGGAGTTAACTCCTCTCTGATTTTTGAGATGACCCACATGTACAGGAAGGATATCCAGTGGTTGACAGCTCAGCTCAGTCATCTTGCAAAGGGTTGGGTCTCCACTCTGCAGTTTCCTGACTGCGAGAAGTGGAGTGGGAGGCAGTGCCCACAAAGTTTATTGCACAGCATGTGGGGCGTAGAGGGACCCTCCATAAAGGTTTGTTCAGAAGACAGGAAGAATGTCAACACTGTCTTTAATGAAAGATACTTCTGAGTTTTGAATCTCATTATAATAGGGTTTTTAAAATATGCATGTTTTATAATAGCTTCCAATTTCATTTTAAAGATGTCAATTATAAGAATTATTTTTTGAAAAAATTCTGATGTTTTACCTTCTGTTGCCATTGCGTCACATTAGAACTTTGTCTTGACAATCCTAAAGTTTTATTTTAAAATATAAGTAGGTATCCCAGAGTTTAAGATTCATCCCTCTCAAAGAGATGGGAGAACATTAACAAACGTTGAGTCTATACGCAGTCTAGTCTAGAGTCTGTCTTACCTCTCTCTAAGATTGCCTTGAGGGGGCCAAATCAGGACTCAGGCAGCACTGTAATCTTTCATTCACAAACATCTATTTAAAAATACCTAACTCCTATAGAAAGTCATAAATTCATAATATAAGGAAAATATAGGATGTATTTCTAAACATGTTTCTAAAATGATACTGAACTACTTCACTGAGTTTTGATAGTCTAAAATATATATTATATATTATGAATATATTTTATATAAAATATTATATTAAAATAAATATATAAAATATATAATTTTAAATATATAAAATACTGTGTAAAATTATATATTTTATGTATTATATATGTATATACATATAATATACACATATGTACACACATATATATTTTATATAAAATATATATTTTATGTATATTTCATAGTCCCAATGTCCAATAGCCCTTGAAGTACAATAGGAAAAAATTTGGTTCTATCTACAAAACTATAGGAAAAATCATTTACTAATTAAATACCGTAAAGTGAGAGAAGACAACACGTGGTGTTTAATTGGCTGACTTTCTGCAAGGTTGGAAGCGTGAACATTTGTCCATCGTTTATCCCTGTCAGTGTTTGCCTGGGTGGTCCACGGCTTGCCTACTGCGGCCCAGAGGATACGGCGGGCCTCCACAGGCAGTGCTGCACTGTTTACAGAAGGGGTCCAATGCTTTGACCCAGGAATTTTATCTTGATATCTCCGCTCTCTTGGAAATTGAAGGCTTTTCCATCTAGAATTTCTCATCTAAAGTGGCAGTGCCCCAAAGCTACTCATACTTCCAGATGTGGTGGTTTTGATCAGATGTAAGCTTATTAAATTCATCTAACAGAGGAGAACAGCTTCTAGTTTATAAGCCAGGTGCTTGCAGTGGCAGAAATCCAGCTCCTGTCTCCGGATAACTGG
Source organism: Ceratotherium simum simum (assembly GCF_057802395.1). Taxonomy (NCBI): domain Eukaryota; kingdom Metazoa; phylum Chordata; class Mammalia; order Perissodactyla; family Rhinocerotidae; genus Ceratotherium; species Ceratotherium simum. Next base: position 74,488,179 of record NC_141910.1, read on the forward strand.
AGGTGAAGGAGGCTGGCGTCTACATCTGTGGGAAGAATCAGTGGTCATTGCCAGCTCCCTCGCTCTCTCTCTCCTATCATTCAGTAATAGTATTTTGTTTCCTTTTGTATTATATTTTTCTCAGTGACTGTGGCTGCACACAAGTGGCTGTGGCACAGGCCAGTCCCCAGACAGGGACCTCAGGTTCATTCTGTGCCCATCACAAGCTCTGAACAGGCTTTTCCTCTACCTGAATCAGATTTCTGGGGCCAGTCCTTGATGAAAATCTTGAACCTGAATTTAGTTAGCCAGGAAAGGTCAGCAGGCTCAGACTAATAATTCTCCATCAAGAAAGTCCAAGGGATCCACAGACCCGATCTGTGACAGCCATTCCCAATCTGCCCTCCTGGAGAGCAATATGGCTCGGCACTGAGTCCTTCAGGAAACATCTGAAGCGACACTGTCATTGTAAGAAAAAACCTTCAGAGATTCCACGGAGACATCTTGGGAAAGAAGCACAGTTCAGCAGAAGAAAAGGCAGTGTGGACAGAAGATATTTAGCAAAACCAGATATTTCAAGGTGCACAGTTTTTCTATTGCTGACTCTGCTAATAGGCATTTTATGTATTCACTTGTTTTTATCATGATTATTCTCTTTTTTAAATTCAGTCCTTTCTCTTCTTCCTCCTCCCTCTTTTAAACTGTCATCTTTATTGTTGGGATCATCATCATCAATAGGCTTGTACCATTCTGGGTCCTGGAAATACCATGCACTTTCTTTTCCATTTTTCTATGCTGCCCCCTCCCCGACTCACCCAGGGACATGCACTTTCCCTCTGCCCTGTGTCCCTTCGGGGCTGCCCACAAGTGGGACAATTAGCACAAACTCTGCAAGGGAGAGAAGGCTGGAGGCAGGGTGTCTTTCGTAAAATTGTAAAGAAAACCAATTCTAAACACCCCCAAGTTTGCACCTGTAAGTCTTTCTCCCGGTACCCGTTCTTAGGACCTCCACTCAATTGCCTATGCGATTAGCTGTTGATTACATAAATAATTTCTGCTCAGAGCTTTTCTCTAGGACTTGAGGAATGAGACGATGCAAAGCAACATGGCTTACTAAGCCAAACTATAAGACTGGTTTTCACTGCCCTCAACCACTTCTTTTACCATTCACTCTTACCAGTGTCACCGCATCCTCCTGACTCACAATTCCTTCCTTCCATTAAGACAGGAAATATCATTTCCATTTTAGCCAAATTTATCCATACCAAAGCGTTGTCTCTTAGACATTCAAGTTTTTCATGCTTTTTATTTCACACTATGGAATGAAAGGCCCTGCCTCCTGGTCTCAAGATTTATGTGACATTCTATAGACCAGAAATATTAGTGACGCTGGAGGTGCGGGGAATCCATCGCACTGTGCTCACTTTTAGCCCTTGCATTAAATGTCTGTTTCTTTTAGGTCTTGGAGAGCAGAGGAGGCAGGACAGAATCTGGAAAGAAAGCTGAGTGTTTGCTGTGGCTCTTTCCTCTGCTTCACCCACTGCTCTTGTTGTTTTAACTGATCGATTGAGTTATAACTGACATAACATCAACTCCACATATTCAGTGTGTGTAATTTTATAGGTTTTGACATAGGTACGTGCCTGTGTATCACCACAGGCAAGATGGTGAACTCAGCATCACCCTGAAACTTCCTCATGCTTCTCTATGTAGCACCCCCTCCAGTTCTTCCCTGCCCCCATCCCCAGGCGACCCCTGAAGTGCTTTCTGTCACTAGAGATAAGTTTGGATTTTCTAGGATTTTATATAAATTGTACTATACAGCATATACTTTTTGTGTGTTTTTCCCTGAACATCAGTATTTGAGATTCATCCATGTTGTTGTTTCAGTAGTGCACTAACTTTTATTGCCAAGTAGTATTCCATTGTGTGGATATTACACAATTTATCAACTCACCTTTTGATGGATACTTTGGTCCATCAAAAGTTTCCAACTTTTGACCATTTCAAATTAAGCTACTACGAAACTTTCGTGTAATTAGTCCGTGTGTGAACATATACTCTCATTTCTCTTGGGTAAATACTTAGCTGAGAAATGACTGGGTCATATGGTGGGTGTAAGTTTAACTTTTTAACAAAATGCAAACTATTTTCCAAAGTTTATCATCTTACATTCTCACCAGCGGTGTCTGAGCACGCTAGTTCCTCCACACCTTCCTCAAGACTTTATGTGGTCAGTCTTTTTATTATTAGCATTCTAATAGGTTTGTAGAACATCACATTGGGGTTTTAATTTGCATTTCCCTAATGTCTACTGATGTTGAGCATCTTTTCATGTGCTTGTTTTCCATCCATATATCTTCTTTGGTGAAGACTTTGCTCAAATCATTTGTCCTTTTTTAAAATTGGGATGGGTGCTTGCTATTATTGATAGAAGTCCTTTATATGCAAATACTTTCTCCCAGATTGTGGCTTATCTTTTCCTTCTCTCAACTCTGCCTTTTGAAGAACAGACCTTTTTAGTTTTGATGAAGTCCAAATTAACAATATGTTCTTTTATGAATTGTATGTTTGATATTGTATCTAAAAAATATTTGCCTAATTCAAAGTCATAAAGATCTTCTATGTTTTCTTCTAGAAGTTTTAGTGTTTCATATTTTACAGTTAGGTTTATGATCCATTTTGAGTTAATTTATATATTGTGCAAGGTGTGGATCAAAGTTTATTTGTTTAACTTTTTATTATAGTTATCTAATTGTTCCAGCTCTATTTGTTAAAAATAGTATCATTTCTTCATTAATTGCATTTTCATCTTTGTCAAAAATCAGTTGTCCTTATGTGGGTTGGTCCTTATATATTTCTGGACTTTCAATTCTGTTCCATTGGTCTGCGTGTCTGTCTTTATGCCAATACCATGCTATATTGGTTTCTATAGTTCTATGATAAATTTTGAAATCAGGTGGTGTTAATTCTCCGACTTTGTTCTTTTACAAAGGTGCTTTGACTAATCCAAGTCCTTTTCATTTCCATGTGAATTTCATAATCAGCTTGTCAATTTCTTTAGAAAATGATTGCTAGGAATTTGATTGAGATTGCACTGGAACTATAGCTGTAGAAGAATTTGGAAAGAACTGCCATGTTAAAAACACTGAATCTTATCAACACAAGCATAATATAATTCCAAATTTATGTAGGTCCTTTTTAATTTCTCTAGCAAAGTTTTTTTAATTTTTGGTATGTAGATCCTGCTCATTATTGTCAGTTTTCTACCTATATATTTAAAATTTTGGATGCAATTGTAAGTTATATTTTTAACTTCAATTTCTGAATGTTCTTTGCTAGTATGTGGAATTAGTTTTGAAATTGTATCCTGCAACCTTATTAAATATTTACTTGTTCTAGTAGCTTTTTTGTGGATTCCACCAGATTTTCTACATATACCATCATGTCATCTACAAAATAAAGACAGTTTTACTTTTTCTTTGTGGGTCTGTATGCCTTTTATTTCTTTTTCTTGCGTTATTGCACTGGCAAAATGTCCAGTATATTGTTGATTAGATGAGGTCATGGAAGACTACTGTTTTGTTCCTGATCATGAGGATAAATTAAGCTATAAATTTTGTATAGATGCTCTTTATGAGGTTGAAGAAGTTCCCTTTTATTCCTAGTTTGGTGTTTTAATCAGAAATGCATGTTGGATATTGTCCCATGATTTTTCTGCATCTATTGAAATGATAATGTGGATTTTTTTTCTTCTTTAGTTTATTTGTGGTGAATTATTTTGATTTTCAAATGTTAAACTAACCTTGATTAAATCCCACTTGGCCATGACATACTGTATTTTATGCTGTAGATTTACTTTTTTAAAATTTTGTTTAGAATTTTTGCATCTGTGTTCATGATGGGTATTGCTCTATATTTCTCTTATCTTGTAATACCGTTGTCTGATTTTGTTATCTGAGAAATGCTGGCACCATAGAATGAGTTGTAAATTGTGCCCCCACCCCCTGTTAAATTTCCTGGAAGAATTTGTATATAATTGGTATTATTTCTTTCTTAAATGTTTGGTATGTTTCACCAGTTAATCCATCTGGACCTGGAATTTGTTTCATGGGAAGGTTCCTAACTATACTTTGAATTTCTTTAATAGATATAGGCTATCCAAGATATCTTTCTTGTTGAATGAACTTGGTAGTTTGTGTCTTTTGAGGAAACTTTTTCACTTCATCTAAGTTGTTGAATTTATTGACTAAAGTTGCCCATAATATTCCTGTATTAATTTTAATATGTGTATATTTTGTATTGATCTTCCCTCTCTCACTCCTGATACTGGTAATTAATTCTCTCTCTTTCTCTCTCTCACACACACGTACACATCTCTCTGTCTTTCTGTCTCTCTCTCTTTTATGATCAGCCTAATTAGAGATTTATCAATTTTATTGATCTTCTCAAAGAACAAATTTTTGGTTTATTGATTTTTCTCTACTTTTTTCTGTTTTCTATTTCATCGATTTCTGCTCTGATTTTTATAATTTCCTTTCTTCCAGTTACTTCGAGTTTAATCTGCTCTTCTTTTTCTAGTTACTTAAGGTGGAAACTGAAGTCATGATCTTTATTCTTCTCTGACATATGCTTTTGTTGCTATGAATTCCCCCTCCATACTGCTGTAGTAACAACCCTTAAATTTACGTGTTGTGGGGCTTGTTTTCATTTTCAAATTTAGTTCAAAATACATTTATTTACCTTTTTAGTTCTTCTTTGACTTTTCAGTTATTTAGAAGTGTTATTATTTTCCAAATATTTAGGGATTTTACAAAAAACTTTCTACTTTAATTCCACTGTGGTCAGAGAATATAATTCATATGACTTGAATCTTTTTAAATTTATTGAGACTTGTTTTATGCCCCAGAATCTTATCTATCTTGGTAAATATTCAGTGTGCATTTGGAAAGATTATATATTCTCCTGTTGTTGGATGGAGCGTTCTATAAATGCCAATTAGGTCTAGTTGGTTGATAGTGTTGTTCAAGTCTGTATCCTTACTGATTTTCTGTCTGCTTGTTCTACGAATTATTGAGAGAGGGGTGTTGGAATAATTGTGTATTTGTCTATTTCTCCTTGCAGTTCTTTCAGTTTTTGCTTCATGTATTTTCAAGCTCAGTTATTAGGTGCATAAATGTTTAAGATTGTTATCTCTTCTTTATTAATGTATCATTATAAAATGACCTTCTTTATCCCTGGTATATATTTTCATCCTTTTGCTTTAACCTATTTTTGTCTTTGTATATAAGATGTTTTTCTGTAGGCAGCGTCTAGTTAGGTCTTGCTTTTTTATCTAATTCAATAACTTCTGCCTTTTCATTGTGGTGTTTAGATTTACATTTAATGTGATTATTAATATAGTTAGATCTAAGTCTACCATCTTGCTATATGTTTTCTGTTTATCCCATCTGTTCTTTGTTCCCTTTGTCTTAATTTTTGCCTTGTTTTGGATTGATTTATTATGTATAGGTCTATTTATCCCCTTTGTTGGCTTATTAGTTATAACTCTTTTGTAGTAGCTATTGTTATTTTGGTTGTTGCTTTGGGTTTATACAATAAATCCTACTTTTTTTGCAGTTTACTGTCAAATGATATTATATGACTTCACATATAGTACAAGAATCTTACAATACTATCTATACTTGCATTTCTTCCCCCTTGACCTTGGTGTTAGTGTCATAAATTTTGCATATGTTTTACATATGTTATACACGACATGCCGCATTATTATTTTTGTTCAAACTGTTGTTTAATTTTAAAGAGATTTAAATAATGAGAAAAATCCGTATAGTTACCATTTCTGATGTTCTTTGTTACTTTGCAGAGATCCATATCTGTATTATATTCCTTCTGCTTGACAATTTCCTTTAACATTTCTTGCAGGACCAGTCTGCTGATGTATATTATTTCAGCTTTTATATACCTGAAAAAGTCTTTATTTTACCTTCACTTTCAAAAGGTATTTTTTCTGGGTAAAGGATTCTAGGTCAAGCAGATTTTTTTCCTTTGAGAACTTAGAGATGGTGCTCTATTGCCTTCTTGCTTGCATTTTTTCTGATAATAAATATTATATTGCTTATCTTTGTTTTTTTTTTATATATAACTTGACTTTTTTTTCCCTCTATCTACTTTAACATTTCCTGTTTATCACTGGTTTTGAGCAATTTGGTTATTGTCTGCTGTATGTAATTCACTTCTGTTTCTTGAGCTTGGGTTTTGTTGATTTACTTTGGATCTGTGGTTTTGAAGTTTTCATCAAATTTGGACAATTTTAAGCCACTATTTTCAATTTTTTGGGGGGGGGGAAGGGCCCTGTCCATCTCCTCTCCTTCAGTTAGTCTGATTACGTGTACATTAGTCCACTAGAAGCTGTCCCAACAATCACTGCTGTTTTGTTCATGTTTTTAAATAGTTTTTTCTCTGCGTGTTTCATTTCGGATAGTTGATATTGCTACATCTTCCAATTCACTAATCTTTAATTCTTCAAGGGCTTGTCTGTCATTTATTTCATCCAGTGTACTTTTCATCTCAGACATTACAGCTTTTATTTGTAGGAGTATGATTTAAGTTTTTTTTTAATCTTCTGTCTCCACTTAACTTTTTGAATATATAGAATACAATTATAATGATTGTATATTGTCCTTGTCTGATAATTCCAACATTTGTATTAGTTCTACAATAGTTTGAATTGAGTGATTTTTCTCCTCACTGTGAATTTTATTTTCCTCCTTCTTTCCATGCCTGGTAATTTTTAATGGAATCCTAGAGATTATGAGTTTTCCTTTTTGAGTACTGGATATATTTTCATTCCTAGAAATATTTTTGAGCTGTGCTCTTGGAAGCAGTTAAATTACTTGGACACAGTTTGATCAATTGTGGTCTAGCTTTTAAAATTTATCTGGCAGCATCTAAGTCATATTTAGTCTACAACTAATTATTCCTGGTTACTGAGTCAGGATCTTTATGAGTACTTGGCCCGGGGCCTGTGAGTCATGAGGCTCACACCCCAGCTATGGAACAGCCATTATTCTCTGCCCTGTGTGAGTACCTCATCTTCTTCTGCAGGTATTTTCAGGTGGTTCTTCCCCCAACCCCAGGTAGTTTCCTCAGACTTGTGCTGATAATTACTCTGCTAGGTACTCTTGCGGGACCCTCTGCAAACCTCCAGGGCTCTCTCTGTGCATCTCTGTTCTCTCCAGTGCTCTGTCCCAAGAACTCTGGCCTTTCTGGTCTCCCTGGATGCTTAGCTCTGTCTCCTCAACTCAGAAGTCCACTGGGCTCTACTTGGGTCCCTCCTCCTGCAACCCATCCTGGGAATTTTCTCACGGTAGACAGGCAGGACAATCACAGAGCCCATCTCTTGATGAATGGGTCTCAGAGATCACTCTCCTTCGTTGTCTGACATTTAGTGTCTTGAAAACCACTGTTTCACGTAATTTGTCTGTTTGTATTTTTGTTCAGTTGGTTGCTTCTGGTGAGAGGATAAGTTCAGCTGCTATTACTCCATCTTGGTGGGAAGCAAGAGTCCTACTTTTTCTTAATTCATCTGTTTCAGTTATTCTTTCCCAAAGTCTCCAGTTGATAAGAGTATGAACTCGACTACTCTCCCCTACTCTCCTTTGCCGTATATATTTCCCTTTATTCCCTTCACAAAAGATGAATGATCGACCTACTATGATCCTCAGAATGGATAGACAATAGACACCTGTCCACGGAGCTCTGCTTCCCCAGGCCGCCCAGTACCAGGGCCTTGGCACAGAGCATGGGATAACACCATCAAGTCTAGAGTGGAGGGGGGTGGAACTGAGAGCTTTAGGAGAAGAGAGGAATATCAGCTCTTTGGTGGCCAAATTCAAGACCTTTGTGTTTTAAAATTTGTTGACCTGTGTATGACAATGGCTACAACCACGAGAACACAGTACATAATACTATAGACATTTTAACCATTAAAACTAATTGTAGATGATAGGGAAGTTAAAAAGTAAGAAGGGAAAAGATAAATATCTGATTTAGCCGTGAAACAATATTACTAATTAATACTAATCTCATCTATGCAACTTAAATACCAGTTATACTTACCTTGCAACAGAGCACCTGTGGAAATTTAAAGTGTATGTGTGCGTACTAAATTGTGTATATATTAGACTAACAAAATATATGTATAGTATTGCTATATACATATTTTAATATAACATATTTTAATATGTTATATATATTTTATAATATGTTATATATCTGTATAATTTCTTAATTTGGTTATTCATCATGCTTCTTATTCATAACTTAATAAACACTGGCAGCCACATGTCATGTTTGGGTCTCAGCTAGGCACTAGCTAATCTTCCTGAATTATAAACTGATCCTTTGTTATGGAGCAACTGATTTGGGGGGAATTTGAACACTGATATGGGGATCTAGGATATTGGTGTTCAAAGTGGAATGCCCATATTTCAGAGGCTTCACAAGGTATTGGGGTGTAAAAATAAAATATTTGAACTTATTTGTATTAAACAACTACTTTGCTTTCCTAGTATAAAACGTATGAATGAGTATAGACACCTTCACCTTTTCCAGATGTCATGCATCATGACATCAGCAGATGTCAGCGTGTCGTGTGTGGCATTCTGCAGTGAATGAGCAGTCCACAATGCAGGGGCATAAAATTGGGAACCTCACGCTTCCACTGGCCTTTAGCATTTTGCTCTGTATTGCAGTTTATGAGGGCCTCAGTAAATGGATTTGTAAATTATATTGCAATATATGTTAATATTTTGTAATGAAATGGGACATTACTGTGAAAATTGTTTGTACCACAAAGATGTCTACTTGTTTTTATAGTAAGATTTTAAGAGTTGTCAGCTTTAACGGTAAACAAAATTATTATTTTACAAAACGAGACATGTTCGAAATTTGTTACCTATAGATGAGGATAGTGACTAAAGAAGTATGGTACCAGCAGATATTTTTGGAAAAATAAATACCTTTAATCTTGCTTGAAGGTAAGGATGATTTTCTAACAATTAGTGAGAATCTCTTTAAAAAGAAATTTGTACTATGGAGAGAGCATTTTGAAAATGGGTGTTTAGGAATGTTGTTGTTGTTATGTGATTTTTTTATTTTGTTATAAATGATATTTGAAACCTATTAAAAACTCTCAGATATACCCACTTTAAAAATTTGTAAACAAAAATGCCTAAGCAATTTTAAAGACTCTCAAAATAAATCGTTTCAGTGGGATTTGAATCCATTTGTTTATATATTTAAATATATATATATATTTAACAACTTCTAGTTGGTTTATAAGAGCAACTTATGGCGTTTGGGATCAACAGAAATTTATTAGTTGAATTTCAATAAAAATCTTGGCATAACCTGTAGAAATAATTGAAAAATAAGTATTACAATTTAGTTAACAATAGTTAATATAGAAGTTACTCTCCTTCAGTTTTAGATGAATGTTTCTTTGTGAGGTATCTTTTCAACCATGACAGGTCTTAAAAGCAAGTATCAATATAAATTGAACTAAGAAATAGAGCTTGAGATTGCTCTATCATAAAGTGTTAGGCAAGATTTTAAAAAATAAGTCATATTTGAAGATAATTCTCTCACTTAAAAAACATTTTTAATACATTTCAGAAGAAAAAATATTTGCACTGTTTATAAATATAATAAGCATTTTTCAATGGCAATCAGCAGATTTAATTGGTTAGTTGGTGGTGTACTTAAGATAGATGTGAAGACATTATTCTAAACAGTATATTATACTATACAAAATTAACAAAGAGCAAGCCTGGCCTAGCCTCAGCCTGCCAAACTAGTGTACTGTTTCAAGATGCCTTTCTCCTTGACAAAGATAAAGATGGGCAAAAAAGAAACATAGGAGGCAGCCCCGTGGCATAGTGGTTAAGTTTGGTGAGCTCTGCTTCAGCGACCTGAGTTCTTGGGTTTGGATCCTGGGCACAGACCTACACCACTCGTCAGCCATGCTGTAGCGGGGACCCACATATAAAATAGAGGAAAATTGACACAGATGTTAGCTTAGGGCAAATCTCTATCAGCAACAAAAAAAAAAACCCAAAACAAAATATAAACACTTCTCCTCATCAGTGAATTGGGTTTTAAGCAGGAAAGGACATCATTATATTTGTGTTATATATATATACATATACATATATATATAATGTATATGTATAATTATACACAATACAGTTAATTCTCATTATTCATAGTTGTCATTTTTATAGCATCACCATAAACACTCAGCAAATTCTGAACCACTGCTCCTAAGGGAAATACAGGTTGAGGTTCCTGCAAACCTATGGTCACCCCATTCTCATCAACCAGTCAATACATAACCTTGGTTTTGTGTGTGTTTCTGTTTAAAGGCACCTTATTTAATGTGTATTGTCAATTCACTAACACTGAGCTCACAGCCAACAGCACCGTAACTCATGCCTGAATGAAGCTTACCTAACACGTGTATTTTCTCCAAAAGGCATATCACAACCTTCTTGCCCTTGGGGACACCAGAAGCACTGCCGCACTGTGTTTGGAGGCCATTTTAAACAGAAATCACCAACAAAAAGCACAAAAATGTGGAAAATGTGGCACTAAATAGACTGTGGAAAGGACACGTATTTCAGCATGAAGCTGAACTAAGGAGGCAGAGGTTGCCTCATTCGACCTCAGCTGGGACCATGAACTGCAAGTGACTCAAAATTTTTTGCTGCTCTGTGCATGTCCACAAATGACAGAGGAAGCACAGCGAGCATTGAATGTGAGGTTACAAGTAAACTTTAGCAAGTAAGCAAATTTATAGATATGGAACCTGCAGATATTGAGCATCAACTGTATATTCATTCCAGCAGGTTTATGGAAGATAGATTTCAGAGAGGCAACAGTGCATTTTGTCTGTTTGAAGGATGAACTAAGTAATTTTCTACTCTTTCTCTTACTGTGCTACCATCTTTTAATTTGATTTCTGAGACCCTGAAAAACATTGAGACATTGTATTTGGTGATGAGGACAGGAAGATCTGTAAGATACAGGTCCTGACACCCAGCTGCTTATGGCCCAGAGAGAGACAGATGGGTAAATAAGTTCAGTGCACTGTGAAAATGTGGACGGAAGTGTCCACCAAATAACGCCCACATTTCCTCTTCAATATTACAGAAGGCTTATCAAAAGAACTTCCAGATGGGCTAGATTTTGAAGGATGACTAAGACTTCATCAGGTAAACAGCAAGAAAAGAACAAGGTAGATAGTAAAAATAGATGTTCACAGACATGAAGATATGACACGGTTTAGTATATTTGGGAAATTATAGGACTTTGATATTGCCATAATGTAAAATGTTAGGTGGCGATGGAGGAGTCCATACCAGAAGCCTTGGTGAGAACCAAATCAAAGGGCCTTGGTTGACCATCTAAGGATTTTGGACTTTGTCCTGTACGTTCAGAGAAGGGGGAATGGAGATACATCTTTAGAAATGTGCGTTAGAGAGAAAACCCAATGGCACTGGCTGGAGTGGATTACCGCATGCAAACAGTCCCAGGGGTCTGGACTCCAGAAAAACCGGTCTTGCTGGTGTCCGGTGAAGCATGATGAAGGTCTGAGCTAAGGGACTTCAGTGACAGCAGACAGGGGGAGAGGTATTTCTAACATGGATAATGCTTAAAGCAAATAATCTGGACACCTGAGAGGGAGTATCATTCAGTTTGGATTCTCCCTTCAGTGTGTCACATTATCAGGTGCATCATTCAGTCTTTTTTTCCCCTTTTTTAAAGAAAAACAGATGTGATGGAATTTAGGGAACATTAAAAACCTGTATCTTACTTGAATCAAAGAAGAGACAGGTTAAGATTTGCTCAAGTTTCACATAGTAAGAAATGAATAAAATACAAGTTAAAAACAAGAAAAACAGTTATGGAGTGCAATAATTGTTTTCTGTGCTTTGTTTATACAAATGTTTACTTTCAGCTGGTAGATTCCAATAAAAAGCTCTATTTCTTACTTCTGTAGTAATGACTAAATGCCATCAAAAACAGGGCTTCAAGGGGTGGTTTTGGAGGGTTTTAGAATTTTCGAAACCTAAAAGTTAATTTGTCATTAGTGGTAAACTACGGAATAAGGAGTTTAAAATACCACTAAAATGGGTCAACTTAAAAATGCTTAAATTTTCTTAAAAAGCTAACCATTAATGGCAAAAATAGAGGATTGTTAAACAATAGGTTATATCATATTTGAGTTGGAAAAATGAGCTGGACCATCAGGAGAGCAGGTTTGATCTGAACCCATCCTGGAGCAATTGACTGTGATCCCAGAAATGATTGATCCCAGTTGACTGTGTCGTATGCACTATTGTCAATATGGATCCGATGCAACCGTTTAATTCACACACACACTTTCTTTGTCTGTTTCAAAGCTAGGTGTTTTCAAAATTTTTATTTATTTTTCAGCTTCCATAGTTGGAATGACAATGTATCAGGTATTATATAAAACACTTACTTCAGGTCACTTGTAGAGGGCCAGGGTATTCATGCATGGTGTGCAACCTGTCAGATGTTACTGATGAAATATTAATGTGCTCTGTTGACTTTTCCAGAACTCATGGATTTTGAGTAGATCATGTGCTCGTGGGGATCTAATCTGCATGGCACAGGCAGGAACGGAACACTACGTTACACACAAAAACCTTTGATTCCTGCACTGGTGGACTTTCCTATAGGGCTCCAGAGCAAAAAAGCTCTAGTTTACTAACAACCAGATGTGTGCCAAGGACCACCTGACTTTTCCCAGTTGTTACTGGTATTTAAGGAATTCCCTCTTCAGAAGAGGCATTACTGTAGAGTAGAAAGATTCGACCTTAGAAGGCTCAGGCTTTCCTCTGCATTTACTATACATGAGCGTGGTAGGAAGAGTAATGGCCCCCAAAGATGCCCATGTCCTAATCCCTGGCATCTGTGACTACATCACCTCGAGTGACAAAAGGGACTTTGCAGATGTGATTAAGTTAAGGATCTTGAGGTAGGGACATTATCCTGCATTATTGGGTGGGTCCAGTGTAATCACAAGGGTTCTTGTAAGACGGAGGCAGAAGGAAACAGTCAGAAGAAGATGTGGTGATGGAAGCAGAAATGAAAGTGATGTGAGGAAGGGGCCAAGAGCCAAACATGGGGAGCCTACAGAAAATGGAAAAGGCAAGGAAGTGGATTCTCCCTTGGAGTCTTTACAAGGAATGCAGCCCTGATTTGGGGGCTTGATTTTTAAAACTCTTGACCTCCAGAACTGTAAGATAATAAATTTTCATAGTTTTTAGTCACTAAGTTTGTGCTAATTTGTTATAGCAGCAGTAGGAAATGAATACAGTGGCAAGTGACTGGCTTCCTTGAGCCAGTCTCTACCAGACCCATAAGCTGGTGATGTTATCTGCCTACCCTTCCTCATTGCACTGCTTGGGGAATCAAATGACGTGTTTTATGGAAATGCACTTTGTAAACCGTAGAGCCCAACGTAAATGTAAGGGAGTTGTCTAAGTGAAGGCATGCCCAGAGGAAGAGAACAGCGTCTCTGCTCTGTGACTTGCTTAAAGCAAAGTGCTGCATGCTGAGATTGTGGATGGAGAATGGGAACCACTCTGAGCTTCGTTATATTTTCAGAAGTCGCTCTTGAATGCCTCAGTGCTGCTTGCCCCCTGACAGGTAATTTCCACAGCAGAAAGCATGTGTGTGCCTTACCTGCTCCTCGTGCAGCTGAGGAAGGACTCAACATGCATATGACTTATTCTACTGGACAGTTCCCGGGAGAAAAAGGAAATGGTGCTTTAGAGAGAGGAGAGCAGAAGGGTCAGAGAATAGAGCTAAATAAATGGGACCAAGAGATGAGCGGAGGCCAACTCTAATAACAGAAGAGGCTAACTGCCACGCACTCAGCCCTCAACATCCGTAGCTTGACATACTGAAAGTATATTCTCACTTGGGTCATACGAGTCATTGGATGGGAGCAGGGAGTTCTGCCCTAACCAGCCATGCTGGGACCTACACTCTTTCTACCCTGTGGCTCCACCATCCTCCATCGACCTGCTGAATGGAACAAGTGACCACGGCTCATGGACTGGGATATTTATGAGCCTGCTTGACTGTGCTGCACCTCACGTCTGCTACAACCATCACTCAGACTCGGTTCACGACAACACCTCACTGCAAGGGAGGCCATAAATGTAGGTTGGCTGTGTGGCTGGGAGGAAGAGGAGGACGCAGATTGGCAGTCTCTACCCCATGATCTGCTTTTAGGCACAATTTTTTCTGTAAACTCTGTTACCTTAAGAAATAGACATTTCAAAATATCTCAAATCAAAAAGGGTATTTGCTTTGCAAAGCAAAGGATGAACATTTTATGAGAAGTAGATCCACACTTCACTTTGTTATTGAGGACACTATTTGCAAAGATCTCATTGTTATGTCCTTCTCAGCCTTTCCCGAGTCTACCCATTTCTTTATAATCCAAATAAAAACCTCTGATTCTGTGAAGACTAAATGTAATGCTCCTCCATAACCAATCTCTCATTCCCCTAATCCATACTTTTTATCTTGTCCCTTTCATAAGGTCTTTTCCTTTTCTGTCTGGTTTTGTAGTTATTTCTGTACATATACACAACTTTTTAAAAATTATGAATTAAAGAAATGTACCTTATTCATCATTTAGCTCATAGTAGTTGGGCCCTTAAATATTGCATAGCGATTGAAGGGATTATGATATGTTAATGTCTCTTCTGTCCTGAGTTTCCTCATCAGTAAGACAAATAATTCAGACTAGATCACTGTTTCTCAAGCATAACTGTTCATCAGAATCACCATACACAATTTGAATAATACAGTTACATATACCATAGCCAAGATTTAGAATAGCCAAAGTGATAGCCAAAGTTAGACCTAGGCATATTTTGAAAAATTCTATAGGGGATTGTTTTATTTGGCATTTACATTGTTTATATTTATTCCTTCTTTTACTTTCAACCACCTGGTGTCCTTATGTTTAAGGCACGACTCTTGAAAGTGGCCTGTCATTAGGTTTTGTTTTCGGTCCAGTCTGATAATCTTGAACTATTAATGGTACCATTTAGTACTTTACATCTCAATGTAATTATTAGTGGGTTGCATCATCTGATTTACTATTATTTTCTAATTTTTCCACCTCTTGTATGACTTTTCTCTTAAATTTATTTGGATTTAGTATTTTATGTTAATCCTTTTTACCTCAATTAACTTGTTAATTATACTTCTACTACTCAGTCTGAAATTACAGTATGCATTCTTGAGTTATTAAAATTTAATATCCTGTTTCACCACTTCCCAAAAATTCAATGACCTTATGAATGCTTTAACTCCATCATATCCCCACTTCATGTGTTATGTAGGGAAGTAATGCATATGTAGATAAATATTTATTAAACATAATTATTTCCTTATAAATGTATTAAATCCTACCAGATATTATTTTATACAGTCCATAATCATTTAGCTTTATCCACCTGTTACAGTTTGGGTTGATCTCATTTCTTCATGCATCTCGGAGCTACAATCAGATGATTTTCCTTCTGACTAACGAATCTTTTAGTATTTTCCTTAATGCGGTTCTACTGATGACAAATTCTTTCATATTTTATTTGTCTGGAAATATCCTTTCTTTACCTTCATTTTTGACGGGTTATTTCAGGAGATTGACAATTACTTTCTTTAAGTATTTTTAATATAGAATGCCATTGTCTTCTGAATTCAGTTGTTTCTGTTGATAAGTTAGCTGTCAGTAATTGCTAGCAGTTTTTAAGAAATTTTTTTTTTGTTTGGTTTCCAGCAGCTTTACAGTGATGTGCCCAGGTGTGATTTTCTTTGTATTTATCCCATTTGGGATTCTTAGTGTTTATTGAACTTGTAGGCTTATATCTTTCATCACCTTTCGAAAATTCTGAGCCTTAAGTTTTCAAATATTTCTTTTGTTCCCCTTCTCTTTCCTCTCTTTCTAGGATTACTATTGCACATGTGGTAGAGATTTTTGCTATGCCTCATGTAATTTTTATACCCTTTTATGTATTTTCTATCATTTTATCTCTCTGTATATTAATCTTGATGTTTTTTCCTGACCTGCTTTTCAGTTCACTAATTCTCTCTTCATATTATGTAAATCCCATTGATAGAGTTCCTTATTTCAATTATAATTTTTAAATCTAAAATTTCCATTTGATTTTTTAAATAATTTTTATTTATTTTCTAAAACTAAACATATTGTTAAATTCCTTAAGCATTTTCACCATAATTCATTTAAATTTCTGTCAGATAATTTCAATGTATCTGTTTTTATTGGCTGTTATTTTTTCCTGGGTTTTAGTCAAATCTACCTTGTTGTATGCCTTATTTTATTTTGTTTGAATTACAGACATTGTTGATGAAAAACTGTAGCTATTTGTTGACATTCTATGTTCTGTTATCTTCCTGAGAAAGTATTATTCTTTTGCTTCTTTCAGGCATCTAGATTAGGGGAAATCACTTCAATCAAATCAAGAATTGAGATAAATGAAAATTATTTTAAAAATCAAGTGAAAGTGTGTGAATTTGCCAGGGAACTTTCCTTTCAGCAGGCCGTGAACTCTAATCTTATGCTCCCTATCATGCAGTATTGCCGAACTCTCCACTCAGATACTCAGACCCTCATGGTACACTTTGGTATCAACAAATGTCTCAAGCAGAAAGTGGTACTAAATATAAGTCTCGCCTCTCTGGGTTTCCTTCTGCCTGGAATCTTGACTGTACAGATCATGATCACTCTCCAATGCCTTCAAACAGATTATATAAATAGAGCCTAATCTTTCCAATTGTTATCAGCAAGAGGATTATTCTGAAACAAGATTGTATGCCATTTCCAAAAGCAGAACCACTCACTCCATCTACCCTAAGTGATTGTGTTAGACAGTTAGGTTTGAAGACTATTCACTGGGGTAGATGATTTCCATAATCTTTCCAGCATTAATATTCTAGCATTCCATAACTAATAAATATTCCATAAGGAAGGTGATAATAATAACATTTCATGTTACAGTGTACATTTATCCCATTTTTAAACCAACAACATGGTTCTAAGATTTGTTAGTTCAGAGTTAACAAGAGGGTCTGTTGAGGTTGGAAGACCTCCTCACAGCCAACAAGGACACCTCTCACACAGTCAGACAGGTGTCAGTGTCCTAGAGTATAGACACCCTGATGCTTCTTCTTTTCCCTCCTGACAAGGTGGACAGGACAAGTAGCTATTGAAAGTAGCCATTATAGTCACATGCTGATGCTTTCAAACAACAGCAAACGTAGTTTCAACAGAAAAATCGCTGGTCGTGGGTTGTTTATTTTCCTCCGCACCCCATGTGTAATATTCCAAAGGAATGTAGCTATAAATTTCAATTTCAATGTGATGCAAAGCTCTTGACATCAAAAAGTTTCTGGAATGTCCTAAAGGAAGATAAAACATTATTAATAACTACAAAATGCCAATCATTATGTGGTTAATCTTGTAGATCATTGGGAAAACATTATTAATAAATTAAATAGCAAAACATACCTAACATCAGTATAATGGTTCAGAGAACCAAAATAAAATTTTTATTACAAATCATTTTATACATGGATGACGCCCAAATCTTTTACTTTAAGTCATAACTACAATGTAACTTTGGTCTGCTTCATATTCTGAGAAATTCCCCAGCTTACATGTAACCCAGAGGGAGCAGTGTCACCCACAAATCTCTTAACTTGCCTCCCACAGCCTGGGGTTCATTGTTTTCTGGTCCACATCTTGATCTATTCAACCCTACCTCACTTTCCATATCTGATATGATCACAGAATTGTGTGATGTGGCACCAGACTGCTGATTAGCTGTTTTTAATTCTTACTTTTTTGACATTTTTAAGAACTTACCAGATATGAGTAACATTCCAAAGACTATATTATAGATTGTATGGGTGATATTCTAAACCCCAAATGGATTGATACCATAGCCCAAAGCTTCACAGACAGAAGCATGGAGAACAAACCTTGTGCATTTGCCTGATTTCATGAGGTTGAAAAGCCAAAATATTTGAGCTTTGATGGACCATGTGCAGCGATATGAGGAGGGCAGCATTCTGACACAAGGGCACATTGTTTCACTGTGTTTTCGAACGTTTAAGCATGTTCATGATTCTTAACTAGCAAATCTTTTTGGCAAAGGTATTGCCTTCATTTTCAAAGTCCAGAGAGACAAAATGATCTTCCAAGCCAGACACTGACTTTAGGACCTGAAGATAGCGGGAGTATGTGTTTCTTAGTGTGGAACTGGCAGTTCTGACTTTAAAAATTCAGGATGCCCAACCACATTAGTGTTAACAGACCGATCTGGAAGCCTTGACTTGATTCCCAGGCCAACTGCTCTCAGCTCCCCAAGGAAGAGGCCCCACTGCAGACAAACCTCCAACTCTGCCCTGATCCTGGACTGCAGCAGACATCACCTTATCTCAGGTCTCACAGCTCCCACCACAAAGGGTAACTCCTCCTTCACAATGGAGAATGGTGGAGACTCCCTCGTGAGACTCTGTCCTCTGCTAGGATCAATTCAAACGTAAGTGAGACAGAATAGAGACAAACAATGAGACAGCTGAGAAGAAAGCCTGAAAGCAGAGCCAGCCTGCTGAATCCAAATTAAGTATATGACAATCACCACCCACTGCCAGTAGCAACAGGCGCCTCTCTGCACTGTGTGCGCCCAGGAGGTTTAAGACTAACAAGTAACACTGAGTAAAGAATAAGAAAAAAGAAGCAAAGGCCATACCTGGGGTTTTGAGTCATTTTCCTAGAAACCTTCCACACGGGACTCCACTGTTCCTTACAGCTGCTGTACAAAGTATCAAGTGCAGGGTTGAATTCTAGATTATATGTTCTCTTGATAGACCCACTCCAAGTGCAACTGCATGGATCCAGTTTCCTCTGACACATATTTATAGTAGAATATAATATAATTCAGTTCACCCCTATTTTTTAGAAATTCGAAAGCTATGGGAAAATCATGGCAGAGAGCATAGTGGAATGGTATCCAAGGATAAGCCTTCTAGCTCCTAGACCAGGATGCATCCCATCATATGGACATCTCTAGGAAGAGTAGAGTTTTGCTATATATGAGTGGGACTAACTGGCTGTGACTTCCCCCTGGGCAGGGACACTGTCTGTTTTTGTCTGTCATCTCATCCGTAGGAACAGGCACAGTATCTGGTATAAAGGACTTCAGTAAATATTTAGGAAATGGATTAGCAGACTATACTGGAGGTTGTGCTGCAACGCTCTGCCATCTTTGGTGGGTGTTGAATAATTGACTTTTTTAAACCTCAGCTAATCTATGTCCTGAAGACTCGTCCTCCATGCCATCTTCTGCTTGAAAGGATGAGAAATGGGAAATGGGATTCTGGGGAAAATAATAAGTGGATGCACAAGTAATGCTCTGTTCTTTTGTATCTACGTAATCAGAGGGTCTTGATTTTTCTGTTTATTTATATGTAGCTGGTTTTACCCAGGTTTACTGATGTGGGGCACCAACCCAATCCTCCTTGCACTGAAGTAAGTGGGCACTACTCACCCCAGCCCCAGGTTCACATCAGGAGCACTTTCTCTTTGCCCAGTGGT
This sequence comes from Ceratotherium simum simum, assembly GCF_057802395.1. Taxonomy (NCBI): domain Eukaryota; kingdom Metazoa; phylum Chordata; class Mammalia; order Perissodactyla; family Rhinocerotidae; genus Ceratotherium; species Ceratotherium simum. The sequence continues at coordinate 74,507,893 of NC_141910.1, forward strand.
CTCTTCCTCCAGGGAAGTGAACGTCCTCTCCCTTCTGCAGAATGTCAAGGAACCTGCTGTATAACCATAAGTACGAGCAGCTTTGGGTTAAGACTCATTTGTTTACTTAGATTAAAAAGTATATCACAGAATGACCTCACATATTCTTCATCAGGGATATGGTTCTGACATTTTCCCGGGGTCTCTAATCCCCACGAAAAGCAGATGGTATTTACCTGAAAAACTCAGATCTGACCTGCTAGTTTTGTCCTGTCCAATGACCTGGTTCTTCACAATCTGACACCAAAAAGGGATCCTAGATGCGTGTGGTTCTTAGGCTCGCTCATCCTCATCTACCTTCCATCCTGAACCACCAAAGGGAACATTCCACCAACTCCCAGGGTTTCCAAGAGTATCCCACCACATAACACAGCCTCCAGATGCCAAGGAAGATCTCACTTAAAACGTATTAGACAAATAATAATCTGGTATATACTTGCACAAAGAAGCTTCAAAACATTTGCTGTAGTAATCTGCTCTGAGATATGACAACCCTTTATCTCATTCATTCACCTGTGCACTCAGATATCATGCCCACTGAGTGCCTCCATGTGTCAGGCCCTGTGCAGATGCTAGGGAACAAGGTGGACGAATCCTGGGCTTCAGTGAACTTTCTTCCCATAAGACAAGAGAAAGAATAAATAACCAATTAAGAAAATTAAAAATTGAGGTCCTGAATAAAGGGAAATTGTGGAGCTGATACAGAGAATGAGGCGTAAGCTCTTCCCATAGAGACGGGTAACATTTAGGCAATAGGTGTTCCTGGCAGAAGAAACAGCATGTGCAAAGGCTCCAAGGCAAAAAGAGTTTGATTTGTGCACATGTGCAACGAACTGCAAAATTAGTGCATTAGATCAGGGGTTCTCCAGGGTCTGGGTTCCAAGGCCCCTCTATACTCTGCATATTCTGAGGCCTTCATGGAGATTTCATTTATGAGGGTTATATTCACCATATTAAAATTAAAACTGAGAGGGGCCGGCCTGGAGGCGTACTGGTTAATTTTGCAGGCTCCGCTGTGGCAGCCCAGGGTTTGCAGGTTCAGATCCAGGGCACCGACCAAGGCACTGCTTGTCAAGCCATCCTGTGGCAGCATCCCATACAAAGTAGAGGAAGATGGGCACAGATGTTAGCCCAGGGCCAATCTTCCTCAGCAAAAAGAGGAGGATTGGCAACAGATGTTAGCTCAAGGCTGATCTTCCTCACAAAAAAAAAAAAAATTAAAACTGAGATTTTTCTTAAAATGTATTTATTTTTAAATTACAATTTAAAAATCCATTACATATTAATATAAGTAATATAATTTATGAAAAATAACTATTTCCATAACAAAGAAAAATTATCAAAAAAGAATCACTTCACATTTAGCAAATCTCTTTAATGCCTTTCTTAACAAAACAGCTGAATTCTCATCTGTGTCTGCAGTCAACATATTGCATTAAATTGTTGGACTGAAGCATATGAACATATTCCAACCTCACAGATTATGTAGCTGGATGAGGTAAGACCTCACTAACTCCTCGAAAGGGCCTAAGGGACCCCCAGGGTTCCTTCAGCCACGCTTTGAGAATTGCTTTTGCAGAACTTTGTAAGTAACATTAGGAGTTAAGAGAGGGAAGTCGGGTCAGTTCTTATGACGCCTGGTAGGCGTGATAAGGAGTTTAGGTTTGGGAAGCCCCGAAAGCAGTAGGAAGCCATTGAAGGATCCTGAGCAGGAGAGTAGCAGGGTCCAATTTAATTTTTAGAAAGACCGTCTTGCTGCTGCGTGGAGGACAGCTTGGAGGAGGAAGGAATGGACCTGGAGAAGCCAGTTAGGGGGCTGCTGTTCTTGACTGTGCTGGTCAGCATGGTGGTAGTAACTTAAATGTATCTTCTCTCATTGTAGTTCCAGGTAGTAAACGTGTCCACTTTCAGGCGTGTGTGAAAGAATCGGCGCAGGGCTTGCACTTCCTAGGTCTTCAGTAACCAAGTGTACCAGGGAAGTTCAACGCCTGTATGTGGCAGGACAAAGTTCCTGTCTTTTAATTTTGCTTGGAGATGGATTACAAAAATTGCATCACTCAAAACTCTGACCCACCTGCATTTGGCCAGCTCATTGGCAAGATGCCAGCTTCTTCTCTCTAGTGTTCTTGAACTCCTCCTGTGCCCCATAAGCAATAAGCTAAGAAAACATGAGCATCTGCCTGCCCCACATCCCAGGAGAACAAAAGCCTGGACAGAAAGGGATGGGGGGGATACAGCAAACTTCAATGTCCTCTCATGTCTGTACCTCATCCAGGTACATGGAGGGCTTATTTTCTAGGTCATGTAAAATACATTAGAAAATATGAGGTCCCCTAAATGAATAGTTGTGGCTGAGCACTGTAACGCTCGTGCATGCCTCCGATCTGCGTGAGGGTGTGCCTGCTGATAAATAAGTTCCTGCTCCATCCAAATGTCGGCTGGTGGGATCGGCAGTGTGGATTCCACCAGCTTCCCAGGACCACACCCTCTAATCCCAGGTCCAAGGGGACCGCACTACCCAGGAGCAGAATCTTTTTTTAGAACTTGAAACAAAACAGGTCTGAGTCACGTTCTGTCATGGGGTTGTCCATGTTACAATGAAATTTCAGCAATACTGAGGAAAATGCATTTATGTTTTGTCCATAATAAATATATGTGTTTTGATGCAGGAAGGATATGTGTGTGTGCGTGTGTGTGTGTGTGTGTGTGTGTAATTCTTAGCAGTAAATAGTACATTTATTTTTAATGCATAGGCTTTATTCAAAGATGGTTAAGATTTGCAATTGTGTCAATATTCCAGTCTCTAGAGGATATTTTGAACTGAACATTTGATATTTTAATGTAGACATAGCAAAATATATATAAATATATGTTTAATATAAATATAAAATATATACATATAATATGTAGGGTGATAATTTGGGAACTTGTTTTAGAATGCTTTTAAGTTGATTGTAAAAAATAAGGAATAAAAACAAAATCCACTCAGTATCTTCAAGTTTGGGGGGATCTTTGGCGAATGTTGTTTGAAAAAAAGAAGAGTTTCAGGAGGATGAACATTGAGTGCCACGGGACTGAACAACTCCAGCCAGAGCAACTGCATTCGCATTGAACTGAGCGACGGGCGCACCATTCGCACCATTTGCCTTATTTTTAGCTGGCTCTCAGGTAGCCGGCCCTCCCTCTCTCTCAAGCTATTTTTATTCCTGAGAGCATGTCCCCTCTGCTCCCCTCGCTTGTTGCCGCCTGGTCCTTTTCACTGGGGCCAAGCTGGCTTCCTCTCTTCGCAGCCCATCAATACCGAGCTGATTCGGAGCTGAGCTGTATAATAATCAGCCTTTCAGCAGCCAGCCCCACACTCGCCTTGTAATTAAGGCCTGATGGTTGTGTGACGGCAAATGAAAGAAAATGGCTTTGTTCTCCCGTCCCCAGGCTGGATTGCCGGCTCTCGCTCTCCCCTGAATTCGACCCATTCTGCATTGTGCCCATGATTGCTGCAGCACCAGTAACTGCAGCCCTGGCGAATGACATTTCCATGAAGCGCTCTGTGCGGCTCTGGAGGGAACTGACAGAACGCATAGCTGGGGAAGCTCATCACACGTGGATTTAGGGGATGCCCAGGAGGCAGTGGGAGCCCACGACGCAGTCTCAGAGCTTCTCCTGTGACATTTGCTTTCAGAAAGGACTGTGCTGCAACCCGTTCCACCTTCTGTCTGCAGTCCAGAAAAGACCGGGTTTCGGGTTATGAAGTGCTCTTTTGGTTCATTAAGTCCAGGTCTGGGTAATAGCTTTTTAAAAAAATTCTTTACTCTCTGTTTCTCAAAAGGGTCAGAAGCAGGTAGAAAACAAATAAAAGGGACTTCTCTTCAGTCGGGAGATGATGTAGCATATTCTGTCTGTAAAGTGCATTGCTTAAAATTTGTGTGTAGCTTTAAATTGTCTTAATCAGATCCCATTACGCATAAAGTAGTAGAACTCAGTATTTAAAGGAACGCTGTAATCGTGGCCCTCTGAATTCAGAGCAGGTCAGGGCCGTAGAGATCATCCGGATGGACTTGGTATTTATACGTGAAAAGAGTCGCCACAGAGGTGAAACGTTTGTGCAAGACCGTGAAGTTCCCAAGGAGCAGAGCCAGAACCGGGACTCACGTCCTCCAGACGCTTGAGCGAGCCGGCATCGCCTGCATCGTCGCACCGTGTGGGCGGTTGTCCCTGAGCATACACCGAGTTCTCCCACACATGCATCATATCTGCTCAATTTATTCTCTGTCCCCAGTGCTGTCATCACGCAGAGACAATCAGCCCTTCATCTCCTGATGGCCACGTTTCTGTTTACACGTCACCAGGGGTGTGCTGAAGGGGGTGGTGGAAGGGACCTTGAGTGCTGGGACCCAGGTCGGACCCACTTTGTGGCTTTGGATGGTGGGTCACTTACCTGTCCTCACTTTCCATTTTTCCACCATAGAAAGAAATTTTAAGTATGTGATAGTACAAACTGGTTGGTATTTATTTTTTTTCATTTTCATACAAATTTACCCAAAATGTCTACATTTTTCATCGAGTTTTAGTACACAAATGGACTTTAAAAATAATTACATGAAAGTACACAAGAATTTTCACAGACTTGTTTATCGAAAAAGGTAGACATACCAGGATGCAGTCTAATATTACAGTTGTGACTGCATACATCCATCCTCATTTACACACCAAGAACGCAGAGATATGCAGAACAGCTTGTGAGGCAGGCCCCCTGGATCCCCACTCAGACACACCTATTTTAGGAGAAACTAGAATGTTGTTAGGAGGCACCCGTGCCCGCTCCTCAAAGCCGCTTTCTCCCACCCCCGCCTCGGGTGCCCAGCGGGTCTCCCTGGCGCCAGAGCAGTGCGCAGTGCAGTGAGTCGTTCCAGCATCCTGATCTGCCTGGGGTCAGGTTAGCTCACCTTCCGTGAAGGATGGAGTCTCTTAGGCCTGGTTACGCCCTACACGCTTCCCTATCCATCCAACGAGCTTGGTCCTGGGGTGTTTCTCCCTGTTCCCTGTGGGAATTATCGAGCTTGGTGGCTTTGCACAGCTGGTTTTTCTTTTGTTCTTCTATTGGATTCACCTATGAGTGGGTAGAAGCAAATCACTTCTCTAGCACCTGCCTTTTTTTCCCTCTCAGAGTAGTTTGTAATTATTTTAACCAAACAATCTAACCATTCAAACACAGTAGTAAGATGTCCACAGGCAGAATGGCCATCTTCGCTAACTTGTTTTGGTGGAAAGACCATTGCCGTAGGTCGGCCTTGTTTGTTTGAGTTATAGATCTTTTTTGTGTGTGTGTGAGGAAGATTGGCCCTGGGCTAACATCCATGCCCATCCTCCTCTACGTTATATGTGGGATGCCTGCCACAGCATGGCTTGATAAGCAGTGCACAAGTCCAAGCCTGGGATCTGAACCCATGAACCCCGTGCTGCCAAAGCGGAGCACGTGAACTCAACCACTACGCCACTAGGCCGGCCCCAAGTTGTAGATCTTTTTATCAGCTAATAAAGAGCGAGGTGGAGATCAGTTACACTAGCCACTGATGCTAATTTATAAAGTGGATCTTACAATAACTCAGAATTGGAATGTAAGAGTTTAATTGTTCATTGTGGAATTTTATAGCAATCTGTTTATTGTCGATTTTGATTCTGTGATGTTTACACAAATATCATGTGAAATATTAACAAACCAGGAAAGACCTGAGGATTTTCACTTACTTGGATAAAGCATGGGCAGCAGGGCCAGTGATGGGTCAGTCCACTCACCAGAATGTTATTGCACAGAGGCTGTTTGTGGCGTGTGCCCCTGATGAGTGTGATGGGAAATGAGCTGTGAACTTAATTCCAAGTAGGTTGTTGGGATCGGCCCCATTACCTGTTCATCAAAATCCGTATTTCTTTGGTGTTGTGCACGCTGTCTTGGCTTCAAAGGAGGATGAAAAACACCTACCCAGTAAGGAATGTTGGATTCAGGAAGCCTGGGGTTCATCCCTCGCATGTGTAGGTACCAATCCGATGAATATATTTGTTTGCACACAATGCAATTTATTGTGACTCATTGATTTTGGTATAGGGCTTTTAAAATACAAGGAAGTAAAATTTAAAAAATGCATAAAGTACTGAGCAACGAGTACATTTTAATTAAATAATATATATATTATATAAACTCTGTTAAACATGTCTGGATCCCCACTTACCTTTAATCCCTTTACTATTATAATTTTTTGAAGTTTATACCTTTTATAAGGAAGCATATAGAATGTAAAAATGAAATGCTTATTAGACACTGCTATGGACTGAATGTGTCCCCCAAAATTCATCTGTTGAAACCCTAACCCCCAATGTGATCGTATTTGGAGATGGAGCCTTTGGGAAGTGAAGAGGTCACGAGGGTGGATTACAGCTAAAGCGAGAGGGGCTGTATCATCACAGAAGGAGAACCGAGCTTTTCTCCCTGCATGACCTGCTGGAAGGAGGGCGTGTCCACAGCCCTGGGCCACTTCTGCACTGCGATGTGCGGGGCACAGGCAGGAATCCGGGCGTCTCGCTCTTAGAAAAGGGCTAGGCCTGGGTCTAGACACAGGAGATTGGGCAATTTAGAGTACAGGATACTTTTGTCTGGAGATTTTTTTTATTGACAAAATCATCCTATTGAAACAATCTCAAATCTTTAAAAGTTTTAAAACGTACTACTTTGGGTGACAGTGGTGTGGTAGTTAAGTTTGTGCACTCCATTTTGGCGGCCTGGGGTTCACAGGTTCGGATCCGGGGGCGCGAACCTAGCACCACTCATCGTGCCATGTCGTGGTGCCATCCCACGCACAAAGTAGAGGAAGATTGGTACAGATGTTAGCTCAGGGCCAATCGTCCTCACAAAAAAAAAAAAAAAAAAAACAGTGAAAAAACCATACTACGTTGCCACTAAGATGCGCCATTTTAAAATTTATACATTTAAAACGTGTCTTTGCATGAAAATAAACATCGGGGGGGGCCCTGAGGGACTTCTTCCCATGTTCTCTCTGGCCCTCGCTGGCAGCACCGAGTGATCCATGGCAGCCTGTGTGAGCCGTCTCCGGTTTGTGCTGCTTCTCACTCCCTGTTTCTTTTGGATCCTTACGTACAGCAACCCTGAAAACAGATCTATCACTTTGTTTATTGTTGTTAGTAATTATTTGCATAATATCAAGACATTAGGATGTGTTAGTGATTCTCCTATAGGTAGGTATTAGCAATGTTTGCCAGATTTTCAAAATGTGAACAACTATGGCCTGAGCCACATTGTTCAGATTTTCTCCCTCCCACCATCCCTCTCTCTCTCCTTCCTTATTTCCTCTTCTCTTTCTCTCTTTTTTTTTTATGTTTGTTCTGAGAATGTTTTATTGACGGTGATCTGCTTTTTTTTTTTTTTTTTTGGTTTAGTGTGGTAACTGGTTTATAACGTTGTATAAATTTCAGGTGTACATCATTATACTTCTATTTCTGCATGGATTACATCATGGTCTCATGTTAACCACCCAAATACTAATTACAACCCATCACCACACACATGTGCCTAATTATACCTTTCACCCTCCTCCCTCCCTCCTTCCTCTCTGGTAACCACCAATCCAATCTCTGTCTCTATGTGTTTGTATGTTGTTATTATCTACTACTCAATGAGTGAGGTCATACAGTATTTGACCTTCTCCCTCTGACTTATTTCCCTTTGCATAATACCCTCAATGTCCATCCATGTTGTCACAAATGGCTGGATTTCATCGTTTCTTATGGCTGAGTAGTATTCCGTTGTGTATATATACCACATCTTCTTTATCCATTCGTCCCTTGATGGGCACTTAGGTTGCTTCCAAGTCTTGGCTATTGTGAATAATGCTGCAATGAACACAGGGGTGCATGTATCTTTATGCATTGGTGTTTTCAAGTTCTTTGGATAAATACCCAGCAGTGGAATAGCTGGATCATATGGTAGTTCTATGCTTGATTTTTTGAGGAATCTCCATACAGTTTTCCATAGTGGCTGCACCAGTTTGCACTCCCACCAGCAGTGTATGAGAATTCCCTTCTCTCCACATCCTCTCCAACACATGTTGTTTCCTGTCTTGTTAATTATAGCCATTCTGACGGGCGTGAGGTGATATGTCATTGTAGTTTTGATTTGCATTTCCCTGATAATTAATGATGCTGAACATCTTTTCACGTGCCTGTTGGCCATCTGTATATCTTCTTTGGAGAAATGTCTGTTCAGGACTTTTGCCCATTTTTTAATTGGGTTGTTAGTTTTTTTGTTGTTAAGATGCATGAGTTCTTTATGTATTTTGGAGATTAACCGCTTATCAGATATATGGTTTGCAAATATCTTCTCCCAATTGTTAGGTTGTCTTTTCATTTTCTTGATGGCTTCCTTTGCTGTACAGAAGATTTTTAGTTTGATGTAGTCCCATTTGTTTATTTTTTCTATCGTTTCTCTTGCCCGGTCAGACATGGTGCTTGAAAATATGTTGCTAAGACTGATGTCGAAGAGCATACTGCCTATGTTTATTCTAGAAGTTTCATAGTTTCAGGTCTTACATTCAAGTCTTTAATCCATTTTGAGTTAATTTTTGTGTATGGTGTAAGGTAATGGTCTATTTTCATTTTTTTACATGTGGCTGTCCAGTTTTCCCAACACCATTTGTTGAAGAGACTTTCTTTTCTCCATTGTATGTTCTTGGCTCCTTTGTCGAAGATTAGCTGTCCATAGATGTGTGGGTTTATTTCTGGGCTTTCAATTCTGTTCCATTGATCTGTGTGTCTGTTTTTGTGCCAGTACCATGCTGTTTTGGGTACTATAGCTTTGTAGTATATTTTGAAATCAGGGAGTGTGATACCTCCAGCTTTGTTCTTTTTTCTCAGGATTCCTTTAGTTGTTCGGGGTCTTTTGTTGTTCCATATAGATTTAAGGATTATTTGTTCTATTTCTGTGAAAAATGTTGTTGGAACTTTGATAGGGATTTCATTGAATCTATAGATTGCTTTAGGAAGTATGGCCATCTTAATTATGTTAATTCTTCCAATCCAAGAGCATGGAATATCTTTCCATTTCTTTGTGTCTTCTTCAATTTCTTTCAGCAATGTTTTATAGTTTTCTGTGTACAGATCTTTCACCTCTTTGGTTAAGTTTATTCCTAGGTATTTTGTTCTTTTTCTTGCAATTGTAATTGGGATTGTATTCTTAATTTCTCTTTCTGCTACTTTGTTGTTAGTGTATAGAAACACAACTGGATTTTGTATGTTGATTTTGTATCCTGCAACTTTACCGTATTCATTTATTACTTCTAAAAGTTTTTTTGTGGATTCTTTAGGGTTTTCTATATATAAAATCATGTCATCTGCAAATAGTGACAGTTTCACTTCTTCCTTTCCAATTTGGATCCCTTTTATTTCTTTTTCTTGCCTGATTGCTCTGGCTAGGACTTCCAATACTATGTTAAATGGGAGTGGTGACAGTGTGCATCCTTGTCTGTTCCTATCCTCTTAGAGGGATAGCTTTCAGTTTTTCACCATTTAGGATGATATTAGCTGTGGGTTTGTCATACATGGCCTTTATTATGTTGAGGTACTTTCCTTCTATACCCATTTTATTCAGAATTTTTATCATAAATGGATGCTGTATCTTGTCAAATGCTTTCTCTGCATCTGTTGAGATGATCACGTGATTTTTATTCTTCATTTTATTAATGTGGTGTATTATATTGATTGATTTGCGAATGTTGAACCATCCCTGCATCCCTGGAATAAATCCCACCTGATCATGGTGTATAATCTTTTTAACATATTGTTGTATGCGATTTGCTACTATTTTGTTGAGGATTTTTGCATCGATGTTCATCAGTGATATTGGCCTGTAATTTTCTTTTTTTTGTGTTGTCCTTGTCTGGTTTTGGTATCAGGGTAATGTTGGCTGCATCGAATGAGTTAGAGAGCTTCCCTACCCCCCTCAATTTTTTGGAAAAGTTTGAGAAGGAAAGGTATTAAGTCTTCTTTGAATGTTTTGTAGGATTCACCAGGGAAGCCGTCTGGTCCTGGACTTTTATTTTGGGGGAGGGTTTTGATTACAGTTTCAATCTCTTTACTGGTGATTGGTCTATTCAAATTCTCTATTTCTTCTTGGTCCAGTTTTGGAAGGTTGTATGATTCTAAGAATTTATCCCTTTCTTCCAGATTGTCGAATAGTTTGGCATATAGCTTTTCATAGTATTCTCTTATAATCTTTTGTATTTCTGAGGTGTCCATTGTAATTTCTCCTCTTTCATTTCTGATTTTACTTATTTGAGCCTTCTCTCTTTTTTTTTCTTTTTTTTGGGAGGAAGATCAGCCCTGTGCTAATATCTGCCAATCCTCCTCTTTTTTTGCTGAGGAAGACTGGCCCTGGGCTAACATCCGTGCCCATCTTCCTCCACTTTATATGGGATGCTGCCACAGCATGGCTTGCCAAGCGGTACATCAGTGCACGCCCGGGATCCGAACCAGCAAACCCCGGGCCGCCGCAGCAGAGCACCTGCAACTAACCACTTGCGCCACCGGGCCGGCCCCGAGCCTTCTCTCCTTTTTTCTTGGTGAGTCTAGCTAAAGGTTGGTCAATTTAGTTTATCTTTTCAAAGAACCAGCTCTTGTTTTTATTAATTTTTTCTATTGTTTTTTTAGTCTCTATTTCATTTATTTCTGCTCTGATTTTTATTATTTCCCTTCTTCTGCTGATCTTGGGCTTTGTTTGTTCTTCTTTTTCCAGTTCCTTTAGGTGTATTGTTAGATTGTTTATTTGAGATTTTTCTTGTTTGTCGAGATAGGCCTGTATTGCTATAAACTTCCCTCTTAGAACCGCTTTTGCTGTATCCCATAAATTCTGGTATGTCATATTTTTATTTTCATTTGTCTCCAAATGTTTTTTGATTTCTCCTTTGATTTCTTTATTGACCCAATCGTTGCTCAGTAGCATTTTGTTTAATCTCCACATATTTGTGGCTTTTTGATTTTCTTCCTATAGTTGATTTCTAGTTTCATACCGTTGTGGTCAGAAAAGATGCTTGGTATTATTTCAACCTTCTTAAATTTATGGAGCCTTGTTTTGTGGCCTAATATCTGATCAATCTTGGAGAATTTTCCATGTGCATTTGAAAAGAATGTGTATTTTTTAGTTTTTGGATGGATTGTTCTGTATATATCTACTAGGTCCAACTCTTCTAGTGTGTGATTTAAGGCCAATGTTTCCTTATTGATCTTCTGTTTGGATGATCTATCCACTGGTGTAAGTGAAGTGTTAAAGTCCCCTGTTATTGTGTTACTGTCTATTTCTCTTTTTATGTTAATAATTGCTTTATATATTTAGGTGCTCCTGCATTGGGTGCATAGATATTTACAAGTGTTAGGTCCTCTTGCTGGATTGTTCCGTTGATCAGTATGTAGTGTCTGTCTTTGTCTCTTTTTATAGTTGTTGTTTTAAAGTCTATTTTGTCTGATATGAGTACTGCTACCCTAGCTTTCTTTTCATTGCCATTAGCATGCAGTATCTTTTTCCATCCCTTTACTTTCAGTTTGTGAGAGTCTTTAGGTCTGAAGTGTGTCTCTTGGATGCAGCATATATATGGGTCTTGTTTTTTTATCCAATCAGCCACCCTGTGCCTTTTAATTGGAGCATTTAGTCCATTGACATTTAAAGTAACTATTGATAAGTATGTACTTACTGCCATTTTTTAACTTTTTTCTTGGTGTTTTAGTAGTTCTTCCCTGTTCCTTTCTTCTTCTCTTGTTCTCTTCCCTGGTGGTTTGATTACTTTCTTTAGTATTATGTTTGGGTTCCTTTCCCTTAGTTTTTTGTGATTTATTATAGGTTTCTGGTTTGTGATTACCATGGGGTTCATATATAGTAACCTACGTATATAGCAGTCTATATTAAGTTGATAGTCTCTTTAATTTGACCTCTGTCTGAAAGCTCTCCTCTTTAACTCCCCTCCTCCCACATTTTACTCCCATATCTAACCTCCCACATTTTACTCCCATATCTAACCTCTGTTTTGTGCATTTGTATCCATTACCCTCTTATCATGGAAATAGATACTTTTTCCTATTTGTGGTCTTCTCTTTTCCCCTTAAACAGTCCCCTTAGCATTTCTTCTAGTACTGGTTTCTTGGTGACAAACTCCTTTAATTTTTGCTTGTCTGGGAAACTTTTTATCTCTCCTTCCAATTTGAATGATAACCTTGCTGGGTAGAGTATTCTTGGTTGTAGGTTTTTTCCTTTTAGCACATGAAATATATCATGCCACTCTCTTCTAGCCTGTAAGGTTTCTGCTGAGAAGTCAGCTGATAGCCTTATGGGGTTTCCTTTGTATGTAACTTGTCTTTCTCTTGCGGCTTTTCGGATTCTCTCTTTATCTTTAATTCTGGACATTTTAATTATGATGTGTCTTGGTGTGGGCCTCTTTGGGTTTATCTTGTTTGGTGCTCTCTGTGTTTCCCGTACCTGGATGTCTGTTTCCATCTTTAGGTTAGGGAAGTTTTCAGCAATTATTTTTTCAAATAGATTCTCTGCCCCTTTGTCTCGCTCTTCTCCTTCTGGGACACCTATAACACGGATGTTAGTGCGCTTGATGTTGTCCCAGAGGTCCCTTAGACTGTCCTCACTCTTTTTAATTCTTTTCTCTTTTACCTGTTCAGCTTGGGTAATTTCTTCTAGTCTTTCATCCAGCTCACAGATCCGTTCTTCTGGATCCTCTACTCTGCTTTTGAGTCCCTCTCATTTTTCATTTTTCATTTCCAGTATTGTATTCTCCATTTCTGATTGGTTCTTTTTATATCTTCCATTTCTTTGTTGATGTTCTCACTGAGTTCATCCATTCTCTTCCCAAGATCGATGAGCATCCTTAACACTCTTTGTTTGAACTCTCTGTCGAGTAGGTTGCTCATTTCTGTTTCGCTTAGTTCCTTTTCTGGGGTTTTGTCCTGTTCTCTTACTTGGAACGTAATCCTTTGCCTCCTCATTTTGCCTCTTTCCCTGTGCTTGTGTCTATGTATTAGGTAGGTTGGCTATGTCTCCTGCTGTTGGAGAGGTGACCTTATATAAGTGATGCCTTAGGAGGCCTGGCGGTGTGCTTCCCTCTCCTCTCCAGTTGCAAATGTTCCAGGAGTGACCCCTGTGTGGGCTACGTGTGTCCTTCTGTTGTGGCAGGGTTGTTCTTCCTGTAGGTGCCCAGGGAGGCTGAGCTATGCTCCTGGCCAGCTGTTGTAATGCTCAGCTGCTTGTAGTTGTTGTTGGCCCTTCAGTCTCTTTATCAGGTGTGGGGTGTCCCAGCACATTTGGCTGTAAGGTCTAATAGCACATTCCTGTTGCTGTATTTCTATTAAGTGAGTAGGCCCCTAGTGTGGCAGGTTATTAGGCTCAGGAGCTTACAGTTTCTATAAGCCTCTAGTCTTTAGGTCCCTCATCAACTCTCTGAGGATTGCAGCTGTGTAGGGCCGGCCTCAGGCACGGGAGCACCCAGTTGTTTCAGGCTTTGGAAGGTGGGGCCAACCCCCTATATCACTCTTTGAGAAGCACAAGTCTTCTGCAGCTGACAAGCCCCACCACCCACAGGTCCACACACACAGTCAACACAGTCCTGCACTGTGCACGCACCCTGACCTCCTGATGTTGACCCAGTATCTCCAAGGCAGGAGCCCCACACTCTCCACCACCGCCCCACATTCTCCACCCACTCCTTGCACACACCCTGCCCTACAGAGGCAGACCAAGTCACCAGGCTGTGGAGAATCCAGGCAGCTCCCTTAGCAGGCCCACAAGTTGCCCGAGGGCTTGTTGTTGGTTGGGGCTGGTCCCTAGGGTGGGCTGTCTGCCCTGCCTGAGCTGGATTAAATGGGTGCTCTAGTGGGTGGGGCACCCCCTGGGCTAGCAGGCCCCAGGGAGAACTCCAATGGCGTTTACCAGCCTCTGTGTCAGCACGCCCACACCAGGCCACAACAATGGCCGCCGCCAATGTCCGAGTCCCTGGAGAGGTCTCACTTCTCACTGAGATGCACTCAGGGCCTATCAGGTGAGTCTCTTTTCCCCAAAGGGCTGTGCACCTTTCTTTCTGCTGATTTTAGGTTGCTTTCTGGAACGGGTGAGTTTGCGCACGGGCTCTTTAAGAGCTAGTTTTAATTTCTTTGTGCACCAGCTTTTCTGGGGGTACTCCCCAATGTTTTAGTAGCAGGCAAAGTCAGATATTATGCCACTCATCTCGATTGTGCTGGGTCCACACAATGCCTACAGTGGGAGCCCTCCCCGGCTCAGGGCCCCGCTCAGCTAGGGAGGCTGCAGAATTTTGGGTTGCTCCCGGGTGGCCGTGAGGCGCTGCGGCTTGCGAAGGCAGCGTTTTTTCTCTCCAGAAGGGAGCTTCTGCCTCTTCCACCTCAATTAGGATTGTCATTTGTTGCAGGGGGTCCTCGTATCCAGTTTTCAGTTCTCTCTCAGGGGTAATTTTTCCACGAGTAGTTGTAATTGGCTGTGTCCGTGGGAGGAGGTGAGTCCAGAGTCCACCTCCGCCACTGTTTTGACTTTCCAATCCCTCTTTCTCTTTCTTCCTGCCCCAAGAATTAAAATTATTAGGCAAAGATATAACATCCATAGAAATTTTAAATTAAAATTTATCAAAAAGGAATTTTACCTTTGCACATCTCTACAGATTTTAGCTATGTTTCTGAACTATTTTTTTCTAGTATGTGTTTTGCGAGAAACTAAATCTGGAATTTTGGACTGCCATATGTTGATAAGCTTTACAAACAGCTACAACTCTGAAGAGCCTCTGTGGAAATATTGATCTGCACCTTGTCACACCAAGACCCTTCTTACCTGGTCACAACCTTACAGGGCCATCAAGTAGAGTGCAATTTCAAAAATCCAAAATATTACTCTCCTTCAAGCTTTGTGGACAGAGAGATTTTTCTTTTATATTGCTTCTAGAGCCATGAAAACCAAGCAAGCCTTATGAAACACGAGATGCCTGGAAATCCAGGGTGCTTTCTGTCCTAGTGTGGCAGGCGGGACAGACACTGCCCACCTGGACACTCCAAGGCAGATGGGGGAGGCTCAGCTCCTGGCTCCGTCTCACACAGGACCCTGGCGTCCTGCACAGATGTGTGAGCTGCCTCTCCACTGCTCACGCTCCAACCCTGCTCCTCTCTCCGGATGTGCTTCGCTCGTCTCTCCCCCTCCACTCTGTTCCCGTGACTGCTTTTCTAAAACATGAGCCTGACCTTCTCATTCCCCCTCTGAAGACCTATGGTGTTCCCTGCATCCTACAGGAGGGGATGCAGACCCCTCAGGACCTACCATCCGATCACACCCTTCTCTTCCATTGCTGTGTGCTTTTGTATCTTTCCTCCCCAGAAATTTCCTCTGTCCCTCATCTCATGATGATACGAACCACTCAAAGCTCAGCCGTCCACCCTTCCGAGAACCTCCGCAGCTCCCACGGCAAAGCTAGCCCCCTCTGTGGTGACGCCGACGCTCTGTGCACATCTCCATTGTGGCGCTTCTGACGGAATCGTGGTGGTTTGTGTATGCGCTTCTCCTTGCCTACTCCACGCGAGTCTAGCTAGTCTCTCTTTCTTGTGCTTGTTGTCTGTCTCAGTGCTGGCTGCTGTGGGCTGAGCGGGCTCTGGGACACTCTTCCGCGGTTTTGTGGTTGATAGCCAGGGATACCCAAACCACTCCTTCCCCATGACCCAAGGGGAGATTTCCATTTCAGACTGCAGCCAAGTGGAGAACAGAGCACGCCTCTCTGGGTAGCTGTGAAGTAGTGAATGTGCCACAATGCCGTGCTTTGATACATCTGGACAACGACATGCTTTTAAGTCTCCAACTCTCCCCAAATCCTATAGCCAAGTCCTTGTAATTGCTACCCTCTGGCATCTTCCTTTGTGGAAAAGAGCGAGATTGCGAATGAGGGGGAGTGAGTGTGTGTGTGTGTGTGTGTATGTGTGTGGCAGAGAGAGAGAGGGAAGTTGAGAGAGAGAAGATGGATGCTGACCCACACTAACTCAACTATCCTCCTTGCTGCATGAAAAATAAATATTTTTTGAATCAGTAGTGACTTACAGTATTAACTATCTCAGGATCATTTACACTTTACAAAGTCTTAAAAATAAAAAAAATTGATACTCAAAGGAATGGATTCCCAACATAGGGTTGGGGGGTTGGCTGGTACTAGTTTCGCTCTCTGAAATTAGGTCTCCCCCAGGCTCCTCAAATCCCACCTCACAGGCAGGCGTGTCCGAGTGTGTCTGCTCCACCTCACACATGAGGCCCCTTATTCCCCTTCTCTTGGTCACAGTCCCCAAGGCACAGTAGAGCCAGACTCTGGGATGCAGGCAATTTCACTCCAGAAGTGTGCTGCATCTAGCTTTTGGATGCCACTGGAAGGGTGCAGTTCTCTTAGTGTCCAGTGAGGAACCAGAGTTCAAATCCCAGCTCTGTAACCTCGGGCAGGTTCCCATTCTGAAAATTAGTTTCTCTCTAAAAACAGGGCTAATAATACCACATTTGCCCTGTTCTCAGGGTTGTCTTGAGGATTGAATGAAAGAATTAGCATGAAGATCCTGTCGCTTGGGAGGGCCCTTGCTGTCACTGGGGGAGCAGTGGTGGAGGATGTGTTTACACAGAGGAACCTCGTTTCTCAGTCTGCACCTTCCTGTAAGTTCCCTGTACATGAAATGGCTGTGAGTTCTGGGAGCCAGTGAGCGCTCCCCAGCCCTTGGCATTTCATCTTGGGAAGACAAAGCATTTCCACTCAGCAGTGTCTGTCAAAAATGAAGGTCGCTAAATGTGCCCTTGCCCCTCAGCATTAGAAGTTTCTAGTTGGAACGTACAGCCTTGGTTTAAGTTGAACTGATAACATATTAAAGTCACACTCCACAACCACAGACCTTGACGGACAGCAATTTGTATATATTCTAAGAGAGGGGCTTACTCCTGCCGTTCTGGTGTTTTACCCAAGGATCCCCTGCAAATTCTGTGGAGTTCAGCCAGCAATGCTGGCTGGATTCAGTCCATGGAGTTGTTGCATCTCAGAAGCAACGGGAGTGAGGAACGCTCTCAGGAGTGTGCACAGACTCCCATCCACTTATCTCCCTGCCACACGCGCTCACTCCTAAAAGAGATCCGTGCTCCATCCCTGTCTTTCCTGAGACAGCTTGTTGGTACACAACCTGCTCATCTTTTGAAAGATGATGCTATGGTCTGAATATCTGAGTCCCCCCAAAATTCATAGGTTAGACTGTAATCCCCAGTGTGATGGTGTTAAGAGGTGGGGCCGTTCGGAGGTGCCTGGGTCCTGAGGATGGAGCCCTCGTGATTGGATTAGTGCCCTTATAAAAGAGAGTCCACAGAGCTCCCTTGCTCCTTCACCATGTGAGGACATAGTGAGAAAGCTGCAACCTGGAAGAGGTTCCTCACCCGACCGTGCTGACACCCTGATCTCAGACTTCCAAGCTCCAGAACTGAGAAGTAAATTTCTGTTGTTTATAAGCCACTCAGTCTGTGGTATTTTGTTACAGCAGCTGGAAGAGAGTAAGACAAATAGCCTGTATTTTTCCAGTTGATCAGTAAATATTAGGAGTGTATAATATATGCTAAGTACTGTGCTGGAACCATGAGGAATTCACAGAAGAGTAAACAACATCTGTATTGCCAAGGAACTCACAGCTACCTAATATTACTATTATTTTTAAAATTTATTCATTTAACAAATTCTCTCTTTTCTGTCCTCTAATGATACAAAGATGAACAGATACAATCCCTGCCTTCAAGAAATTTGTCATCTTCTGTAACAGTAGCAATAATAGCAGCAGAAAAGTGAGAAAGCAACAGAGTCAGCTGGCTGTCAGGTGAGATGTAAATGTGGCCGATGTTCACGCTCCACAATCCAAGACCACTGGCTGGAGGGTGGCTGTGTCCAGCATTCAGAGGAGAGTGAGTGCCTACGAAGGGCTGGAGTGATCTGGGCAGTCTCTGAATAGATACATGGTGGGATTTGATATGAGGGTTGAAAAATCTTTGATATTTAAATAGAGAGAGAGAAAGATATGAACCAAAGGGTGAAAGGATCCTCTGTATTTGAGGGACACTGAGAAAATAACATGTCTTGAGCTAAAGGTCACATCGCAGTAGTGAGACTTAAGACTTAAGAGGTAATTTGTAACCAAGCTTTTCAAGACCTTGGAAGCCAGGCTAAGAGAACATTTTTAGTTCAAGCTCTGCCTCTTACCAGCTCTTACTCACTAAAACAATGCTCTCTGAACCTCAGTTTTCCCACCTGTAAAATGGGTGTGATTTACAAGTTTGTGGGTGAAACACTTTAAACTTTGAATTGTGGTACATGTGTCAGATGTTATAATGATAATAATAACTATATTCTTGAGGTGATTTCTTATTGAGCAGTGGTATGACCTAATAGAAGCAATAGTTTAAAGATTCTTCTCCTGGGTGGGAGGAGGGACAGGATTAGGGAGGCAGGTGGGGAAGGTGAAGTGAACTCGGCTGAGGGGTAATTAGGATCTGGACCAAGGGGTTTTCGAGGAAAGAAAGGGCGGTGAGTTGTTGTCCTGAGTCCTCTGATTGGGTTTATTTGGGCATTGCCTTTTGGAAAGCTTTGATTTCAGTAAGAGCCGCTCGTTTCAGCCCTGGGCAGAGGGTACCAGCCTGAAAGCCTTCGTGGATGAGCGTCACCACTTCTGGGGCCAAATCCTAGAGCTGCCCCAGCGGTGTGTTCACGAGGATTCTTTCCCAATATCCTAAATTCACATACAGAGGGCTCCCAGGCCAGTAGGCCTGTACGATGTGAATTGTAGAACCCAAAATACTGCTCTGTGGCTGATGCTGATCCTCACTCTCCTTATGCCACACGAAAAGTTATTCATCCGCGTGCCCTGAAGACTAAAGCGTGAGCTTAGTAATAAGATTAATGGAAATTAATCCTTAGATTACTTTAAACTAGTTTTCACATGGATGAGGAAGGAGGCTGGGAACAATGCGCCGTGCACCTTGTCCTGGACCTGCTGTTTCCCGTCCACGTAACCGGGGGCAGGCTACCCAGCTTTTCCAGACTTCAGCGTCCACGTCTGAAAATAGAAGGCAGGTCAAAGGATTGTTAACTGTACGTTGAGTTCTAATATTCAATGATGCCGAAAGCCATTCTACTTTGCTAGGTTTGCTGCTGGGGTTGTGCGTCTGGTGGTAAATTCTCACTCTCCAGGAGTGGCCATCGGCACACTGCGACCCGATACGGGAGAGGGAGCCCCGCGTGCCAACACTGCTGGTGGGCCTGCTGCCGGCTCAGCCACTGGAGGACGGACGCCGGGTGTCAGGGCAGCCCTCTCCTTCCTGACACAGTGTGGACCGGCCTTTGTTTAGTTGCCTCCGTGTTTAATTGCTTTCTGTATCATTTTGCTTAATCGGGAAGAATTTTTTTAATGAGCTAGGATGATCTAATTGGGCCTAAATGTGATTTCCTTGTAGCATCATTTATTGGTGTGTAAACAGTCAGCGGATCCCAGAACCAGTTATAAACTAAGCTGTGAAGCCAAGAATGGTTTGGGTTTTTGGAGAATTCAAGTTGTTTATAATTATTATATGACTTTGGAAGTATAAGTCTTTAACCTGAATGTATTAATCATTCTTTACGGCAATTGGTACATAATTCTTGAAAATAGTAATAGATATATGAAATTATCATCATATTTTTTTCAGTTTCTTTGTTACATAAATGTTACATGAATTTGCTTTGGCAATAAAATATTAAACAATTAGGGGCCAGCCCTGTGGCATAGTGGTTAAAGTTTGTCATGCTCTGCTTTGGCAACCCAGGTTTTCGGGTTCAGATCCCAGGCACAGACCAACAGCACTCGTCAGACATGCTGTCGTAGTGACCCACATACAAAATAGAGGAAGACTGGCACAGATGTTAGCTCAGGGCCAATCTTCCTCAATCAAAAAAAGAGGAAGATTGGCAACAGATGTTAGCTCAGGGCCAGTCTTCCTCAGCAAAAAAAATAAAATTAAACAATTAGAAGTATTTAAGACAAAAAGTGAAAGTCCCTCTTAGTCCTCAAAATCTCACTCCTTTCTCCAAAGATAATCCCTGTTATCCACTGGGTCTGGAACCCTTCCAAACATTTTTCCATGCATTTATATATGTACATGTGTGAATATAAAGTATACCTTTGGGTCATTGATTTGGGTTGTCGTACAGGAATTGGGTGAACGGCATATGCTGCTCTGTACCTGTCTTGTATCACTTTGCTTTTTGGTGACCTGGTCCTCTCCAGACATGCAGACCAGTCCTAGACTGTTTATTTAAAGCCATAATCTAACCAGTCCACTGATGATTTTCAGTTTGACCATACGCAGTACTGCATTAAACAATTTTATACATGTGTCTGTGCGCACACATGACTAAACATATTTGATGGATACCAGGAGCCAGAATTGTTATGTTAGGGTGTACACATTTTAAATTGTCATCCACTCTGCCAAATTCTGTACAATAAGCTCGTTCTTTGCTGCACAAGCCTGTGTAGAGTCCTACTCACCACCCGTCACCGCACCTTCAGGCAGGCTGCTGCCTCCAATGCCCTTTCCTCTGCGCGGAATTCCTGCTTGCTCTCCCCAAAAGCCCACAGTGGGGAATGCAGACTTTCTTTCCAGTGTTAGTTTCAAGAACCAGTGAGATGGTGGCTTTAGATACGGGTGTAAGCTTAGAAATACCTAGTAATCAGAGGATAGCTGGAGAATAGCTCATTCATATGCAGTTTTTATCTATAAAAGCTCCAAATTACAAATTGCGTTTACTGGTGTCCTTTTATGTTGTTAGTTAGCATGCTGGAAGCACTGGTCCTTGCGGACAGGTTGTGATGAAGGTCATGTTCTGAGGAGCCTTGTAGCACAGGTGATCTGCGGGAAACACTGAGGTTGCAAAGTCTGTGTGAGAGGTAGAGCTGGAGCCTCCTAATGGTCAACAGCACGTTCCAACCCTCTAAATAGTGGAAGTCATGGGGTAAATATGTAAGGGATTTGATTCAAAACATTCAATGAGGAGGTACATAAGTATTTAAAAATGAAAAGAAGGGTGGTTTTAAAATCTGCGTACATTCTTCTTTTGATTTCCTATTATTTCTTCCTAAGATAGCTTCATTAATTTACTTCTTTTATTATATATTTTCTCTTATCTATCTTATTTCTATCTTCAGAAAATGATCATTTTTCTTTTCTCTGAAAAACTGGAAGTGAACATGTTGTAAATTTCGTAGCCAACTAGAAGCTGAATTTTCCTCTCATGAGCATATTCTAAAACAAAGAATGTAAGCAAAGGAGTGGGTTTACTAAAATATATTTCATTTGGCACAAAGGGAAACATAATCCCTCTATTGAAGCAGGAAAGACTGATGGAGAACCTACTACATATAAGCAATTTATTTATCTCAACCCAGTCTCTGGGCAATGGGATCTCACATTCTATTAATAGACAAGGCAGAAAAACAAGCAGAAAGGCAGCAGGTGCATGTGCAACCATGGTGAGGGCACACTGGGCCCAGGACTGCACCCAACGCTGGCTGCGGCGGCGCACTATTCTCTTCTCACCATTATGCATCCCAGTTTGACCACTGAAGTGCACAGGAGACCTTATAAAGAGTGGTTTTCCTGTTCAGACAGTATCAAGGCATGGGTCCAGGAAAGCCAACAAACTCAGGTCAGGGTCCTTTGGATCCATTCCTAGAGGCTCAGCTGAGACTCCCATCTCTGTTCACTGAGAAGGATTTACTTCTAACTGTGCCATATGAGGAGTTGTCTGGCTCTATTGTTCAGTGTTGTAAGTCTAAGGAAGACACACTGTCAAAACACGTCCCTCATTTTTTAACCAATCTCGTGTAGAACTTAGAGAGAAAAAAAAAAGCAAGAAATATATCCGCTGGTAGATAATCTCACAGCAGTGACTCAGATTGCCAAAAAGGCACATGTATGTGTCATTTAAGGACAATTTAGCTAATCAGAAGGTCCCTTTGACAATAAAGAACCTCAGGAAAGCAGTGACTGCAGGGATGCGAGTGTCCACAGCTCAGTGTGCTGACACCTGCTGGGAAAGTCACAGGGAGCCTCCTCCTTCTGCTAGGGGGGGCCAGTGGGGAGGGCGTGAGTGGGTGAATCACACGGCAAGAGGGATGGAGCACACTGGTCCTGTTTCCGTCATCAGTGGTGTCCTGCTGTAGAAGCACTTTGGGGCAGGAACGCATTTGTAGAGCAATTCCTAGTGTCTCTTAGTGTACCCACTATGTACACAAACACAGAGAGGAGATCTGAGCAAGTTCATAGAACAGGAGGAGTGCTCTTCTTGTACAAATGGTTCACCAACCAGGAATTCACATCAAGTGCCACCACAAGGCATTGGGGACGCTAGGTATTTTGGTATTTTGGAACTAAAGGAAATATCTTACCTTTTAAGCCTCACCCTATCATTGTCAGAGAGAGAGCCATTAGAGAGGTTCAAAGACCCAAAAAATATTAACGCTGATATTGGCTAAGATGCCTCTTGCTAATCCGGGAATAATCCATAAATATGATAGTCCGTGTATTTAATAATATTTCATGGAAAGAATAGTTATATTTTTTAATCATTATATTATGATTTAAAAATCAATAATATCAAGTGTATGTATCACTGCCTTAGTAGAACCTGATGGAGACAGCGAGGTTGGATTTCAGGAAGGTAAACTAATGGAGGCTGGATGGCAGTGAATGTCCACCAAGCTCACACTGGTTGTCATCAGCTCCTTGTGTCCAGATAGGGGATGGCTGTGTGTGTTCGCTCCTCTGTCTTGCAGGGACTGTGGGTCTGCACTCTGAGCTTTAATGACCAGAGCGCAAGACTGAGGATGGAGATGTTGTTCATCCCAGATGGACACTCACTTCTGAATCTAGATGATTCGCGGGCAGTGTGTCTGAGAAGACAATGTTTGGGGGCATTTGCCTTTGTCACGTAAAAGTTAAGTTTACAATTCATACTATAAATAAAAGAACAACTAGTGTTGAGAAGAATTTCCTACATTTATATTATGCGCATGCATGTGTGAATGTGTGTGCATGCATGTGGGCATGTATGTGTGTGTGTGCATGCATGCATGTTTGTTTGCATTTTGGGGGCATTGGTAGACAGGAAAAGGCGACAAAGTATAGTTTCCCTCAAATGTTTTCCAGTATGGATGTCTATACACTGCTATAAATAAAACTGCAAATAATAATTTGTATTAAAAGCTTAATATATTTAAAAATATTACAAAATAACCTCAAACTAATGATTCTAGACTTTGACACACACTAAAAATATACTAACTCTCATCCTATTTTTCAACCTTGATTTTCAGGGTAATTTTAAAACCTTTCTAGCTCCGCGTGCATATTTCCGAATTATTCTATTTTTTATGTGTTTGTTTAGGTAAATTCTTATTAGGGAAAATAATAAAACTTATTATGGTTATATTTATAGGCTGCCTGTGTATTTCATAGGAAATTGTGTGTTATCTTATTTCAAATCCCTCTTGCTAAGCACCCTGAATATTTTCTTTATCAGGAGGTAACACACAAGAAGTGGAATACAGTGTCTTTTAGAGGATTTATGGTAATGCTGCGGAATGTGGCTGCTCATAAGCAGCATGGAGAGCCCTGAGGGTCTCTTCATTTGCCTGACACACTTCACTGCTGCCCATTAACACTTCGTCTGTTATCGCCATAGACTCAATTTAATGAGCATCTCTGAATTGGGAGGTTTGCACCAGAAACAATAGCTTCAACAACTAAGGCACGTAGCTGTCCCCACTTTCTGATATTTTAGTTTATCTTTTTTAACAAAAATAAATTCTCTCTTTGACAGTATAGTTTGAAATAATCTGGGTATTTTCTTTTCCAATTAGAACGGTCAATAGTTCCTAATACTGAGACAATATTGCAAAAATCTTGATAGAAAGTCAATACATAACTTCTAAATTTACATTAAAAAAGATAATGATTTTTGTTGTTATTTTACTAAAATAAAGTTGATTTGACTTTTAGAAACACCTTTGTCATCAACAGACTATATTTTGTTATGAACAAAATCACATTATTTCCAAGAAATAGTTACACATCAAAAATATTTCTCACTAATTAAATTGTTTCTTAATTACATCAAAGTGTTAAAGAAGGCGATAATCTTTTTTTTATTGAGGTAACATTGGTTATAACATCATATAGGTTTCAAGCGTACCATGTTATAATTGGAATCTGTGTATACCACAGCAGGCATACCATCAAAAGTGTAGTTTCCATCTGTCACCATAGAATTGACCCTCTTTACCTTTTTTGCCCTCCCCCGACCTTCCTTGAGAAGGCAGTAATCTTACAAATTAGCTGATAATTGGTCAATCTAAATATTCAGAGAACTTAGTTTTACCTTCAAACCTAGACATGTATTTAAAACTGTTAAATATCTTGGATTTCAAGGTAAATTAAACATTTAAAAGCATTTTCTACTTGTGTACAATGGCCTTTCCTATCAGTGTTGCTGAGTAAAATCATCCACATGTTTCTAAATGTGTGGCTACCTATCTTTAAATGTAACTCTCTGTTGTAAGCATGCTAACACAAAGGAGAGGATCCTGTCCCTCTCTCCTCTCTTCTGTTAGTTATGTTGCTGTTGTTTTGTCCTTTAGAAAATGAACCCGAAGGAGAATTGGTGAAATCACGTCCAGTGGGCATCTCTGAACTCTGACTGACTGAGGGAGCCAAGTCGGATGCAAACAGCAGCGGCCAGACGACTGAGTTCAGGTACCTGCCTCAACCCCACTCTGGGGACTGTGGACAAGGGTCTTCTCCTTTGTGCCCCACCCCGCTTTATGCTCCGAGTCACTTCTCTCGTGTCAGCTTCCTGGTGCTTCTGGGAAGCAGTTAAAAGTCCCGTTGTGCATCGTCTCCAAACAGACAATTCATGCTAAAAAGAGCCATTTGCAGTCAAATTAGATGATGCATATATTGTTCTTGCTACTAAAGCTATATAGGGCTGGAAAGACACGTGTATCCTTCTGGGGGCTATGAGGTATCCTCGGGATCGTCAGTGGGGAGGAAATGATACCGGGACCCTCAAATGCAAATGTTTCATTTTGTATCATTGCAAACAAAATTCGGACTTGCTGGAGAAGTAACTGGTTAGTAAGGTTTAGTCATTATGATTTGGAGGCAGGGTGGGCTTGGCACACACCAAATGGTTGCTGCCCAGGCAGCTCATGTTTTTAGGGAATCTCATAGGCTGGAGGTCAACATGACTGGAATGTGACTAAAATCTCACCTCTGCAAAGTCTCAGCTTCTGAATGTGTGCATGCAACTGACTTCAGAGGCTCTGGTATTATGGTCTCAATACCCACATTCAGGAGTCCATTTTACACATGTTACTTTGCTGGAGAAAAATAAGAAGAGTCTGGTGAAATGGTAATTTCTTAGGATGCTCAATGAAGAAAACTCCGGCATCTCTTTTAAGGTTCACTGTGCGATAGTAATTTATTTGTCTGCCGACTACCGCATTTGCCTGTCTGCTAATAGAACTACTTACTGCTACATGGAAATGGGAGGCTGGGATTGTCTTCCATATGCTGTGACCTTGTGGGTGCTGCAATCTTTAAGAGCTTTATGAACTGGTATAATAGGTCACAGTTGTTTTAATTATTTTCTCGTCTCTACCCTATTCAATTTCCCTGAAGAAACCCACCACACTCATAGGTTCAGTTTTGGGGAAGGCGTAATGTTTAATCATCATTTCCCTAGAGTTGGAAAAAAACAATTCACATAGAGTGTTAAACTCATACTTGACTTTCAAGTCAGTTAAAGTTGCTGAATTGTAGTATGTATGTTTCATACATATAGGCTATCTTGCTTTGTCTAATCTCATTGAGTTTTAGTCATAAGTTAAAGAATGTTTCATGAAATATTACATATGGGTCTACTTTATAAATGTGGATTTATCGAACTGGCATTCCAGGCATGGAGTTAAATGTTCACATTGAATGATGATTATCAACGTAGTGTACTATAAAGCATTCGAATACAAATCTTGCCATAAATTAAACAAAACAAAAAAGAATAACCTAGTTTTCAAAGAGAAATCCATGTTTACACTCGACAAACGTGGCCCTGAATAGGCTTCTCAGTTGAGGAATACCATTTGATTTTGAGAGGTCTCCATGTTCAAGGTGGGTATAACAAGTTGGAATTGTTCAAAGAAGATACAAAGACGCCCGGGTTCCAGCAGGCCCTCATCTCCTATTTCGTGCTCTTCACCACCAGCCCGTTGGTGCTCCTGCTGTGTCTGTCACCATCGCCCTGAGCAGGACCGGGTGTCCGTAGACTCTTCTGGGTGGAAGATGAGCTTGACAGGCCCCTGACAATCCCTGTGGGCCTCCAGACCAGTCAGACAATAGTGATCACAGCAAGGGCACAACCAATATTATCATGATTCATCTGCAGAGCATTTCATGGGTGTAATTTCACTCTGTCTTCACTCTGTCACGGCGTCCCTCACTTGCAGAGCTTTGGTGAAGCGCATATAGGTCAACATGAGATGGCTGCACAAAGGGTAAATGGGGCTCCCCGTTATACTCCGTGACTTCTGGATGTCTTCTAACCATTCTCTCATCCTCTAAAGATGAGTGTCTGGCCCTCAGTGAATAATCAATATGTATTTACGGTATGTATGTCATAAATACTTTAGTCTCTGGGTGATGAAATAAAATAGTAGATTGAAATAAACAGATTAGCATTCCAAAATGGGAATACTAATGTATCATAACAATAGTTTCTGAGAACGAAGTATAAATCTTCACACGATCATCTATAAAGTTAATATGTGTAAATCATCATATTGCATAGATCAGGGTGGATACATTTTTCTGTATGCGGCCAGATGGTAAGGGGCCAGGTAGGCTTTTGGGCCATGTGATCTCAGAAGCAAGTACTCAAGGCTGCCATTGTTGTAGGAAAGCAGCCACAGACACAATGTAAACAAATGGCCATGCCCGTGTGCCAATAAAACTTTATTTACAAAATCAGCATCGAGTGGATTTGGCCTTCAGGCAGTAGTTTGCCAACGTGTGGTAAATATCTTAATTAGGAGTTCCTAAATAACTGCAGTCATTTTAGGAAAATAGAAGATAACTCTTAACTCTCTTTTCAAATTTTATTACCTGGAAACTCATAAAATAGAGTCTAAAATCATTGTCCACAGGCAGGTTGCTCCACATACAAGCACTCGGCTAGTGTGTGAGCTGAGTGGTCAGGATCCAGCTGAGACAGAAGCTGCACAAAGCCTGCAAGGAGCGGGAGAGAACAGGCTGGTTATATCTGTAGAAGTCAGGGCAGAACCCAAGACACCCGTAAGATTCAAAGAGGAGAAAAGTTTCTAGTGTTTTCATGCCTATATCAATCTCCCTGCCAAGAAATACCCAAAATCATCCTGAAAATTGTGTGGGATATAAAATCAAATTACAGCCAATACCCACGGGTATTGTCCCACCTGGACACACAGGGAGTTATGTGTCAAACTCCAGTGCCAGAAGAGAAATACCCCATAGGTAGTCAGTGATGCTGGTGTTAGTAACCAGGCCACAGTGCAGGCCTGGGCGACTGGGCAGGGAGACACCACACAGTCTGGTAAAATGTGATCCGTTCAGTCTGCTTTCCCAAAACTCTGCAATCCCAGAACAAAAATATAGGGGAATAAAACACCTAACACAAAAGAGAATTTTTTTCATATTGCAATAGATTATATATCAGAAGCTTGATAAAGGGATTAATCTTGGAAAAGACTTTAATGATATCATAGATTATTTTTTAAAAGCTATTTTATGCCTATCTCAAACTTTTTATCATATTTAGGATGTGAACTAGTAGCATAAATCATTTAGTTAAAATACAGAATATTAATTGATATTTTCCACTGAAGTGATTTGCTAGAATGCATGTATCTTTAAAGCAGAACTTTGGCAATTAATACATTATTTCAGAAGAGGAGAAAATGAGTGGTAGAAGAATGGTAGAAAATAACCTACAGACGTGTGCTTCTGCCACGTTGCCCTAAGCACTTCGGAGCAGAAAGGTCCGCTAGTCCCACAGGCAGTTTAGCATCTAGCAGAAATCTGAGTAAAGAGTTGGAGGCAGCCAGACCAGGGAACAAATCCTAACTCTACTACACTGTCTGTGTAACTTTAGAGAAACTCCTTGAATCTGAGCCTCAGTTTCCACGTCAGTTACATGAGCATAATAATTTCTTCTTAACAGGGCTGCTATAAGGATTAAATAAATTTAGTCCTTGAAACATGAAGATATTTCAGCATGTTGATCAGTTGTATTGTTTTTGAAGTGGGCAGTGAATTGCCTTTAAATATCGGACAGTGGTGCCCCGACTCCCTTCCAGATTGCAACTGCCTGAGTGTTATCGTGGCCAGCTGGGTCCCCTGAGTCTCGGGCCTGGGGGTCAGCATTAGAAAGGCTTAGGGTGGATCTGGCAGCTGATTTCTTGGAAGAAGAAGCTCCTGGAAAAGGGACAGTTGCTGGCAGGCAGCAGACCCATGAACAATCCAGAAACATCACTTCTGGATTTGAGGTAAAACATACCCAGGGCCTTCCCTCTCCAGCTAAGTATTTTTTCCAAAGCTTTTCAGTTTCAACTTGGCATTCAGAGAGCTTGGGCACTCCTGACGACAGCGGCGGTGTCTTATCTGTATTCCCACCTCTTAGCACAGCGCTGGCTGTGTTGTCGGGCAGTTGATGTCAGTCCCATCAATGAATGAATGAATGATTGTGCGGTGTGAAGTCCTGGCATTATGTGTTTGCAATTTATAAGGAGCTCATGTGGAATGGCCTCTAGTAAATGGTAAGTGTGAAAAGTAGGGTACAGAACTCTCCTGATGTTTATATAACAAAGATATGGGTTTTTTTTTTACTACCTTTTTCAAAGGTAGCAGGAAGATTTACTTTTCACTTTATGCCATCATTTTCCATTTAACTTCGGCATGTGCGTGTGTTTCTACTTTAAACGAAATTCAATGCATTCACTCATACACCATCTTCAGCCTTTTCCATCAGACACCCACATCCATGGAGTCTTCTTAAACATCCACCTTGACTTTTCTGCAAAGTACCACAGTCATAAATCTACAAACACTAATGCCACTGAGTTGAGGTCACCTATTTTTTGAATGTCTCTATGTTTCTTACAGGTACAAGCAAAGGAAGGGTAGTTAACCTATATCTAAAGGAAATAAATGCCTATTTTTTAAAAATAAAATGAATTGTTGAATAAATTATTGCAAATACCATCCATACACATAAATGTATAATTTGGTGCGTTTATGTAACACATTTTTGAGTCAACTACTACATGCCAGACAACAGAGATAGAAATACAGAATTGTAGCATTCTGCCACAAAGCTGTTCGTGTTTAACCATTTCATGGCGGGGAGCACATATACCAAAAAAAAAAATTACCCACACGCTGTGAAAAGAGCTATGAAAGTAGTATGTATAAAGTAATAAAGTATAATGCAGGCAACTCAGCCTCACAAGTGGGAGAATCCAAGTGTTCCTGGAGAAGGCACGTAGGGTCCTCGAGAATTAACCCCTGCGCGGCACTCCCAGGGTACCTCCTGCTGTTCAGACAGACATGGATGTTTCGGGCATCGCCCAGCATCTGCAAGGACCAGAGGTTTGAGAGTGGCAGCAGGAGAGGGTGTGGGGTGCTGGGAGCTCAGGCTAAGTTCTGTGGACAGTGAGGGACCGTGGGCAGGTTTAAGTGGAACAGACAAGGCTGCTCTTCCCTGACAAAGACGGAGTGGAGGATGGACTGGAGGAGCTGGGCCAGAGGGGCTGTTGAAGGAAGGCAGGCAGTCTCAGCCAGGGCAGGGCTACGTGGGAGGGAGAAGGGGACGGCGGCTGTGGAGGCCGTGAAGCACGGTGTGCAGATCAACGTGAGGTGCAGACTCTGTAACACGAGGACTTGGAGCACAACCAATTGTGACGAGTGACTTGTAAAGCATTTCACAGCACAGCCTTGAAAGCAGGAAGGAGTTATATGCTCAGCCTCTCAGAGCCTCAGTGTTCTCATTGGTGAAACAGGAGATGTTTTCTGCTTCGTAGGGTTGTTGAGGATGGTCTAAAATAACGCATATAAAACATAGAGCTCAGAGGCTAGTGCACAGCTCAAGCCCCTCAAATCATACCTATTGTCATTATTATTCGTAAAGAACCAAGACGTACCCACTTCACCATAAAAGATTAAGGCAGAAGGAATCTGATTTACATCTGTGTTATGCTTTCTGCTGTTCAAATCAAAGTGCCTTCACTCACCACGCAGCTGTGTAAAAAATGAAAAAGTGCTCTATGAATTGATATAGAAAGACTTCAAGGATATTTTGTTAAAGAAAAAAGCAAGATGCAGAAGAGAAGCAGAAATATGAACACACACACATATATTTGCTTGTGTTTGCATAAATGTGTCTGGAAGGACAGACAAGAAGCTAGTAGAAATGTTTACATGTGTAGTTACTATACAGAAACAGGCAGGATTGGGGGAGTTCATTGTTTTTATTCTTTTTTTATTTATTTTTGAACCATGCAAATGTAAAGGAAGGAAGGAAAGAAGGGGAGGGGGAGGGAGAAGGAGAGAAGTGGGAGATAGGAGGAGGGACGCCCAGGATCTAAGGAAGAGAGCAGGAAAGGAGGGAGGGATAAAAAAAAGAAGGGAGAGAAATTCTCCCACCAGGTTCCTGAGGTAACGACGACGCATACTAAACACAATTACCTTTAAATAACTTTAGTTTTTCCCATAGCTCTTATAATATTTCATGCATGCCCTTCTTTCTAATATCCTCTAATTTAAAATGCGTTTTACAAAATAGAAAGTAAGAAACCATATCATTGTTTATTCACTTATTCATTATTAGAGTTATAATTTAAAGGCCAAATTTTCAAAATTATTAAAAGAAACTGTTTTCTAAAATAACATTCAGGAAATAACTATGAGATGACAGAAAATGGAAACAACAGCACCAGTCATAGAAGCAAGTCTTTGGGATGATAAAGGGAAAGTGCTCTTACATCTTAGTTATGTTTTATACAGTAAAAGAGCCACAAAGAACATGTTATGGACAATCGGGAGATGTGTATATGGACTGCATATTTTATCATGTGATGGAAACAATATGAACTCTTTTTTTGTTAAAATTACACTTAGGTTATGTAAAAGAATTTTCTTTCTCTTGGGAAGTAAATGTTGAAGGATTTAGGTGTGAGTTGCCGTAGTCTGCAACCTACTTTCAAAAGATTCAGAAAAATGCCTGAGTGTGTGTGTGGGGTGTGTGCATGTGTGTGTACACATGTGTGTGTGAGCCTGGGTGTCTGTGTGTGGTGCGTATGTGCATGTGTATCTCTGGGTATGATGTGTGTGGGAGAGTGTGTGGTGTGTGTGTGTGCATTTGTGTACGCATGTATGTTTGTGTGTGAGTCTGGGTGTCTGTGTGGTGTGTATGTGCATGTGTATCTCAGTGTATGATGTGTGTGTGGATGTGTAGGGTATGTGCATGTGTGTGTGCATGTGTGTGTGTGTGAGTCTGGGTGTCAGCGTGTGGTGTGTGTGTGCATGTGTATCTCTGTGTGTGATGTGTGTATATGTGTGGGATGTGTGCATGTGTGTGTACGCATGTGTGTGTGAGTCTGGGTGTCTGTGTGTGGTGTATGTGTGTATGTGTATCTCTGTGTGTGATGTGTGTGTGAGAGTGTGTGGTGTGTGTGTGCATGTCTGTGTGGTGTCTGTGTCTGTATAATACAGCCCATGAAAGCACAAGGTAGCCTACAGCATCCATTTTTCTTAAACATTTATTTTTTAAACCTTCATTTAAAATGTTACACACAGAGAGTAGAACTCAGAAACTCCTTTACTATTTTTTCTTTTTTTCTGTGTGTGAGGAAGATCAGCCCTGAGCTAACATCCATGCTAATCCTCCTCTTTTTGCTGAGGAAGACTGGCTCTGAGCTAACATCTATTGCCAATCCTCCTCCTTTTTATTCCCCAAAGCCCCAGTAGATAGTTGTATGTCATAATTGCACATCCTGCTAGTTACTGTATGTGGGACGCGGCCTCAGTATGGCCGGACAAGCGGTGAGTCCCTGCACGCCCGGGATCTGAACCCAGGCCACCAGTAGCGGAGCACGCGCACTTAACCGCTAAGCCACGGGGCCAGCCCACTCCTTTACTATTGAAGTAAAGATAGGCCGTCTTTGGGGTGGAACTTTCTGAGCTGGCTCCTGCTTCCCCAGGAGATCCAATGGTGCCCCTTCCGTCAGGAGGCATCGTGGAGTCGCCTGACGGGTACTGGTCACCCTCTTATCCGCAGACGAGAAAACCACCCCTTCACTGGGAGAGACTTTCCACGGCCAAAGCACTTACTCATGATGGGGCTGCCAGTGGACTTTGAGTACGAAGTTCTTTCCGCTCTGTCACACTGCGTTTACCTTTGAGTGCCTGAGTAATTAAAACAAATTTTATTATAATAGGATACTCAGTGTGATCGTTTGTCTACATGGGAACGCCATTGTAAAGGCCTGCGATCCGGGACATCCCTCCTTCTGGAAACAGCGTGTACGCTCTTCTGAAAACTTCGTCCATCTTCTATCCATAGCTCCTCTCCTTCTCTCACATACTCTGAAATACTAAGCAAAATGTCAAAGTTTTATGAAAACCGTATTTCTTTTAGTTCATTCTCACATGGAAAGCAGAAGGAGGTATTAGTCGGTCAACCCTTCTCGAGCAGCTACTGCACGTGAGGCGCTGTGCTAGGTCTTGATTATAGGAAAGCAAACCAAACAGAAGAACCGATGCTGATGCCTTATGTACCCAAAAGTCAGGAGTGGGGGGCTCGGGGAGCTGCACCCCCACAGCAGACGGGTGAGCCACACGGAGATTGGGGATGCCATGTGCTCTGTCCCACGTCGTGCAAGCCACCGTCACCCAGACGGGTGCATAAACTACCTTAGATTAGAAAAGATGAAACTCGGTGCCAGGAAGTGACAGCCGAAAGAGGGGTTTATGCAAGGATCTAAAACAGCAAAACCACAGGAAGGAAGAGATGAAATAAGCGAAGAGGAAGGGAGAACAATAGAAGATAAAAAATATGGACCTAATTCTATGAAGAAACAGACAAAACCTGTTTACCCACCTGGCCCCGAACACTCCAACAGCGTTAGTGCCTGGTTACAGTAAAGTGAAGCCATAATCCTGATCAAGAAAGGAAAACTGTGTTCACTATTCTTTGTTCAGTATCCATAAGAAAATTATGCTTACATAAAATGTATGTGTATGTCTTTAAATTATTAAACTCTGTGTTGTGTAGGGATGGTCTTGAGGTTATGTTTACTACATTAAATATGATCTCATGTCTGACAATCCGGAGGGAAAAAAATTTATGTCTCTCAATGAACAAGATAAGCAACAAGTTTGCTTTTTTCTTCTCCACACTATAAAATTTACACCTGGTCCACTGTCTTCATTACGTGCTTCCCAAGATCTCTAGACAGGTTGAGCCAGAGGATGACAGCACAGGATGTCAGAGTCATTTTGTTTGTTTGCATTGTTTTGTTTTTTACTTTTCACTACTATAAGCAGAGGATATAAATTCTATTTCAGTTATAAATCTTTACAATGCTTTGTCAGAAATTTGCAACTAATGATTTGCTCCTACAGAAAATACAAACAAGTAGAACTTGAGGAGGTAGGATAACAGCTGCATTCTTGGCAAATGTGAGGGTGGTCACGAGGTCCCCAGCCCAAGAACTTGGAAAGGTGGCAAATCAACTACCCCAAGCACTGATCAAAGCAGAACTGGGCAAAGCCACTGCGAGTGGTAGAGTGTTAGCAGTGTCTGTGAAGCTTACTGCCACCGGAATTAGTCGGGATGGACGGGCTGTTTAACAGGTGAGCTCAGAAAGAAGCTCCGGAAGCGTGACGGTAAAGTGTGTCTCCTGCTCACGCCACAGCCCGATGCAGGGTGCAGCCCCTTCATTGTGGGTGTACTGTCTGGAGTTCGTGGCCTTCCAGAAAGTAGTGGGGCCTTGAGAATCGTACAGGGTGTTTGGGGCCAGGCTAAAATGTTGTTAGGCGGAAATCAAATGCCAGATTCCAATCCTGCCTCCAGGGAAGCTGGGAAGTAGAGACCCCTCGGATGGTGAACCCAGCGGTGTGCCCGCCGCCCTCCCACGGGCAAGTTGGCAAGGCCGTAGCTGCTGTGGACCACCTGGCAATGCCAACATCCTCGTCCCACCAGCGTCCCTTATACTGGCTCATTCTACTCGCATAAATGTCATTGATACGATGGGGCTTCCGCCGCAGGTGTGCCGGCCAGGAAGGGACGTGGAGCTTGCTGACGCTGGTCTTCAGGTCTGGATGTCATTTCTGTCTTCCTTAGACACATCTAGACTGATTTTACCCTTAAACGTTGGTCTGTGAACTTGGACCTTGGCAAATATGTGTCCGTCCTCAGAGTCAACCGCTCTGACTGTGCCTACCTCTGCGACAGCAGGCGGAGACACCTGGAAACACTCTTTTCAAAGAGTGGTTCCAGAACCATCTGCATTAGGATCTCTAGGGTGATTTTTTTATATAGATTTGTGATCTCCATTCAAGTCCTATTACATCATAATTTGTAAGAACAGGGCCTGGATACCAAAATTTTAAATAAATACCCCACAATTCTTATGTACATTAATGAAAAGCTACTGCTGTAAACCACAGCCAATTCACCGGGCTGGTGAGTCCCACTTCTTCGAGGGTCCCTGGAAGCTGGCTTCCCACCTCAATCCTGCTCATAACTTAGGCCCAGTGAGCCTGTGCGGCATAATGACGTTGTGATCAACGAGGGACCACATAGACGATGGTGCTCCCATAAGATTAGTCCCGTAGAGCCTAGGGGTGTAGCAGGCTATAGCATGTAGAGTTGTGGAAGTACACTCTGTGACGTTCGCACAATGATGAAATCACCTAACAACACCTTTCCCAGAAGGTATCCCCATCATTAAGTGATGCGTGACTGTATATATATGTTTTTAATTTTATCACCTGTGACCTGGCAAATATGATTACTCACCTTTCTCTTTTTTTAAATATTTTTTTACTGTTTTTTTTTTTTTTTTGCTTTTTGTCTTTTTATTATGGAAGATTCAGGACACGCACAAGTGACCGTGAACCCCGATTATGCATCTCCGGGCTTCACGAATGGCCAAGTATTTCATCTGTACCCCACGCAGTTTTGTTTCCCCAAACATGGATGACTCTGAAGCAAATCCAAGTTAGTGTATAATGTTATTTAGAAATACTTCAGTATAAATTTCTAAAAGATAAAGGTTCTTTTTGTAAAAGCGTAGCCACCAATCAAACCTTTAAAAAAATCTTAATTATCATCAAATATCCAGGCAGGGTTCAAAGTTCCCAGACTATCTCACAAATTTATTTTTATGGTTTGTTTGTTTGGGTCAGAATCCAAAGAAGGTCCACAGTGCACCTTGTTGATCTGTGACTCGACCCCTATGTAGGTTTCCTTCCCTCTCCCCTCCCACCCTGGGATCTCCTAACCTCCTTGCTGTAAAGCTGGGTCATTGTCCTGTAGAGGGTCCCACAAGCTGGACTTTGCTGCTTTCATCCCCCTGGTGTATTTAACAGGTTCCTCTGACCCCCGTATTTCCTACCAACTGGTGGTTAAAGACCTAATCTGATTCATATTTGATTCTGTGGGTCTCGTCCTACTTCATCACAATGAGAAGGAAGCGTGTAATGTCTGGTCGTCTCCCTTTCTGTCGTGTTACAGTTGATCCATAGGTACCCGTGTTTTACCTAACAGTTGGAAAAAATGCTCGGTCAGTGATGCTCGCTACCTAAATCCTGTATTTATTCAAGTCTACACAATGATATTCTATCATTCCTTCTTCATTTATTAGCTGGAATACTTTTATGAAGAAACATTCCTTCATCAACTATTTGGCTCCTTTTCTATAAGAAAGCAAAATAAATGCTTCTTTCCCAAATAATGACATCTCTGCTCTTTCAATGAGGACTATAAATGCTAAGAAGTGAAAAGGCATTTATTAGAGCAAAAATTTGATTATGTCATGAAATTTTGGTTTGTTTGCAAAGCTTACATAGTCTCTCTTATGTACACATTAATAATGATGATGGCAAAAATAAGAACACTATTTATTGAGTCCTACAGATCATTATGTGCAGTGTGGTTGGCACATGCATTATCTCATTTAAACTTCTCAACAACCCATGAGGTTGACACTCTGATTATTCTTATCTGCAGATGAGGAATCTGGGGCATGGAGCGGGGTGGGATGCCTCTTACCCATGGTCATCCAGCTGTTAAGGGGCAGCCCTGGTTCCATCCCAGGTGGTCCAGCCTGGAGCGCAAGCCCAGTATCTGAGCACTTCAGATGCTGAATTCACTAAAGCTTACTGCATGTTTCTGAGGATGAGGATAGAAAGAAGAAAGAGCAGCACACTCCAAAAGAGACCCCAGTTATCACCAAGTCCAGTTGAAGAGTCTAGGCAGTCAAGGGCAGAGCATCAGAGTTTTTAAAGGTCATCTGATTGGTTAACTGGGCTGAAGGTTCCCAGAGGCTTTGCCCAGAACTTGCGCATGGCTTCTTTATCCTTGCAAGAGAAGATGTTAGAGCCCGCAGTGATATGCAGGGGAATGAATGCCCACTTGCTAAAGTGTCCCACTCTGGCACTTGCTGCCAGCTTGGTTGGCGGTCTCCACAGGCGTGTGGATAACGGGTGGCAGCCTGAACGCAGGCACTTTTCCTCAGCAGCAACTTCTGCGATGCTCCCAGAGCATCGGCGATCTGGTAAGGGAAGCCAGGCTTAGATCTCACGCCACACCTGTTGTGCAGATAAGGAAAGGGAGTTTCCAAAGCCTCCAGTGGAACACCTTTCACCACCATTGAATGCACACCTGTGCACCTCATTAGAACACGCACTTGCAGTGTAGATGACAGTATATTCAGCATAGACGCCTAAGAACGTAGGAGGCCTGAAGAAACCAGAACCCTGACTCTGAACCTATTTAGAGTAAGCAATCCCCAGGAGGACTCCATACAGATTACCTTCCTCTCTGTATTTTTAGTCCAGGCTGAAAACAGGTCCCTTACCATGCTGACCACCCTCCTGCCTCCCTGAGCATTTCCCCGGGTGGAGGTCCAGGCTTTGCCGGGTTCTTGGGCAGAGCACAGGGAGCTCTCCACTGCGCCAGTTCACTAGGAGGTCTATCCTTGTTAATGTGAGATGTGAGCAGATGAACTCTTCCTTTCATGGTAAAAGAAGTTCTTTCAGATGTCGAGTTAGCCCTCTTCCACTTAAAGGCTGTTTATTTTCCCGAACTCCTGTCCCAGTAAACAATAGAATGCCCCACAGGTAACTGTACAAGTGACTGGTTATGCCCCACAGGACTTCCGCACCAAACGCCCTCTGCCCCACGGCCCTTCCACGTGGCAGAGGCCCGAGTGCCACCTGCTCCATCCGCCTGTCGGCGAGACACAGGCGGTCACAGGTGCTGCCACCTGCCATCCCTCCATGTCCGTCAGTGCCTGTATATCTGGTTTCAGGTGTGCCTGTGTGCACACGTGTGTTTGTGGATCCATGTGTGCCTGTGGGGGGGGGCACACATGTGTGCCTGTGTGTGCGTGTTGTGTATGGACAGTGGGACAGAGAGGAGACTGAATAAAAAGCCTGCATGTGCTTGTAGAAATTCCAGTGTGAATCAGGGCGGTGACCCCGCCTAGCTAGAGGCTTCCACTCTCAGGCGTGCGAGTGTGAAGGAGGACGGGTGCATCGGGCACGTTTCTGATAGGCCCCCGCAGGTTTTGTGAGGAGCGGCCCCGGGGATGACAGCCTGGAACATGCAAATTACTGCTGAGGTGACTTCATGCCAAGCATGCTGTTTCACAGCTCCCTGTGAATCTGCCAAACCCTTCCTTGTAGATTTTTTTCCAGGAAACAACCGCAGGGAATCAGAAGCTTTTTTTTTTTAAATCAGTCTGGCAAGAGCCAAGGCGTATTTAAGATTGTCTCACTGATGACGCTCCAAACCCCACTGGCCATGGACGCGCTGTGATCCGGGCACGTCGCTCACTGCCCTGGCTTGCAGGACAGATGTGATGTAGGAGAAAGGGAGCTTCGGACAAGTCCCCCAAACTAAATGCAGCCGTCAGAGCTGCCGGCCCACAGAACGTAAACCTAGTCTCTACGAGGAGATCATTCAGAGAGAACAGAGAGGAAAGGGCCAGGGACTCAGACACAGAATAAGGGCCCAGGTGCACAGTCCCCTTCAGGGTTAAGTGCGTGACTCGGATCTGAAGTCTCTATGATGTTAAGACCCTGGAGAGTGCACTGTGGCTCTGTTGTTTTCTGTAGTTAAAGGCTTAGGGAAATAAAACCCAATCCATTTGTAAGAAAGGTGCCAACAGCTGTGTACAGAATCCCAAAGACTGGCCACTGTGATGACAATCTCAGCATGGAAAAATATTTCTATAGCAACAGATATTTTCTCTTAAAATTAAATGAAAGCAAAGCATCCATATCCTATAAGAAAAACGGCTAAAGTGATAAGGAGTGAGAACGGCATTTTTGCTCTCCTGGAATATTCACAAAATGAGTGTGTGTTCCTCAGCTTTCATCGCTGTCTTTCCTCATACATCCACTGCATATGTCATCTGAATTTCTCATGGGCCTCTGACTTTGTCAACCAAAAAAAAACGACGTTAAAAAATAGTGTTCTTTGTGAAAATTGTAGTGAAATGGAACCGGTAACCACTAAACATTATTAATTACAGTCCCTGCCATTTCCTCCTAAAAGTGACAGGAAACTCTTCAGAATAATAAGATAATGTTATTAAATGGTTGCTTTGCAGAAGTCTAGTCCATGCCCATATTAAGTTTGCTTAATTGCTTGGTAAAATTATGAGCTACCTGATATATTCTTGTTTAACTAATAAAGCAAAGTTATGAATAATATCAATGCTTTGTATCTATATATCCCATTTTTTCCTTTTTAAAGTGCTTTCACATACACTATATAATTTCATTATATAGTTTTAAAAGCTGAGCTAAAACCTAAAAACAAAGCTAATAATTATTCCTACAATTTTAGACAGGGCATTCACTGCTCTGCTTTATTTTTTTATTTCATAAAAAGTCTCTAAATTTCGTGTTTCTAAATGAGTGAGAAGCCACAGTTGTGTAAATGAAGCTCTTACTTCACCAGCCTTTCAGCAGGACACATATTTGCCAAACCAATTGTAACATGATCAAAATTCTGATGTGCCTAGATGGGCTTGAATGAAATTGTGGGATTTCTCCCCAAATTGATAGAAACAAATGACAAAGAAAAACAGTTCTGTTTTCACTAGAAACGTTGACAAGGTCCAGTTAGAGCATGCTTGTTTTTTCCCATCTCCCTCAAGATCTTACTGCTGCTCTCGAGTCTCAGCAGGCATTTCCCAGTCTCTTAGAACAGGTCAGGATCACCCACTCTGCCCCAGACTGGAGGAGTTCCTCTTGTGACGCCAGGCTCTCCCAGCGGCCCAGAAACACCCTACCCCCCATATCACAGACTGTAGTTGCGCAGAACGAACGTGCCTCCTCCTCCCTTCCCCAGCTTACCTAAATGAAGGA
Source organism: Ceratotherium simum simum (assembly GCF_057802395.1). NCBI lineage: Eukaryota > Metazoa > Chordata > Mammalia > Perissodactyla > Rhinocerotidae > Ceratotherium > Ceratotherium simum. Next base: position 74,547,764 of record NC_141910.1, read on the forward strand.
CACACATAAAAAGGAGAAAACCAGCATTGTGCTCCTTTGGGAAGGGTGGATCACTTTAATGGCTCCAATGAATTGAGCACAATAAACCTCTAATCTACATTTGATTTTTAAATTAGACTTTTTTTCATACTTACTCATGAGAATTGAATAGGCCAGGTTTTACTAAGAATATGTTACATAAAAATATGTAATTCTTCATTTATTTACATGAGCTTATGTAAACTTTTGAGAGTAGATTCATCTTTCTTTGGTCGAATTTGCACAGCACAGCTCCTGTCTCAACCAGGGTGTCACAGAGGGAGGAGGGCAGGAGGTGATGGTGTCAGGAAGCAGATTTCTGTCTGCAGAGTCTGTGCTTTGTGTTGTCTTGTCATTGGAGGATCTGGGTGGCAGCTCCAACAAATTTAAGATTAATAACTCATTTCTACCCCCACTGTGAGATGCTGAGAACCATCTTGTTCTCTGACACAGTCACAGCTCCGAGAGAGAGCACAGCTGCTAGCAGACTTCTCTTCAGACTGGAATTGAAAACACAGTCGGTCACTGAAATATAGACAGGTTCCAAACAACCAAATAGATGTCCCCAAATCCATGAGCTGAAATTCATAAATGTCCTCCTGGGAAAGCTTTATAGCCTAGTTAGTCTAATTTTATTTTCTTACCACATTAACGGGTTTTATTATGCAGTTTACAAATCCACTTTGTACTAAGGAGCAGCACATTTAAAGTAATAATAATAACGTTTTAAAATGTATTTATCTGTCTTTTCTGCACCAGACACCTCTAAGCGATTTGTTGTATACTCTCATGTGATCACTAGTAAGGGTCTAGAATTGGTATCATCTTCTTTTGATGTAGGAGGAAAAAAACGAGGCTTAGAAAGATGCGGTCTGTCTATTACATGGAGAGTAACGATGGAACGAGGATTTGAACTGCAGACACCTGAAACCAACACTCATTGACAGAAGTGAGAAATGATATTGACATAAAATACAACTGTAAAAAGTTGTTATCGGAATTCAAAAAGCGAGCAGTTTGGGGCCATTGAGAGAAGACACAAATGGCTCTAGACTGCTCCTTGATGATGTCACGACTTCACTCAGTAACATGATGGACAAAATACCTGTAAGTCACCAACAGAAGGTTATATTGTGTTCAGTGCACTCTATTTGGTGAGTGAGACAGTTTAGAAATTGAAGGCAACATATTGCAGTGGAGGATCAAGGACTTTCGGGTCAGACAGACCTGGGTTCAAATCCTGACTCCAGGACAGATTGGTTTGAGCAAGTTTGACTTCATATATAATGTAGGGTGATCTGAGAATAAATGAGATGACACATACTCATCCTGGTTTAGTGTCTGACACAGTGACCATCAGTAAATGGCAGGTATTTATAGATAGAAAAATATTTTCATCTTACATTGTTTATCTTAAAGAATAGGACCTCAAAAGGACATTCATGTTACCCCAAAAACTTCTGATATCCAACAGTGACATTAAGCCACTTCCAAGAGAGAAGTCACCTTCCTCAGATACTTTAGAATATTTGGTTACTACAATGCAGATGGATTTTTTCCAATTTACCAATTATAAAAATTCAGCCCTAGACTTTTTGGAGAAAAGAAGTCTTAAGGTAAGAGTTATGAATTTGACTGTAGTATTTACTTTATTCTTTAGGTAATCAATCAATGCCTCATTAATTTCAAGTGCCAACACAGGTTATTTTTAATTTTCCTAGCTATTGAGTTAATAAATCTTAATGGATCTCAGTATTATTTAGGCAGAGCAGCTTACCCAACAGGTGGTGAATACCCAGTTTAAAACCCCAGGGATAAGAAACCTACACGTCAGAAAGGGTTTCTTCTTCCTCTACAGACTGATTAAGCATCAGTGCTCCCCGTGCAAGCACATACGTAGAAGGTGGAACATAGTTGTCAGACTGGGGCACTTATCAATCATTGATGCCTCCACTAAGCCCCTTACAAAAGTAAAACACTCCAGTCAAACAGCACTCCAGACCCTTCCATGCCACATTCCACCTTCACGGCCGGTCCCAGACCCCTCTGTTGTCTCTTCTGCTCATATCTGCCTCTCCTTCCATCTTCTCTCACCAACATTGTCCCACCAACAACCCCCACATCTTGCCACACCCCATTTATCACCACTTTTTAATACACAACCCATTTGTTTCATCTCTGTATCCTTTCATGTTGTCCCCCTTCTTCCCCCCATTTGCCATCTGATCTGTCATCTTTCAAGCCCCCCGCCCAGGTGCCAGCTCTTAGTGAGTCCACCTTGCTTTCTCACCAAAATCTCTTCAAAAACTCATCTTCATGTCCTCACTTTACATTCAGCCTTCAACCAATTGGCTTACCCACCTCTCTAACTTAAGTGGAACTCACTAATGTCACCACTTGAGTTCCGATTTGCAAATTCAATTGACATTTTTTCTTTTATCTTGATGGGCCTCCAAACTGCATCTGACATTACTGATCACATTTTAAAGAGATTTTCCACTTCCTCCCTTTCCGATGCACCCTCTGCTTTTCCCTTCTTCCTCTCTCTGCTGCAGTCTCAACCTGCTGCAGCCCAGTTCTGTGCAGGATCTCGTTAACCTCTTCCACTATCAGGTCTGAAGTACCACCTACATGCTGAGGACTCTAAGTCTGCACCCCCAGCTCTGACAGCTCCATCTAAGCTCCAGATTGTATATCTGAGAACATCTTATTTCTTTTTTTTGTGAGGAAGATCAGCCCTGAGCTAACATCCATGCTAATCCTCCTCTTTTTGCTGAGGAAGAGCGGCTCTGAGCTAACATCTATTGCCAATCCTCCTCCTTTTTTTTTTTCCCCAAAGCCCCAGTAGATAGTTGTATGTCATAGTTGCACATCCTTCTAGTTGCTGTATGTGGGACGTGGCCTCAGCATGGCCGGACAAGCAGTGCATCAGTGTGTGCCCGGGATCCGAACCCAGGCTGCCAGTAGCGGAGCGCGCACACTTAACCGCTAAGCCACGGGGCCAGCCCATAAGAACATCTTGACTTGGCTGTTGCTTGGGCACCTCAAACCCAGTGCTTGAGCGTGGCTATCACCTCTCCTCTGGAGACTCCTCCTCCTGTATGCTTTTGATTCGGGGACGTCAGCATCTTCCAGTTACACAAACTGGAATCACGGGAGCATCTCCTCCTCCTTCAATAGATCACCGTGCCCTTCTGATGTCAATTCCAAACACTTCCTCTCTCCCACCCCTCTCTATCCCTGCCATTCATACCCGGATTAGAATTTTATCATCTCTCACCTGGACCACTCCAAGGCCTCCTAACCCAGGTTCACGCTTTGTGCCCTTCAAACCCATCCTCCACACAGCTTTTATAATAATCTACTTAAAATCTGAATTTATCCATTGCACTCCCCTGCTAAAAGTCTTTCAAAGCCTTCTCGTCATCTAAGGGATTAAATTATTTAATATGGTCTGAGGTTTATGATTATCTGGCCCCATCCCACCTCTCCAGCTGCCGCTTCACACCATATGCCTGAAATATCGCGGTTCAGCTACCGGGGGACACCTCCAAAGAGCCCTGACGATGCTCGTGCGTGCCTCTGCATTTGCTGACTGCTGCTTGGAATGACATTTTTCCATTTAATCTTCTATTCCTACTTGCCTCCTTTACCATCAGGCACCTCCTTTAGGCCCCTGCCATCTCCGTGTCTGCCCCCCACCCCCACAGACTGATTTTGGTAGTCAGTTTAACTTCCACTGCACTTATTTCAAATAATATACTGCATTTCCTACAGTGTGTTTTACTTGCTTCTTTTCAATACGAGATTAAAGGCTCGTATAGGGCAAAGAACAAACTCGATTTTCAGCTTTTGCCCCTGAAGTCCACAGGACATGCTGTATAGTCAGTACCTGGTACTGGGTACTGAGTCAGTACTCAACAGCGTTGAACATACTCAGAGTATTGGCTCTGCGAGGCAGTGACTCCTTCCCTGGCTGATTTCCCTGAGTAAGCATGGATGAACCACTTATGTCCTGGCTGGCCACAGATTTTGATTTCCTCCTTTTGTCCTACTTAGGAGAGAAGATCTTTTGATTCCAATGTTTGTAAAAGCAGTGGTCTGTTTTCGCTTTGGTTTATGGCTCTGCAGAAAAATCTTACATTTTTTTAAGCCACAAGTGGTCTAGGCACCGCATTCAATGAGAAACACTGAAGCTGGCCAAGTTATCATTTCTCCCTTTGAATGTCTTCAAAGAATGAATTCTACTAAGTTGTCTTGGACGGAGTAAAGGTTTTTATTTTCAATTTACTAACTTTATGAATGTAAATGAGTATTTAATATAGCATTTTCTTCCCTCATAAACATTTATCATCCTGCCTGACATTAGCCCTTAGAGCCAGCCCTTAAAATTTCTCAAATTGTCTCCTTTCCTTCCCTCCCTCCTGCCCTCCCTCCATCCCTTCCTTCCTTCCTTTCTTCTTTCTTTTGTTCTTTCCTTCCTTCCCTCCTTTCTTCCTTCCTTCACCCCTCCTTCCTTCCCTCTCTTCCTCTCCCTTCCTTCCTTCCCTCCCTTCTTCCTTCCTTCCTTCCTCCTTCCTTCATTCCCTCCCTTCTTCCTTTCTTCCTCCTATCCTTCAGTCCCTGAAGGCACTTCCTCCACATCAGAAGCCTAGTTGTATATTTTGCATCTTTGAAGAAAAATAAGATTGAAAGTGCTAAGCCATTAGGATGAAGTACGGAATTCAAGGTGTTAGAAGAAACAGATATTTTGATATTATTAGGTTAATGCTCAAAAGAAATTAACATCATCATTATCTATGATGTGATTTCTAAGAAAAATTTCAGTTATATCAAAACTAGTGGTAGGCTGGGCTCTGTTGGAAAGAGACCAACATAACCCAGAAAGAGAAGGAGACAGCACTCTGACTTGGGCCTCCAAACTACACTTTGCAAGTTAAACATTGGCTTCTTTCTTTCCAAATCACCTAACTTACTGCAGTAGATGGACAACTAAAATCTGAATTGAATTTTCTTACTAATATTAGGAATGACTGTCTTTACTTAGTTTTAAAATATGTCAGAAAGTTAAGATGAAACGTAAATTGTCAGCACATATGAAGAGTGGGTTCACCTGTTATCTGGATGTTTCTCTACTTCCTGGAGGTACCGAATATCTGGTCCTAGAGCATGTACCCCCTCAAAGAATCCTTGCAATGTCAGCCTTCTCTCAGTTGGTTTTTAAAGGCCTCTTCCTCAAGATGACTTAGTGCCTCGCACCACTGCTCCCTCTCCCTCTCCCTTCCCTCCTCCTTAGTCTCTCTGTTCCACCCAGTGTAAAGGGAAGTAGAAGATGGCAGAGTCAGAGCACAAGGTGAGGTGAGTCAGAGAGCAAGGTAAGGTGAGAGAAAAAGCACATTCTAGGCAGATATCTTTCGGGATGTGGACTCAGATTACTATCCCTACTTTGACAACACAGAGGTGGAGTTAATGGCAGTGGACAGTTGGGTGGGGATTGGGACACAATGGTCTAGATGGGAGATGGTAACACGATAAACCCAAGCAGTGAACTCAGAGATGGAAAAGTGCAGATCGAGATTCACCTTGGAGACGTGGGTCTGCAGCGCAGTTTGGGCTCAAATCTCAGCCCCTTTACAAACAGCTATGTGGTCTTGCCCATGTCTGTAATGCGCTCTCAGAGTCTTCTGTTTCTCCTTCTGCAAATGGGGGTAACACTACGTTCTCTGTGGAACCATTGAAAGCAGGTGTGCAGTAGCTCATGTGGAGAGCCCAGCAGAGCGCCCGACGCAGAGCAAGCTGTTGAACCAGGGGCAGTTTTAATCCTCTCCCCTTCAATTTCCCAGAATTCAGTGTAAGGGAGTAGAGAGTGGCTAGGTGACTGTGTACATAGCTCTGCAGAGGAGTGAACGTGGACTGAGAATTCAAACGACATCTGAGCCACTGGGCTGACGTGCCTTTGGGCAAGTTAACCCCCTCCACTTTCCTCACAGGTGCCTCGTTTAGTTGTTGATAATCTTTACAGAGCACTTAGCACAGTGCAAGTACGTAATCAGTGTCAGCTGTCTATTATTTCCTTCACATTTGGTGCTTATATCTTTTTATATTCATTACTCTTCTCTCCTATTTTGTAAAGACACTTTCCCCTTAAATTCCCTTAGACCTTACCAGCATCTCTAGGGGTAATTTTATGTGATTTTTATATGTTGCTAAATTTGCTCCTTTCAAGAATATAATTGGGAAAAAAGAGCAAGAGAGAGAAAGGGAGGTAGGAAGGGGGAGGGAGGAAGGAAAGGAAGGAGAGAGGGAGAGAGGAAGACAAGGAGAGAGGAAGGAAGGGAAGAAGGAGGAAGGGGGAAGAAAGGAAGGAAGGACAGAGAGAAAGAAGGAGGGAGGAAGGAAGGAGGGAAGGAAGAAAGAAAGGAAGGAAAAGGGAAGGAAGGAAGGAATAAGGAAGGAAGAAGAATAAGCCTGCAAGAATAAGGAGATATTTTGTGGGACTCTGTCCCCTCTTTGTTACAACAGCCACCAGCACATATCAAATCATTGAATGAGACTGAGGCTTGTACCAGCCAGATGGAACTAACCGGATCGAGGAGGAGATAGGTTTCCCAGGCCTAACAACAAGGACAGAGTATGCTGTTCCTTGAGCACCATAGATACCACACAAAAGCATTCCAGGATGCCACACTCTGGGCACACCACAGACAGTATTTGCCTTTTGGAGATTCACACTGCATTAACTCATTACAAGTCTGAAGAAACTGTGCAGTGGAAAGACCTGTTTCACGTGGTTTCCCCAGTGTTTTCAGCCCCATCTGACTCTAGGACATCCCTGTGGAGCCTCTAACATCCCAGGCTCTGCAGAACACAGACAGGGAAACACCCCCCACTCTCTAACTGGCTCCCCCTTGGCCCTCAACTCCTCTCTGTGGTTTCATGTGGGAACTAAGGGAAACACGTCTCGTACTCAGGCCTTTCCTTTGTGCCTTTCGTAAAGAAATCATCATTAGACACTTCTGCCACTATCCTCCATATTCCAGATAATTTATTCAGGCACCAGGCGACGTGGAATTGGTGAACCCCTGGAGGATGCAAGAGGCGTGATCCCGCGTCCTCTTAAATTAGAGTTGTGCTCTCCACTCAGGTGGCTCGCACTAATTGCTCCTAACAGAATTCTCTATCTGGCTCTTAAACCTACGGGTTCAGCTGGAGTTGAAAGTCTGCAGGGTCTGTGTTTCTTTATTGAGGGGGAAAGTGAAAAGCGAAGTGTGTTAAAATTCAAAATTGGACATCCTTCTGGTGGCCAGAAGACACGGCACCAGATGGACCTGTGTCTTTAAGTGACACACAGTCTGGTGCGTGCAGCCCCAGGTGGACAGAGCTACCTGCATGTGCCCCGGCTGTCCCCGTCTGGGACACAGGCATCCTGGCTGCTCGTGCCCGTGGCTGCCGTTTCTACTCTCATAAGAGGTTGGCAGCCAGTCGGCATGCTGTCAGCCTCTGAACCACATGCTGCCCTAGTCCTCTGGGGTGTAAAGAACTCAGACTCCTCTGGAGTCATTTTAAGGCCACAAGCTGAAATTTCGATGGCAGAATAAGGTGGCTTCTGCTGGAAAGGACTTGTGCCTGAGCAGAGTGAGCTATAGGTTCACGTGACTCATTCACCCTTCAAATTCCTCAAGGACAAACCCTGCCTGGGGCACAGCTGAAATGGCTCCTGATGGAGATTACATCCTCCCGCCCCATCCTCCTTAACTCCTTCAGACATACCTGCCCGGGGGCCTGGAGCCCCCATCATCAGCATGCAGGTGCCAGCGTGCACTATTCCAGAGCCCTTCCAGGGTTTTGTTTGACACCGACGCTGGTGCAGACTTGAAAGCATCTAGGCTGAAATGGCTGTCTGATTGTGTTATTCATTATCATCAGAAGGAGGGTTTACATCAGGAACATGATTTGGTCATGGAATGCTCGTCTCCAAAATGCCTCTGTCTGAGAGATTTGCAAGGCTCTGGATCTTTTCAAGCCTGCTAACAGCTGGGGTTCAGCTGCAGCTTTGGATGGTTTCTGAATGCTAATAACTGCAGGACCCAGTTGTCACTGAGTCTTGTTGCTGAGAAATGCCATCTTGAAGCCATCGCTAGGCTGAGATGGTTTCAGATGGGAAGTTAATAGTACTCCAGATCCTTTCCTTTCTGTTCTATATAACAAATTGACTAAGAGCCTTATATTTAGTGCCGGTGGCTGTAGAGGACGTTCAAGGTGACACTGGGCACTGCCCAGAGCTTTGTTGCAGAAGCACCAGAGGAAACCACTATAAAGCGATCCCGTGTCTACTCGGTGCATATGTAGGTGGGTGTCAGCTCATTGATTAATTCAGGGAGAAGGCAGCAGGGAAATTAGGAGAAAGCACAGAAACAATGGGAAATGTTTACTGTTCAGATGCCCTTGTTAATGCTGGCTTTATTTTCTTCTTCCTGAATCCCAAGAATAGCTCCTGGACAGGTAGGGCCTGACACGGGGACAGCCCACAGTATTCGCAGACGTGCCTTGTGGCTCCAGTGGTCGTGTGTGCCTCTAGAGGGTTGAGCAGCAGGTGCAACACTGGGTTGCAGACCAGGTGACCCTCCTCATCAGTGTGCTCACACTGAGAACTGCAGAGGTGCCATCCACTCCTGTTCTCCAGGACGTCACCCTGTCAGCACCACCCCAGCTGGTGTGTGGACGGCTGGTGCGAGGGGGCATTATGTTGTCCTGATGCTAACATATCCACCACATCTGTTTCCTTGATGTTTAAAGGAAAAAGCTGCACTAATTTCTAAGCCAAATTCATACTATTTCATGAAAATTATTTGAAAAACTATAAAACAATCTCAGAATGTGCTTACGTAGTAGTACAGATAGATGTATGTGCCCCCATGTAACTGGAGCGGTGGTCACTGGAACCAGCCGTGGGCATTGCCAAGTCCTGACACAGCAGTGCCAGTAACATCTTCTGTTAACACAGGAAAATACGCTCATAAATATTGCAGGTTGTCTCCACGTGCAGGGGGATTGTACATGCCAAACAAAGAGGACAGAAATCATCTGGAAAATGCTTCATTTTTTAAAATGACCATTTTATAAAATCCTTGCATGGCATTATTTGCCTTATTTAAATGCTCCTAAGTTGCTTTAGTTTTAAGCCAAATTTATGTAATTAATGCATATTTATCAAAATCATATATTAAATTCTATGCATTTATAATATATAAAGTATTCTATTTTATATATCATATATGTAGATATTATATGTATACTTTTATATATATACTTATAATATAAATATACTTATAATATCATAAATAATATCTGTATATTTACCTAAGTATTTTTTTTAAGTCTGCCCAAAACTACCATTTCAGATCTGCGTTTCTAGCAGTATATATGTATTTTTAACTGGGAGAGAAAGCTTTCTTTCTTTCTTTTCTATATCATCTTCTACCTTTCTCATTTTAAAATTGTGCTCTAGCCTCCCTAACTTTTTCTGTTTAAATCTGGCCCTGCAGAGCCCCTTTTTTCTCACTAGGATATCGCAGTGCAGCAAGTTCAGAAACAACAGGAAGGATGCCATGAGGACAGGACTATTTTTATAACACGCCTTTTATCTACAGTGCGATTTAGGTCTCTGTTTCGAACACAAAAGGACTGGAAAGGGCTGTTCAGAAACACTCGGAGGAAAACGTGTTGCTGACTCCACTGCCCATCTTCAGTGCTGCTTCCATGGCCCGCATGGTCATTTTGGTATGTCGTTTTATTTTTACACGATTATCTCCCCAAAGACCATTTACTCAGGTTGTATACTAGCTGTGAGGCCTGGGAGACCACACCTTCCGAGTTGAGCACACATATATACTTGTTTAAGAAAGCGAGTACAGGCGTACCTCATTTTATTGTGCACTTTGCAGATATTGCATTTTTCACAGATTGGAAGTTTGTAGCAACCCTGCATTGAGCAAGTCTATTGGTGCCATTTTTCCAATAGCATTAGCTCACTTCATGTCTTTGTATCACATTTTGGTAATTCTCGCCATATTTCAAACTTTTTCATTATTATTTTACTTGTTATGGTGATCTGTGATCAGTGATCTTTGATGTCATTATTGTAATTGGTTTGGGGCGCCATGAACTACACTCATATAAAATGGTGAATTTAATGGATAAATGTTGTGTGTGTTCTGGCTCCACCGACCAGCTGTTCCCCACTCTCGCCCCCCTCTCCTGGACCTCCGTATTCTCTGAGACACAACAATGTTGAAATTAGACCACTAATAACCCAACAATGGCCTCTAAGTGTTCAAGTGGTAGGAAGAGTCTCACATCTCTCACTTTAATCAAAAGCTGGAAATGATTAAGCTTAGTGAGGAAGGCGTGTCAGAAGCCAAGACAGGCCAAAAGGTGGGCCTCTTGTGCCAAACAATTAGCCAAGTTGTGAAGGCAAAGGAAAAGTTCTTGAAGGAAATTAAAGTGCTACTCCAGTGAACACACAAATGATAAGAAAGCAAAACAGCCTTATTGCTGATATGGAGAAAGTTTCAGTGGTCTGGATAGAAGATCAAACCAGCCGCAACCTTCTCTTAAGCCAAAGCCTAATCCAGAGCAAGGCCCTAACTCGCTTCAATTCTAGGAAGGCTGAGAGAGGTGGAGAAGCTGCAGAAGACAGTCTGAAGCTAGTAGAGGTTGGTTCATGAGGTTTACAGAAAGAAACTGCCTCCATAACATAAAAGTGCACAGTGAAGCAGCAAATTATCCAGATGATCTAGCTAAGATAATTAATGAAGGTGGCTGCACTAAACAGCAGATTTTCGGTGTAGACAAAATAGCCTTATACTGGAAGAAGATGCCATTTAGGACATTCATTGCTACAGAGGAGGAGTCAATGCCTGGCTTCAAAGCTTCAAAGGACAGGCTGACTCTCTTGTTAGGGGCTAATGCAGCTGGTGACCTTAAGTTGAAGCCAATGCTCGTTTAGCATTCTGAAAATCCTAGGGCCATTAAGAATTATGCTAAATCTCCTCTGCCTGTGCTCTATAAATGGAACAACAAAGCCTGGATGATAGCGCATCTGTTTATAACATGGTTGATCGAATATTTTAAGCCCACTGTTGAGACCTACCGCTCAGAAAAAGATTCTATTCAAAATATTGCTGCTTATTGATAATGCACCCGGTCGCCCAAGAGCTCTGATGGAGATGTGCAATGAGATTAACGTTGCTTTCGTGCCTGCTAACACAACATCCATTCTACAGCCCATGGAGCAAGGAATAATTTTGACTTTCAAGTCTTGTTACTTAGGAAATACATTTTGTAAGGCTATAGCTGCCATAGATAGTGATTCCTCTGATGGATCTGGGAGGAGTAAAGGGAAAACCTTCTGAAAAGCATTCATCATTCTAGATGCCATTAAGAACATTCGTGGTTCATGGGAAGAGGTCAAAATATCAACAGTAAGAGGAATTTGGAAGAAGTTGATTCCAACACTTATGGATGACTTTGAGGGGTTCAAGTCTTCAGTGGAGAAAGTAACTGCAAATGTGGTGGAAACAGCAAAAGAACTGGAATCAGAAGTAGAGCCTGAAGATGTGGCTGAATTGCTGCAATCTCATGATGAAACTTTACCGGATGAGGAGTTGCTTCTTATGGATGAGCAAAGAAAGTGGTTTCTTGGGATGGAATCTACTTCTGGTGAAGATGCTGTGAACATTGTTGAAATGACAACAAAGGATTTAGAATATTACATAAACTTACTTGATAAACCAGCAGCATGGTTTGAGAAGATTGGCTCCAATTTTGAAAGAAGTTCTGCTGTGGGCATCTCATGCTACAGAGAAATCATTAGTTAGAGGAAGAGTCAATCAATTCAGCAAACTTCATTGTTGTCTTATTTTAAGAAATTGCCAGAGCCACCCCAACCTTCAGCAACCCAACCACCACCCTGATGAGTCAGCAGCCATCAACATTGAAGCAAGACCCTCCACCAGCAAAAAGATTATGACTTGCTGAAGGCTCAGATGATGGTTAGCATTTTAGCAATATAGTTTTTAATTAAGATATGTACATAGTTTTTGTAGACATAATGCTATTGCACACTTAATAAACTACTGTATAGTATAAATATAACTTTTATATACCCTGGGGAACCAAAAAATTTGTGTGACTCGCTTTATTGCAATATCAGCTTTATTGTGGTGGTCTGGAACCGAACCTGCAGTGTCTCCGAGGTATGCTTGTATTAAGATAACTGGTCCTCATGATCAGAGATATTTTACAAGTATAATTAGTATATTTTCTATCCAATACATTTTCTTATTTTTTCTAGAGAACATTTATAGGAATAATTATTTAATTTAAATCATGATTCATTACACTGTTCTTCAGAGTTTGCAGGGCAAGGGATTGTGGTATATCACTGAAGTTGTGAATATTTATTCTACACCTAGTTAGCTGCAACAACAAGACACTGGCTAACCAATAAAAATCAATTAAAAATTAGAATTTTTAAAGCACATTATGAATTTCCTCACTCCTTTTGTCCTTGAGAAATTATCCCATTAAATGTAAGTATATGAACTTAGGGCATTTCCAACTTCCAAGCAGGTTGAGCTCTACAAGTTCATTGGAAAGGCAGGCATTTGAAGATCACAATGAGCTTCCTTTAGAGATAGTATATAAACTGTCTTCAGATCCCCGAACTAGCCCACAAAGCTTCATTTTCCACTTTACTCCCAATGTTAATAAACCATAGTATTAGAGCTTCAGCATGACTTTTTTATTCCCTAATCTTGCTGTTCACTCATACTTCTCCAAATAATTACTGACCACGGATTTGATTATACAAGGAACAAGAAACTGATGGTAAATTGATCAATCTTCATTGCTGCACAGTACACGGTGTCCCGTCTGATGCAAGGCAGTGAACCTGTCCAGCCAGACAGACTGGCAAGCTGGCCCTTGCCCGACAAGCAGAAACTCAAGACGATAGGGCTGACAGATAAATCGGATTTGCAACTTCTCCTCCCTTGAGATGGTCTGGTCCAGTGGTAGTCAGAGGGGTGATGCTGAAAGAGATGGATGATGATGCCCCTCCCCCTGTATGCAGAGCCGGGATAAGTCCCAGAGCACTGAGGGAGGGTAAACCCGCAGATCCCTGCCTCACCATGAGCCCTGTCGCGTCCTCACCCACACTAACGCCTTCCAGGCTGCAGGTCCAGATGATAAAAATTTCAAATTGGACCAAGTCTGTTTAGGAACCTCCTCTTGTGCACACATGCTGCCCCGTCATGCTCCTTCCTGCCCCAATGCCTCACCCTCCAAAATGACTGACCTCTGACCCCCACATCATTCTTAGCGACCCAACACAGATGTTGGAGAAAAGCAATCTCTCAACCAAAGGCGGACTGGCACATGAGTGAATGGGACGCCAGACCCGCCGAGAAGACCAGAGATTCTTTTTTTTTTTTATTTTTATAATTTTATTTATTTATTTTTTCCCCCAAAACCCCAGTAGATAGTTGTATGTCATAGCTGCACGTCCTTCTAGTTGCTGTATGTGGGATGCGGCCTCAGCATGGCCGGAGAAGCAGTGAGTCTGTGCGCGCCCGGGATCCGAACCCGGGCCGCCAGCAGCGGAGCGCGAGCACTTAACCGCTAAGCCACGGGGCCGGCCCCCAGAGATTCTTAAAGACAAACTTTCATTTCCAGGAGAATCGTTAGTGATAAAATTGCGGGAACTATAACACATAACATAGGAACTCTAACCTGCACTTCCTGTGTGGGAGTCTGCCCCAGAGACGGTCCTTCTCTGTCTCCCCAGAAACTTCTGGTTTCCTTACTTCAGAATCCACAGCTTTTCTAAACGTTACAAGATTTTTGGTTTGCTCGTTTGTGTGCATCAGCTGGCAAAGCAGTGGGAATGGGGTCTCCAGAACTTGAGCTCACTGAGACTGTTTTGAGAGACATTACCACACACAAACGTAGCGCTGGCATCGTGACATCCACGGGCACGGGGCTCCCTCCCCAACGCAGCGTGAGGTCCTAACTGACCTGCTCAATCCGTCTTCTTATTTGGCATGTTAGTCTTATACATGGACTGAGGTGGTGTTTACAATAAGTGACCTGTGGTGTTACAATTAGTGACAATTGTTCAAGCAAAAGTGTTCTATTAAATTATCTGCAAAATTAATGATATGCATAAGATATGTGGCATGTTAAAATTATGAGAAAAGAGTAGTGCTGAAGGATGGTTGGAGAAGGAGCATCATGTTAATGCGTGGCACAGAACCCCAAACACCCGCTGTATCTCGCACATATGAGACGGTCAGTGACCTGGCTCTTTAGAACAGATAATTACAAGTAACAACACAGGATGAAATGTTAAATCTACGAAGAGACGCACAACATTCTGAAATAAAACTTAAATAGGCAAGAAAGAGATACAGCAATCATATCATATATTGTGTTATGCAAAGAAAGCATAAATGATATTAATTCTGAACTTCAAGAAATAAATAAAAATAATCCTTTATTTAAAGGCAAGATGTTATTTTCCTACATTGATTGGAAAGAAAACAGTGGAAATATAAAAACAGAATTTCAAAATAACAAATGAAGACATGCTTAGATATTTTTTAAGTCCCCCAAAATCAGTCACTCAATCTCCCTATCTAGGAATTCTGCAACATTTTACAGACCTTACAAGAGCAAACTGAGGTTTCTGAACTAAAGTTTCACTCAGGTTCACAGTGTACTTTCCAGCACTTGACTGAAAATCATGTTACTTGGTTCTAGTTCTCAATTTATTCAACCATCGCGGCCCACGAGACTTATGTCTATTTATAAAAATCAAACGAGATGTAAAAATCCTCAAAGAATGAGGGTTCATGATATGCCAAAGGATGTTATTAGCCCTAGAGGGCTAATAATTCTAGGGAGCTATCTCTTCTCCTGATGTTAGTGGTTTAATTTGTGTGCCTCTTCTGGTGAGCAGTTTGACAATATCTATTGACATTAAGAAAAAGAATCTCCCAGAAGAACACAAAATTTGACTTCTGAAACGTATCTACAGAGATAATGGAATACATACATAAAGTTGAAAAGGGGGTACGGTCTCCATATTGGTTTAAAAAGGTGGGGAGGGGAGCATCCTCAACATCTTACGAAACATGTTGAACCACAGTGGCTACTAGGCAGACATTAAATGTTAAAATAAGTTTAAATTTATTGACATGAAAAAATCCACAACATGATTTTGAATGTAAAGGCCAGTTATAGAGAACATATATGCATGATCTCATTTACACATAAATATGTATTTCCACACGTGTACACCCCAGTGTGTGTGTGTATGTGTGTAGAAAAGGATGAATGTAAGGATGCCATGAAAATAAGAATAGAAGTTCTCTCTTTGTGGATGAGATTTCTACTGATTTCATACCCTTCCCTCCACTTCTCTACAGTGTTTTAATATCTCACAAGAACACACATCATGTTTATAGAAAAAACAAGTAGTATTGAAATCAACATAAAGTTTTTAAGATTTTTTAAAGAAACCAGAACTTCTATAAATATATAAATTTTGGTTAATTTTTTAAAATGTATTTGATAATCTATCCCAATATGCAGTTGCCTAATTCTGAACATTCAGAAATGATATCCACAGACGTTGGTTTAAAGACGTAAATGTGGCTTGAATTAAGCAAAAGCAAATGCCCACAAAGAGGAATGATGCACAGCAGCTCCACAGCTCTTTGCATCTGGATTAAATCATCTGTTAAAAATATCTTCTCACTTCCAGACTTTTAATCTGGATTAAATTAAAATGTCTTGAGGCACATTTTTCAAATATTTTATGTAATCCAAGTTAGAGATGATATCACATTTATCAGTGATGCTCGTGAGTGTACGTCAACACTCTCTGGTTTTGAAGGCCTTATAGGATTCTCTTAGATTAGGAATTTCAGTCTGAAGATAGGCATGTGTCATAGCATATGATTAAATACTAGGGAGAAACAAAGCAGGAAATCTTCTTTCTGCTGCGAGAGATCCCTTCCTGACGTAGTTTATATGATACTTTGCACTTTACAGTTTCTTTTCATGATACAAGTTTTGACTGATCCCAGCTCCTTGTTCTGAAATGCTACCCTTAAAAACAGACCAAGCAAAACCAAAAATAAACCAACAAATCTGAGGCAATCCAAACATACTTTTCTTTCTTGAGAATATGAGTGACTTTAATCAAGAAAACATTTTTTTCCACAAAATGATAATGTCATTTGCCATTATGATGAAAGGATGAACACTTCCGTTCTGCTCAGTCTTTAGCCATAACATTAAAAATAAAAATGTCTCTTTTGTGTTAAGTACGGATCCTCCCCAGGTGTGAAGGTCCCATACATGCACGTTGTGTTGTAACTCACCTGCATTCTTCTTGGCTAAGTAGGCTGCCATTTGAGCAATGAAAGTGAAATTTCAGGGTTAAACTTAAGATTCTAGAATTCACACCTCCCCTTCCAGGTAATGGCATTCTGATGGTCAGAACCATGTGTGAGAGGAGCAGACATCTGTATCCTACTCTGCCACAGGAAGTCTTCCCAGGTCCCCACGTCCTCCTGGAGTAGCCTAGATGCTCGACTCTGGGCCCACGTCCGGACTGGTGTACCTAACACATGCAACTATGATTGTCTCCCCCTGGAATGCAAGCTCCTTGATAAGAAGGAACGTCATTGTTTTGTGTGTGCTGTTCATAGCAAAGTTCCTAGTGGACAGAATTGAGTGAGCAAACGGCCTAACTAGTAAGAACAATGTAAATCCATTGTTGCCTTGGCTGAAAAACTGCAGAAGGCTTTAAGAGATGATCCTTATTTCTAACCAGCTTCATAAGTAATATGTGACATATCAGTGATTTCTTTGGATACTAAAGAAAACCTAAACAGGAAATATTACATAGATTTACTAAAATTGAAGGTTTCATGACCAAAAATGAATAGAGAAAGAGCACGTATTGATTTTAAACCAACAAAGAAATGGGTTATGCTGACAGAGAGGGCTCTTCTGTGATTGACTTGCAGGGACCTCTAGAGGGGGCGTAGGAGAGAAACAATCTCCCACATCTACATCTCTCAGCAACTGTTACTGAGAGCTGAGAAATGCATTTGCCTGTCAAGAAGATTCTCAGCCAGGCTTTGAAGAATTTAACAGTTTCCTGGATATCAGACCTGATCTTGCTGGTGAGAAGTGCAGGAGGTTAGATTCCTCACTCTTTGGTAACACATTAACTCTTTCAAACCACAGAGGGGTCTGAACACAGGAATATGCAGTTTCTGAAGTGATTGCTAAGAGACATGAAGCAGTGAATTTGCCTTCTGAAATGAACAGGTTACTCTTCTTTGCTCAGTAGTCTCATTTTTTCCAGTAGAATCAGAGATCGGAGAGCTACAAAAAGAGCTAGCAAGGAACCTAGAGAGAACCAGGCGTGACAGAGGAACTGCTGGTTGATCGTGGAATGAAAGAGGGCTCACTCCACTTTTTCTGCCTGCCTTACCATGTTCTTCTTCTGGTTCTTTGGTAATTTGTTGATGATTGCATGCTATTGCTGCTACATTATATAATTGAGGCTCTCTCCATAGAGTAAAGGACCCAACATCCTTATCTACACATCCGTCTGTTCATCCATCCTTCCTTCCATCCATCCTTCCATCCATCCATCCACCCTTCCTTCCTTCTATCCATCTATCTATCCTTCCTTCCTTCCTTTCCTTTGTGTGTCCATTCATTCATCTATTCATTTATTCATTCATTCCTGTATTCAATCAACAAACATATTTCAGGACTTATGTCATAGCCTGGGAAAGAATGGTAAACAAGACAGGAAAGTTTCTTGCCTCTGCAAGTTAACAAATTGTTAATAAAAACAAATAACAGTAGATTACATAGACACCTGAATAAATAATTAGAATAAACTCACAAATGCTGTATCAAGGACATACAGTGCACTATGACGGTGCAGGCAGAGGGAACCCAACTTTGTCTAGTGGATCAGAGACTTGATAGGAATTATCCAGGAGCAGAGGCAATCAAGAATGGAATGTGCAAAGACTTGAAAGCAAGAAAGCTGATGGCACTTTTAAAGAAGTGCCAGAGGTTCCTCCTGGCCAGTCGGCTGCTGTGAGGGGGAAATGGGGATGACTGAGGTGGGAGAGGCCGTCCTCTGAAGTCCACGGTAAGGTGTTTGGACTTTTAACCCAGGATGAGGGAAGCTATGGATGATTTTAAGTAAGGGACAGACACGTTCATGTTTGTTGTCTGGTAATAATGTCCCAGTGTCCATCTGGGAAAGTGGATTTGAGGGAGCAGATGGGAAATCGTAAGTTCTCTGGGAGCCCTGCGGCAGCTTGGACAAGGTTTGTAGGTGGTCTTGACGGAGGGGTAACAGCGAAGATGGAGACACGATCTGGTGGCAAAGATATTTAAGGAACAATAAACATCGTGACATGGAAGCAAGGAGAGATAGATGATTCCCAGGTCTGAGCGTGACCTCCTGAAGGGATGGTGATGCAATTTACTGAACGGGGAACACAGAGGGCAGAGTCTTGGAAAAAGGTGATAAACTTGGTTTTGGTAATATTGAGTTTGCATTTTATCATTACACAAGTAACAGGAGGCTTTCAGCCATTTGGACTGAATGTCTAGACAGGCGCAAAGGAGTAAGGAGGAGAAACTATAGTTTCCAAAGAAACTTGAAATTTTTATTTTACTGCAAATCAATGAATATCATGATGTAAAATTTAAAGAAATTTTTCTTTTTTTTTTTAACTCTTAAAGCATTTGTTTTGTGTTCGTACAACTGGGGCATTTGGGTGTGTCAGTTAGCACATGAGCATAAGGGAGAATCAGGAAAAGCAGTGGGAGAAAGGAGGACACTGACCTTACAGCAGGGGCGCCGTGTGGGAGTAGGGGCCTCTTGCAGACCGTGCTGCATTCGTCTGCTTCTCTCCCTGGGTCACATTAGCACCAAGGGGCCACACAGACAACTGGAGGTGTGCTGTGATTTGCAGGTTAACTGAAAACAGTAGTCAGCTAGTAACGCCCTTTCAAAATTAAACATCCTATGTACTGAGATGTGAATGAAAGGACTTTGCTCTCACATCAGCTTCCCAAGAAAAGGTGTTTGTGCTGTGGCATATCTGTGTTCTTTGAGTTACATTGGGTTGGTTCTGGGATATTAATTTCCTTGGGATTTAACCATTTAACCAAGAGAAATGACAGAATTAATAGCATACAGGATAAGCACATTTGAAAATTATGAGGGGAGTGACTTTAATTGTTTCCATTGAATTTTTTTCCTATTTTTGCTAAATTCTCTACATTATTATGTGCCTCATCCCACATTTTCCCCTTATTTTCAAATGTTGAGTGAAGCTGGCCGTGATGAACATGGACTGTCTTTAGGAGGATCATGCTACAAATGAGCCCATTTAGGACATCACCTTACATGATGTGCCTGATCTTCTGAAACTTACAGAAGTATCTCTAGAGATCAGCACAATTTGGGCATGCTAGCTGTCATCCTGAACAGTCAGAAAGCACCATCTCCTAAGGTGTTCATTCTGTCCCCAAAAGAGACAATAGTCACAGGAGGAACAGAGGAAAATTCTTCTCTTCCTTGTTGTGACATTTCTCATAAATTAGCAATTGTCAGCAGATATGAAGATGGAAAATGGTGGCTAAGAAGAGGGGCAGGATGTTTTTAAGCACAAGGCAGTGGTTGACTTTTAAGCTGAGTTACCAAGACCTCCACTGAGTACCCAGCAGGCCACAGTGAGCATCTGCTTGCAGTGGAAGCTTTGAAAGGACTTACTTTGTAGTCCATGTGGTGGACTGAGTCTCTCGATATCACAGAGATTGGCTCCTAACAGACTCTTGGGCTCTGCAAAAAATGACAAACTATCTTCAGAGTCGCATTCCAGAATCAGAGGTTCTGTGCTTCCTGCAGAGGATGCAGTGTCTACAATAACAGTCCTCATGCAGGAAACCAGGAAGTCGGAGTGCGGGGGGCGCGGGGGGAGGCTAGACATCTGGCTTGTTAGAAGTGCCATCATTTCACGGTTAATTCTGATAATCACTGCTATTGCAAGTCCTGCCCAGTGCCCCGTTCCAGAGGGACCAGCTTGTCATGAACATCATATTCTGTCCACTCCCCACCTCAACCCCCATCGCAGACTGAAGTCCACGTTAGCCAAGCAGCTAGCCTCTCCTTCAGTCACCTCTGTATCCATAGCCCAAAGGCAGCATCACATTTATAAATCTAATCAGTAAGTAAACTCTGTGTAGATCCCTCACCAATAAAATGTCATCTTCCATTAAAAAAAAAGCAATTTTAAAGAGATAAGGTGACATCTGCACTGAAAATTATGAACATGCCTGTGTTTGCTTTTTGTAAGCTGGTAGCTACGAGCCCTAACTATTATTATGTCACAGGCTGTCGATTTCTGTGCGTCTGTGCGCTGAGCAAGTCTGCTAAATGACGTGCATACTAACATTGGTGAACCGACCTCTTCACAGCGCGTCCCCTAGCTGCCTGTGAACTGCTGTGTTGGGGGTGGCTGTGGGTCATTCCCAGCGGTTTTGCTTCCTTCGGGTTACCAAAGCTTTTCGTAGTTAGGACGAGGAGAACCCGGAACAGCTCTGCCCCAGTAATAGATGGTTCTTATTACAGACATCTCCCCTCTGCTCAGATGAGGCTATTGCAACACAAACTGCACCTCTTTCGGGTTTAACTAAAAAAATATTTAGAGTTGATACATTTTTTCCTTTAAATTTTGACTGCTTTTTAGCATTTTTAATGTTGAGATTTCTGATTGGATTCATAAACATATTTATAAAAATTGTTTTAAAGATCGTTTTCTTACCTGGATTTCTTTTTGAATTTTCAAAAACAAGATTATCATAAACCAAGCAAACAAAAGCATATATAGACAAAGCTAATATTCTCCTCATTCTGTCCAAAGGTTCAAGTTTACTTGTATCCACCCACAAGTGCATCTCGGTCGATACAAAACAGTTTTTTCTTGTAAATGATGGGATTATACTATAATGCTGCTCCCTGCAACTTCCTTTTCTTACTTACTTGTGTAGCTACCTTTCTTAATTGTGTATCCTGAACATCACTCCTGACCAAAATATGGTGGTCTATCCCACTTTTTAAAATAGTGGCACAATGTTCCATGATATATTTTAGCCTTAATTTATTCTACCATTGCTCTGCCAATAGACATTTAGGTTGACCTCAGTGTTTTGCCCCTCCAAAAGCCACTCCATAGACGTCTTTGTGTGTCTATATCTAGACATCTGTGCTTTTATTTCTGTAGGAGTGATTTCTATATATTGGGCTGTTGGGTCAATGGGAATATCATTCAAAATTTTGGTCAATGCTGTCAGATTTCTGCAAACAGTATTATAACAATCTGTTCTTCACCAGCAGCTGTGGATGTTATCAATCTTTTGAACTTTTGCCAATTTCATTGATGAAAACGTTATATTATTTTAATATGCGTTTCTCTGACTGCCTATCAGCCTGAGCATCTTTCACATATTTTTGATCATTTGTGCTTCCACTTGTGGGTTGCTATCTGTATTCTTGACCCTTTTTCCACTAGGTTTCTTTTTCTTGTCAAATTTCAGAATCTCTTCATATTTTGGGGGATACCAATTCTTTTTCTGTCATATATTGTGAATATTTTCTCTCAGTCTATCATTTGACTGCTCACTACATTTATAGTGCCTTTTACCACATAGAAATTTTTAATTTTTATGTAGCCAAATCTATTAATTTTGTGGCCTATTTATTTATGTTATTTAAGAAATTCTCTCTCATTTTAAAATAATAGTCATACAAAGCTTTCCCAATGTATTTACAGCTCTTTCAAACTTGTATATCTTTATTCAGTATGAAATTTATATTTGTGTACACTGTACCATCAGTGTGTCTTTATTTCCCCATGTGGACCGCCAACTTGGCAGACATCCTTGTTGAATGAGGCTATCTTCACTCACTAAGAGGCAATGCCATATTTATCACATATTATTAGCCATATATACTTGGAGCTGTTTCTAATCTCCTTTTTTCTTTTAGATGATCTGTTTTTCTTTTGCTTTTCTGTGCCAAACCATATTGATTTGATAACATTAGCTTTACAGTGAGTTTTAAATATCAGTAGGGCATGACCTTTACTTAACTGTTTTACAATTATCACATATTTATTTTTCCAAATTAACTTTAAAATAAATTTATCAAACACTCCGCCTCCCCAAATTAACCTATTTGGAGACTGACTAGAGACACATTAAATTGTACTTATGAATTTAGATGTCTTTCTAATCACCTCCTCTCCTCCAGGCGTGTGCTACGTCTTCCCATTCATTCCAGTCATACTCTGTGTCTGTTGATTTATGTTTCTTGCAATTTCTATGTCGATGTGGTGGCTGCTAATAAAAGAAGAGCTGGCAATTTTGGTATATTTTCTTGAACCCAACCACCTCATTGAGTTCTCTACTAACTTTTCTATTAATTAGAAGAGTATCTCCTGTTTCCTTGGTATGAAATCATTTCATCCATGAATAAAGCATCCTCTCCTTTAATATTTATGCACATAATGTTGGGCAATTAACTCACTCTATTAACTGGAGCCTCCTAAATATGGTTGACTAAAAGTGGTGGTAATACCCCTCTCTTTTTCCTGATCCTAATGCAGTGCTATTAGTATTTTACCATTTAATTTGACCTGTGCTGCTGAATTTTGGTAGCTATTTATGTATACCCTATGTTGAAAACTGCTTTGAATTTTATTTGTTGCTTTTCCATCATCTATTAAGATTTTCTTTACTTTATTGGTATAACAACTGGTGTTGATACTTTTATTTAAATAAATAGAAAAGAAATGGACATATACAGTTGAGATATATCAGACTGTGTTTTTTACACAGAATAATCCCCATTGCCACCAACATTACCCTTAACAAGTGCTTCCATGAATCATACCTGTCCTGATTCTGCAGCAACCCATAAAGTTAGGCATCATGGAGAATACTATTCCCATTTAGAAGTTAAAGCTTCAGAAGCAAAGAGATTTTACTGAAATGTCACAACTAGCTAACTGGGATGAAATCCCAGATCTGGTGTTTTTTCGGGTTTCCGTCATTGCTTCTTAATATCCAGAAGGGATAGTTTTTTTTTTTTTTAATTAAATTACTTTTATGGTACTTTTCAATTAAAAAATAATTTCATATACATTATTTAATCCAATTATCACAGCAAATCTGTTAGGTAACATTATTAATACAATTATTTTGGAAAGACTAAGGCAGGATTAGTGATTTACTTAATTTCATGAAACTAGTAAATAGAAAACTGAATGTAAACCCTGTTCTGTGACTCAGAAGTAAAAATCTTCCCATTACAGTCATGTGCCACATAATGATGCTTCAGTCAAGGAAGGACCACGTATATGACAGGGGTCCCATAAGATTAGTACCATATAGCCTAGGTGTGTAGTAGGCTGTACCATCTAGATTTGTGTAAGTACACTCTACAATGTTTGCACAATGACAGAATCGCCTAACAACACACGTCTCAGGATGTGTCCCTGTCATTAAGCAATGCATGACAGTACACTACTAAGCAAATATGGATTGTCGTGTGGATGCAGGAAAATACAACTGTGGTCTTAACCTTCTGGTCAGAAGACATACCTGTGAGCTTCTCTTCATGCTTGTGTCCATCTTATTCTTTGCTCAGTAATATATTCATTCAATGGAATACTACATAAGAAGAAAAAAAAATGAACTACCAATATTTGAACAGCATAGCTCAATCTCACAGAGATTATGTTGAAAGAAAGAAACCAGACACAAAAATGTGCACACTGTATGTTTCCATTATATAAAGTTCAAGGACAGAAAAACTAATGGATGTCAATGGAAGTCAGTATAGTGGTCACTTACTGGGAGGAGTATGAAGGAACATTCTGGAATGCTGACAATGTTCTATTTGGTTGAATGTTCTCTGGTTTGAGCTGGTGATAATATGGGCACACACATGTAAAACATCACAGAGGTGTAAACTTAATATTAGATCCCTTTATGTACTTCACTACATGGGCGTTATATCAGGCAAAAGAGCTTTAAAAAATGCATTGCTTTGTATTTAATGAAAAGCATTGCCTTCTGTGAGGGGGTTCTTTGGCTAGTTGTGAAAGATTTTCATGTGGCGTTTATGTGCATGTGTGCACACATGTGCATACCGAAGTCTAGTGCTAAAACACATATAGAACTTAAAGCAGAATTTACTCATTTGGCTAATGTTGCGTGGCAACGTAGTTCTTTAGAAATGCATCAACTCAGAGAGTTATGTGGGGTAGAGAAGCACTAGAAGTTTTCATTATGAAGAGGTATTGCTGGTCCAGAATATAAGGAAACATTATTGATATACATGGTATGGAGACAAATACGTGTGTAGGTTATAAATTCTCTGCAAGTCACAGAAAGAAAATGTAGTAGTCATAAAGAAATGTAGGTGGTCCATGCTCTGAAAAACCTCAGTGCACAAACATGAGAATTTATAAAATGCAAAAAGTAAGATTAGTCACTCAGAACACTCACCTTGCATCTCAGATGACAATGTCCAGTAGAAGGGAAGGTTGTTTCTGGAAAGAAGCTCATTCGAGTGAGAAAGCCTGCAGCAAACCTCTCCATTTCTCACTGGCTCAGTTTAGGTTACAAACCCATTTCTGTATTAATCCCTCTAATGAGAGTAACACCTGTGCTGATTTCCTTACGCTCTCCCATTCCTGACCAATTCTGTACCAAGGTGATGAGGTTATCCTGATAAACATTGTCCAATCAGGGCCCACTACTTCCTCTGGGGCCCAGACCCCATGGCTGCTAAACAGTGGGAAAGGTATCCAACATATGGGGGGTATCCAACATCTACTCAAAGGGCAATTCTAGTTACAGAAGCACTCTTTACTGTTGGAACTACAGGATTCCTTTAATTCAGGACAAACCTAGTGCAAACATTAAAATTCATTTTTTATGATAATGAGCACCATTGTTTACTGAACACAAGCATGCTATCTCTAGATCTCAAAATAACGTGCTGAAGTAGATACTGTGACCTTAGAGCAGCTTGACTAGAAAGACAAAGAAGTGCCCTTCCTCTCAGGTGAACCTGAGGGGTATATCGAGGCTGGCGGAAGATGTGGGGGGCTGGAAATGAGAAGAGAGCTTGGTCCTGCTCTTCTGACTGAATCAGAGTCAGTGCCAACAATGGGGGATAGTAGGTTCCCCCAGGTCCCAGAGTCGCAACAAGAAGTAAACAGTACACGCCATGTGAAAATGTTTTTTGATTTGTGGCGTTGTTGCTGGGACAGCTACATGACTTTGTGTGTCTGGAAAGCCGATGGAAGTGCAATCAGATTTCTGCTTTGGACTCGCTTCATATTTGAGGTTATCTAGGTTGATTTGTCATATTAATGGTCTTGAGCACTTTAGTTCTCTGCTCTTTCCTTCTGATTTCCTCTTTTAATCAGCTACAACACAAAAGTGTATGAGAAAAAAATGTCATTTTACAACACATAATTATTTCTTTTGAAAAGTAAAATATTTCTAATTACTTCCTAATTCATCTTTTTTATTAAGCTTAGATGTTTGTATAATATGTCTTCATATATGCAATAAGTATATGTTCCCATGTCTCAATGTGCATGCATTCAAGAACTATTTCTTGAGTATATTTTTTGTGCTGGGCACAACACCTAACCCCCGGGGACACCCAGATGAGCACAGTGCACACATCGCCTGTTCTGTGGAGCTTACAGTTTTGTAGAGGATATAGATTTGAATCAAATAATCATATATGCATGCTTTTCTTAAATAAAAAGAATCACAAGAAATCCTTAGTTGATTTGCTTAGAGGAGAGAACTTGGGAGATGGCGAAAGCTTTCATTTTTCATTCTGCACGTCTAAGAACTATTTAAAATTCCTAATCTTTTACATGGATTGCTTTTATTTAAAAAAATCATAGTTACTTAGGCAGGGAGATTACAGATGATTTAAAATTTTTGTATTAAAGTGTATGTTATAAATGGTATATAATACAGCTGTTTTAGACTAAATGGAACTACCACACAATATATAATTAGAAACATACTGCGTTTGGGGATGTATAGGAGAGCACAGCATGCATTGGTGGTCTGGTCTGTGGTGTTGAAAGGATCTTAGCTGAGATCTAAAAGATGAGTCAAAGTTAACCAGTTAACCTTGGGGGAGGGGGAGGGGAGGGGGAGGGGGCAGAGGAGGGGAAAGGGAAGGGGAGAGGGGACTGGAGGGGGGAGGGGGAGGGTTGAAAAGGCAGGCAGGAGCCAGGTCATTCAATTCTTTCTAAACTTACTAAGGAATTTGGGTTTTTTTGTCTCAAGAACGGTGCGGCATCGTTAAAGGCCTTAAGTAGGGTCAGGAAAGGATTTTAAAGAGCTCACCTTGGCGGTGGAGAACAAGCTGGGACGCGGATGCAGAGACACAGGACAGGAGGCCACTGCTGAGGCCCCCAGGAGCCGAGGCCTGGGGTACCACAGGCGGAGAGGGAGGCCAGGCCGGCAGAATGAGAGGGGACGTTACGGACTGTCGCTGGCACGTATGGTGGAGGAAAGGTAACTAGGACAAGACGCTGCGAAATCTCAATGTGATATTTTAGACTTCCTTTTGTGTATCTCTGACTATTACAAGTTGATTATCCAGTTAAGAGAACCTCAGCTGACTATAGGTAAAGTTGGCCTTTTAAAATTTAAATTCTGTGGAAATTCAATCACAAGGAAGGTTAGCCAATTTCTCTATTTGTTGAGCAAATGGTGGAGGCGGAAACCGCCTGCGTAGCTGGGAGACTCTGGCAGCCTGCGTGGGTCGTGGGGCTTCCAAACAGCCCTGCCTGCCCGTCAGGTACACGGCGTGACCCAGGGCATGTCTGACCGAGCTTCAGAAGACCTCAGCTGCAGTCCTGGAACCTCCACTTGTTTTCCAGAAAAGCGAGCCTGTCTACTCCTGTACCTGCATTTACAAATGGAACTTCATGTCCTTATATTCCTACCTTGAACGGTTTTGATGAAGAATCAGAGTCAGCAGATCATAAAAGCTATGAAAATCCTAAAACATTATGTAAATATAAAAGAATTTAACTGTAGTTTATTGTAGTGCTCTCCTAACCCTGCTAATTGGCTTATGTATTTGTATTTCCAAGTTGTGTGGGAGACAAACATGGCATACACAGCGTACCCATTTAGGCCGGAAGAATCTTAAGAAGCAAATGAGAAATCAAAGAGCAGGCTAGGCACCTGTGAGCTCTCACAGGGCTCTTTACAGAATCTTATTAAAGCTGTCTATATAAGTTCCTGCTGCTGCTGTAACAAATTACCACTAATTTAGTGGCTTAAACATTGCACATTTGGTATCTTGCAGTTCTGAAGGTCAGACGTCTGAAACGGGTAGGCAGGGCTGCGTTCCCTCTGGAGGCTCCAGGGGAAAATCGGTCCTGGCCTCCTCCCCCTTCTAGAGGCGCCCACATTCCTTGGCTCGGTGGCCACATCACACCGACATCTGCTTCCATTGTCACTTCTCTGTCTGACCCTCCTGTCTCCCTCTTTTCCTGACACGGTCCTTTGTGATTACATTGGGCCACTCAGTAATCCGGAATCTTTCCACCTCAAGATCCTTAATTTAATTATATCTGCAAAGTCCCTTTGGCCATTTTTTCCCCACACACCTTATTCACAGTTTCCAGAGATTAGGGCTTGATTATCTTTGCGGGTGGGGGGGCATTAGCCTGCCTACCTGCCACAGGCTCCAAAATGCATGAAACAACTCCAAACAAGTAAAATCCATTCAATCCTATGATTAAATAAAAACAGTGTAGCCCAAGGTAAACCCGAACCTCCGTGGTCCCGTCTAAGGATGGTACTAGAGTCAAAGAAGGGGTCTAGCAGCCCTGTACTTTGCTGGAATGTCTGGGAGGGAAACCCAGGGTGGGGGGCATTTCACAGAACTCTGAAAACTCTTCAGGCTTTCCCTGGCCCCTCAGCTTAATTTCCATTCTTTGCCCCGCATGACTACATCCAGACCCTCACTGTCTTCTGTCACTCTCTGCTCCTCCCCCAAAGCTGCACCAAGTTCTGTCCATGTGGCTCTGGCCCTGTCTTCTACTCCAGGGTCTCTGTCTCTCTCTCACACCCCCCGCCACCCTCCCTCCCAGTCCCGCAGTTCCGCATGAAGTCCAGGAACTCATCTGGCAAAGACAGAATCCTCAGATGATAGGGAAGGACAAAAAGTTGTGTGCAAACCCAGAATTCTCTTGGACAGGGAAGAGAAGGGGACAATCTTGAACTCTCACACATTGATAAGTTTGCCCATGTCCCAGGATTATACAACGGCCAATGTGCAAGTAATTTGCCTTTTGCTTTAAATATTCTATTTTGTTTAGAGGATTCGAGTTCTGTAAGAACTTGGACCCTGCACATGAATTACTTTGTAAAGCATAGCGTTATACAAATGTTATATATTTACTCCAACCATTACAGAGAGGAACGCGGACTTATTTTTCTATCCCTTCATTTAGAATGATGCCGGCATATCCAGACATTCAGCGATGACGGCAGCTCCAGGGCACTGAGTGTTACTGTGTCCAGGCACTGTTCCGGGCGCCGCATGAGCAATAATGCATTGAACCTTCAGACCCCTGTATGAAGGAAGTAGTATTATTATTCTCATGTTACAGATGAGTAAACTGAGGCACAGAAAGGTCAACTAAATTGTCCAGGCTGACATGTGTGGGAAGGGGGAGCACTGTGACTCAAATCTAGACAGTCTGAGGCTGGCACCCACGCTCTTATTGCCCACAAGAAATGCTCAGTGATGTCATGACAACGCGTAGCTAACTTCAGATCGTGAGATAACGTAAGTGCTATGAGCAAATCCAGATGTAACTGGTCCCACATAAAGATGCCAAAACCTGATGAGAGGAGGAGGATTGAAAGAGTAGAGTAAGATCTGACTTTTTCCTGACTAGGGGCAGCACGGACGTAGCAATGCTTGTAGGACACAGAGTTGGCCCCGTGCTCAGGGCCTCTTTCTGTTTTCATTTAGTCCCATGAGGAGGAAAGAATCTGAAAAAGGACAGAGAGATAACAAACTGCCATTTCCCCTCTGTGTGGCTGCAGGAGCCCCGTGGGGGACGAGGAGCGTGTCGGTGGTGGCACAATGCAAACTATAACCAAATTAGAACTTTGTTCTTTCATCTCTAAGTAATTTACAGGGAGAGTTGATAAAAATGACTGTTAAGCACAATTATTTTGAATGTCAAATAATTTTTAAAGAGTTAAATGACAAAATGATAAAGACTTGACAGTTAAATCAGTCGGACTTGATCGGAGGCAACACCTTGACTCCAGGAGAAAACAACTCTCCGTGAGTCCCCACGTTATGGGGCCGCCTGGTTGGCTGTGGCCATCACCGCCACCTGGTGGCCGAGGGTCTAAAACTCAAGTTAGCTTGAGAACTGACTTCAGGTGGAATCTGCCAGCGGCGTTAATGAAAGGAAAGGGCCGCGCACAGTGAGCACCCAGTGAAGGTTAGCTGTTACGAGTGCTCAGTGTTTCCTGTGAGCTGGGGGAGAGGACAGTGCACACTCACATATGTTTGTGGATGTGTGTGTGGGTGGGTGTGAGAGGCACATTCTCTTCCACAAGCAGGGAATGACTGGCATGGTGTAATCCTTTATACTTTAAAATCGCTCTATCTGAACGAGTAATATGGTTCAAATTTCCCGGATACTAGATTTTCGGCTTCTTTTGTTAAGTTCCCCAGACTGCTCGGTGTTTGTAAGGACGCTACTTCCTAGCTTCACACCTACTCTTCACCGTGTAAGCAGCCTGCCTCCAGGGAGGGACCATTGAGGTTTAAGAGAATGAGATGGAGAACATGAGCCGTATTGACTTTACAATTATTTTTAAAAATAAAAATAAATAAAGCCCTTAATGGAAAGTTTAATGTGGTGGAAAAAGGAGAAAATCAGAGAGGTGAGTACTCTTTTTTGAAACAAGCTCAGTTCCAGTCATGCCGTTAGGCACTTACAGGCTGTGTGTGATTTCGTCCTCGGAATAACCATGTGACACACGAGAGGACTGGGCTCAGACAGGCTGAGCACATTCCTGGTTGTGAGAGGTTGACTGTGCTCCTCCCTAGGCTGGGTCTGCAGGTGCACAAGGCACTTACTGTCAGCGCCGTGGTGCAGAGAGTGGAAAGCATGAGGAACAGCATCCACTCCTCAGAGGAGAAAGGCTGACTGACCTGAACGTCACCATTAACAAAATCACGTTGTGTGAGGCACACAGGCTTTCTGGAGTAAAAGCCACTGGGCGCCGCTGTGCGAGGAGCTGCATCCCGATCCCGATCTGTAATGAGCTGGGGCCGCTCCTCAGCTTTACGTTCTTTTTCTTCATCTGTAAAGATGAGATATTTTTCATCATCTCAGTTTCCTTTATTCTCATTTACACACACACATGTGCGCTCACACACATAACTACTCCTTCTCTTGGTCTGCAGGCACTGCAGCAAAATGAATGTCCTCGTAAGTTTCTAAGGTAGTCGTGAGTAAAAAGAGACTTGCAATGTAGAGTCAATACATATAAATCTTAACATATTTTAGCTTGGACATTTGAAATAATAATTTACAATTAGATTACAGAAATTGCACATATAAAAATTTACATACTCAAGTATTACTTCCAACAAGATGAAATTGTCATTAGTGTTTCCTGTCTTAATGCTAACTGATTGTAATGTTAACTGTTGTCACTAGCAATGGACAGATAAATGATGAACTGATTATAAACCCAGACTGGCCTCGACTTGGGGCTGCACTGAGTGGTGTGCCGTGCTGCTTCTGCTGCAGTGCTGAAGATGATGGTTTTCTTACGGCGTGGAAAAATGATCATTTCATCCCTGAAACAAGTTTTAGAATCTAAAGGTGTAATCCAGTGTCCTGCACTGAGATAAGTTTTTAATATTTCCATTACCCAAAAACTGAACTTTTAGTTTCCTTTAGTTGTTTAGTGGTTAATGACTCCCAAATGAGATATTTATGAGTTTTTACCTCACACCATATCTTTCACAGATTACTATTTACTTATGGTAAACATCAATTCTTAAGTGCCTATTTATGTAGGTAAAAATACTGCAATTATTATTTGTTCCTAGAAAGTTGTTCACTATTGCTAATAATTTATCTTTGGCTGTGTCAAACATCCTTTCTCTACCGTTGCAAAACGTGCACAATAATTAGAATGAGGCTGTGAGTCCGGGTTGGCGTGAGGCATCAACATAGCTGCAAACCCAACCAGTATGTAGATTTGTTATGCTCATCCTCAAATTTTTATCTTAACCACGTGGTTGAATAGGTAACCTAATAGATGTAAAGGCAAGAAAACTGGGGGCCACTCAGCGCCCTGATCTCTGCTCCCAGTTACACTCAGAGCTCGTGTCGTCCTTCTCCCACAAGGTAGCTTGTTCTGTTTACCTTCTTTTGTTTTATTATGGAAATGCCAATGTTCCAAACTCATACGACTGCTGTAGAGTATGTGTTTGAAGTTTCCTTGAGTAGTTTATCTTCGGTGGAAAGGGAGTCATAATCGATTGATGATTGCTAAGTTTAGATCATTTTTTCCTTTTATCATAGCAATTCAAGTTTCATTTGGAAAAAAAACTCAAAGAAAATGGATGGAAATATTTTACATGGACTGGTAGCACCTAGGCAGTTGTACTTGACAGATTTTGTTGTTATTTCATTGTAGTATTTACAATCTGAGGAATTTTTAAGTATTTCAAACGGCAAACCCACCATAAAACCAGATTTCTAACAGTTCTGTATTTAAATTAGGGGCTTCTTACAATTTTATGGCTACCAGATATCTGAGTAGAGTTTCTTTGGGAATTTCTAAAATCATTGATCTTTTTTTTTTTTTTTTTTGAGGAAGATCAGCCCTGAGCTAACATCCATGCTAATCCTCCTCTTTTTCCTGAGGAAGACTGGCTCTGAGCCAACATCTATTGCCAATCCTCCTCCTTTTTTTTTCACCAAAGCCCCAGTAGATAGTTGTACATCATAGCTGCACATCCTTCTAGTTGATGTATGTGGGACACGGCCTCAGCATGGCCGGAGAAGCAGTGCGTGGGTGCGCACCCGGGATCCAAACTCGCGCCGCCAGTAGCAGAGCACGCACACTTAACAGCTAAGCCGCGGGGCCGGCCCAAGAATCATTGATCTTGATAACTTTACCCAGCCTTATTTATACCTTCACAATAATATTGAAGAAATAATTAATTTTAGGTTTTATGCATCGATTATTTTGTTACCTTCAATTAGTCCTTCAATTAGGGTGTGATTATCTCAGTTATTTTATTGATTAATATATTTGAACTTATGCTTGACAATTTTTAAGCGATTCTTCACATTAAGTATCTTGAAGAAAGTGGGGAGCGTGCTGCCTGTGGACCATGTCAGCTTTCCCATTATGAGTCACTCTCCCATCTTCTTTTGTTTCCATTCTATTGCAAGGGAATGCTTTTGCATCCCATAATTTTTATCATAACTCGCATATGGGCTTGGTTTGAGATAGGTACTCAAAAATGGTTATAACTGACTGTAGATACACAGCAAAAACCTGATAATAAACAATTATGATAATCATAGTGTATGTGTCTATATGGGTACATGTGTGTATGTTTGTGTACATATACATAATATTTTGTCATTGTGTCTAGTTCATATCCCAAGCACAAGCAAAATAATGATGAGAAGCATTTGTTGATTTTCAAACTTTCCATGTTCCAGCTGTTTCTGACTCTTCTTCCATCATTTGGGAATTGTCACCATTTTCTTCCTATCACAGCAGCCTCCTCATTGTCATTTAGCTCTTAATTCCAGTGTGTTTAATATTTTCCTGCTTTTTATCCTGATGATCCTCCTCCAATCGTGATTCTCTTGTTTGGTTCAGTTAATATAATTAACTAAGAATAATTAAGGATTAAGGAAGAGTTGTATCCGAAGGGAGCACCCATAAATTGTGTTTATGTATCTTGTGGCACTAATTATGTCCTGCCTAGCACTCGAGCGAGGGACGTGTCTCCTGATAGGCCCTCTGGATATCCTGCTTCCTTGGGGGCAGCCACTTGTTCTCCGTCCGCAACACCACTTTATGCTGTAGTCCGCTGTTGTTGCAGCAAGGTGTGCGGAGCAGCCCAGGTCCCTGAGGAAAGGGAAGCACTGGGCAACATGTATGTGGGCTTCAGGGCTCATTCCTCCTCTACTTCACCAACTTCATCTGCTTTATTTTTTCATGATTTTTCATCACTGCATTTTATCAAATGTTTTTTATTTTAAAGTAATGAGACAGTCACATCTGGTTTTGTGACGATAACTGCTCTATTTCACCTGGACTAAGGGTAGAAGATATGAGTGAAGCAGTTAGGGAATTGTGGCCTGGTTCAGAGGGGAGACTCTGAGAGCTAAAATGAAGGTCCAGGCAGAGGGAATGGAAAGGATGAATAGACGTGAGGGGCATTGCAGAGGGAGAGAGTTCCAGGGATCTGTTGCTAGGTGAAAATCCACCCAAAACTTAGTGGCTTCAAACAACCATTTCCTGTTCTCTCTCCTCTCTTTGCGGGTTGACTGCTGGGTGGGTCTCACTTGTGGCTGCTCATGCTGACAAATGGCAGAAGTGGCTGAGGTCTTCTGAAGATGCCTGGTTTGATATCCCAGGTGGATCCTTTACTCACATCAGGCCCCTGGGCTGGGGAGCTGAAACAGGTGAGGGGTGACTGCACCCCCTCTCCACGGGGCGTCTCCACATCGCTATCCTGGGCCTCCTCAAGGCTTGGTGGTCTTGGGGTTTCAGACGTTTTATATGGTTTGGCTTCCCCAGGGTCAAATATTCCATGTGGACCTATATAGAGGCCGCAAGGCATCTTGTAACCTGGTGCTGGAAGTCACACAGCATCAATTCCACTGTGTTGTGCTGATCAAAAGAGAATCCCAGGACTGGCAGAGATTCAGGAGAGAGGACTGCACAAAGGTGAGCACTCCAGGAGGCAAGGCTCCTTGGGGACCCGCCTTTCATGTCTAACCACATGATTTGCAGAGTTGAATATGGAAGGTGGAAAGAGAGGTGATTGCACATGACTCCAAGGATTGCCAGCCTGAAGAATTCAAGCCATTGTTGTGGCTGGGATCTCCCAGGGATCAAGGGTAGAGAATGGAGAGGGACAAGGACATGGTTTAAGGAACTCTTATATTTGAAAACTAAGCATGAATGTCAATGAAGGGAATAAATACAGACACGTTCTTCATGAAAGTAGATGGAATCAGGAGGGTTCCATGTCATGGAAGAGTCAAGACAGCTTCAAGAGATCAAAGCAGGACAAAACATCGCCTCCCTAGACTTCAAGTCCCTTGATGGTCCCCGTCTCCCTCATATTTTTTTCCCCAGCCCCTGGCACAATGCTTTGCAAAAACAGAAGGCTTTTGATAAACGTGGGGATTGAGCAGTCTTTATAGATGAGTCAGACCTGGGGCTCATCCTGTCTTCACTGACTAGACCTAATGCATTGTCTGCTCCGCGTGTCCCTCCCTCACCTGCACATGACTGCTCTCATGCAGCATGCACTTCTGTGGTTGCACAGGTCTCACCAAGGCTTGTCTTCCCATCACCATCCCACACAGGTCTGTGAGCAACAGAGGCAAGAATAGCCTCTCACTGCTGTTGATTGATTGTATCGCTCAGGCCCTGGCACTTGGAAGACACTTAGTAAATATTTGGAAAATTAAATTGAATTGGCCTTTTCAGTATAAGTTTAAACATTTGGCAGAGGTTGCAGTCTCTGCTTTGTCACCATTCTCTAAATGAGTCCTATAGACAGTCAATACAGAGGAATGAGCGCCTTCCTCTGCCCGTTGTTCTCTTAGGGATTTTTGGAGGTGCTCAGGGGCACAGTCCCTGCCCTTAAGTGGCTGAATGTCTTGCTGTGGAGATTCTGTAAATTCACTTGTTAAGGACGGATATATTTGACACCTACTATGTGCTGTCTCTATTAGGTGCTTGGGATATATCAGGAACAAACTGGTAAAAACACTGCCCTTGTGGAATTTACATCCTGGTGGCAGTCCTCAGATAATGGCACTATCAATAACCACATTACACTGTATTTTAGAAAGGTTTCAGTGCTATGGAGAAAAATAAAGCAGATTAAGAGTGACAAAGAGTGCTGACAGGAGGAGTAGTTAAAGTTTTAAACAGGGCGGTTGGTGTGGAGCCGAGGCGAAGTTAAGCAAGCCCTGAGGAAGAGGGAGGCTGTCAAGCGCAGGCTATCTGGAGGATGTGGGCCAGGCAGAGGGAACAGGGGATCAGACCGTGAAGCCCCCGGTGTGTGTGAAGAATCCTCACAAAGAATTCTGTGAGGAGCTGTGGGGATGGGACTCTTCTACCTGGAGGAGAATGTGGATATTCTGATTTAAAAATTAAAAAAAAAAAGCAAAACATAAAGAGGGTCGGTATTCCAGGCAGGACAAAGAGGGCAAACAGCCATGTAAGTGGAAATATCATGATTTATGAACGTGATAACAGAAATCTGGAAAATCTAGACTTGAAGCAATAGCTGAGCCACGTTTCCATGGTCTTTTCTACTACTTGCATTCTTCAAGGAGATCTTGGATCTGGGCACATGTATCATTCAGTAAATCATCATCATCCATTCATTCATTCAGCAATTACTTATTTCATGCTTATCACATTCCAGAAGGGGTATATAATACTGAACTAAATGCATGACTCCTGCTTTAAAAACATTTATAATCTCCTGAGATAAATATACATTAAAAACCTAAAAAGTCAATAAATATCTAATTACTAAATGTGACAAGTGCCATGAGGGAAAGAAAGGTGTGCTGTAACAGACTTGCAGGGAGCCTATTTTAAATTGGATGATCATCAAAGGACTCTCCAAGGAGACTGCTTTTCATCTGAAACCTGAAGAATGGGGAAGAGAAAGACATGCAAAGTCTTTATTTCCCAACATAAGGCAGACTTCCAGAAAAAATGGCAGCAGTCTTCACAGTGACCTTGGGACTTATTTTCCATGGTCGAGGGAGGATGCTATAAGGAAGAACACTTTCATTGAAAGTCAGAACGTGGGTTTTCTGTTCCTGGTCTACACCAAGAAACAGTGTTTGGATTTCAAGGGACAAATATTTTCCCACTTGTCTGAGTAGAGAGTTCCTGTGAGTTGCGCTTCCCCTCCTACACTTGGATATGCCTTGTGATAGCTCTGGGTTTATTTTCCTCATCTGTATAAATGAGGCAATAATATTTTTATAAATTTTATGAAGGTTAAATAAAACATCGTCTATGAAACTACCTGACCCAGTAGCTGGCAGTTAAAACAGAACTTTGAGCAAGTTTTCAACTGACAATGGGCCAATTCCTACCAGTACACACAGCATGGAATGGGGTGGAGTGTGCTAGGCAGCACTGGGGAAGCCTGATCCCCCCACTTCACGTTTCCATGAGGGCATTTCTGCCAAGACCCTCTTCCGGGTGAAGGGCCGACTGGTGAAGTCAGGAGGCATTTGTGTGTACGCATCAGCCGCTTTCTCTCTCTCTCTGTTTTGAAGAAGTCCTCCCTCCCCCTCACCTGGACCATGCAGTGGGCTTACTGGGCAGGTGTTGCCCTGCAAGGGGGAGGCTTGTAGCTTGGGGGGCAAGTTTTAATTCCTAGAGTATTAGGAAGCTTGTTTGACTGGAATCCCAAGGCATTCTCCAGTTCTGCTTTATCAGAAATATAAATGTTTGGTCTTCATCCATCTGTTTCACTCCTCTTTTTCATTCAGTTCTAAACTGAGGAGGAGAAGACAAGACCATTACTTAATTGGTTCCCTCAATCCCCAACAGGATACAATGTCAACAGCACCATCGCCATCATCGTTGTGATCTTACTAACAGGGACAGCAGTGCAACAGTAAACGCTCACTGAGCGTGCTATACTCCAGCACTGTGTTAGGCAGTCTCCACTGGTCATCTCAGTTGTTGTTACATCAACTCAAGTAGCAAACAATAAGGGTTTTTCAGGTGACAAGACTTGAGCTCAAGGTCGCATAATCTGGAGCCAGTATTTGAACCCAGGGTCTTAAGGCTCACAAGGAAATCTCTTGTCACAGCCAACCACAACTGAGAAAAGGTTTTATGGAAAGACAGGGCTGCCCAAATGGGTTTTGATGGTCATCAAGAGTAACCGAAACCTTTCTTAGTCACGAGCTCATGCCAGGTGACAGTTCATCTCATAAAGAGTGTCCCTAGTGTGGTCCAGGGGCCATCGGCATTGGCGTTGCCTGAGTGTCAGGAGAAATGCAGAAATCAAGCCATTCCCAGAATCTGCATTTTAACAAGACCCCGGGGGTTCAGAGAACTCGACTCTGATGACTGCAGCCTGGGAAGGCGTCACCACACGGCCCCAGTCTAACACCTTACAGTACTTCTTATTGTGTGTAGTGAGCTCTTTACAGAAGGAAGTCAGTAAGTCCTGTGTTGTTTTACAAAAAAAAAAAAAAATTGTGTTAACTCTCTTTATTTGGATTTCTATTTTAGGTGAACAATTGAAGAGAGTTTTAAAAGTGTTTTAAACATGTAATATTTTCCTTTGACCAGTAAATTTTGGGCAACAGATTTAAGCACTGGTTGGTTTTTAAACTCTTTTAGCTATTTCTTGGTTTTATAAATGAGTAAATGAACATACTTTTGTTTCACTTGGAATTGTGGACATGGAAGCTTGCTCTGGGCTTTGAGAGACAGGTCTTCTGTCTTAACATGGGTACATAATATTTTGGTTTTAGGAAAAGAGGACCAGACGAACACTGAGAATATCAAATGGACTAGGGAGCACAAGGTCACAGAGGGCATTGCATTGCTTCGTCTTTCTCACGTCGTGCAGAGCTAAGATTTTTTAATTCCTTGACTTATGCATACACTATGAGAATAGCAAACAGGGAATACCCCTCTGGGATTTCCAATTCCTGCGCATGAGCGGGCGGCAGGTTCAGAGTGGAAACTGTGGCTGCTTATTTTTTGTTTATTTTCTGGTAAATCTGTTTGTATAAAACAATCACAAAGCCCCCTCTTGCACAGATGCTGTGCTGAATGTGCTGGTAGGTTTGGCAAGATCTATTCAGATCTGGGCATACGGAGTTCACTGCCCATCCACAGACCAGCCAGAATTCCCAATCCTCTGTGGACATCCCATCTTCCATCTCTCTGGTTTATTTGTCAGATTCTCTTCGACTGTGACACTCCCGCTTCTCAGGAAGCTGGCAGAAAAGTGGTGGTCCCAAGTCCACCCTCTTCAGAGAACACCTCAGAACAGGCTTTTGTTGGATGTGGAGAGATTTTCCACTGTAGCGTTTCATATGAGTGATGACAAAAGCAGGCAAATTATACTCGACCCAAAGGGAAGAACACCCAGCACAGCAGCAACCTGGGGAGAATGCATACAGACGGGGATCCATATGCAGGGCTGTCAACACTCAGGCTGACTGGCTCACTGGTTTAGCTTTATCTTCCTATCTGAACATTCAGAGATATTTATACATAAATATATAATAAAAAGAAAATATTCACACATGATCCAACTACGCTTGTAAGTTTCTACTCAGGCCTCTACTTTGTTCTAGGTGGTTGCAAAAGTGTCACTTGGTCATTTGTTCTATATCTCCATGATCATAGTAAGACTTACCATATACATTCACTACAGGCATAATTTCTCTCTATTAGAAAGATCTTTAAATTTGCCTTTATTTAAGAATTCCCTTGTTATTCCATAAGTTCTCAAAACTAATACTTGGAAATGGATGTCCACGTGGATGTCACGTGGAGATGCCAAGGAAGCAGTTGTCCACGAAAATCTGGAGCTCCGTAAGAATGTCAGGCCTTGAGATACGTGTTTTAGAGTTATGTTCCTGTAAATGGTGCTCAACACCATGATCCTTAGTAAGGTCCCTTGTGAGACAATAGAGACTGTCCTGGACTCTGGGTACTTCCCCGGGCCCCCTCTTCAGTGTTGACACCCCCATTTCCCAGCTACGAGGAATGTGGGCTGCTCAGGGCTCACAGCTATGTCCCCCACAGGGACCAGCCCTTGGCCGGGGGAAGTACCCTCAGGGTTACACCCCCTCCCGGGAGGAACCCAGACAGGACTCCAGGTGAGGCTGCGTCAGCTGTCAGAATAACCTTCCAGCAGCTGGGTGGGGACTCCTGTGTGTGGACAAACCTGGGCCATCCTTCACAGACTCTGTGGCAAACATCCCACGGCGGGTGCTAGCAGGGCCGTGCCTAACAAGCACTCTCAGTGAGCGAAGACCAGTCTTCACAATTAGGACCTTGCAATCAAAGCCTTCCTACTTAGCCGTGATTATTGTAATTATCTCTGAGGGACAGTTTTGACATCAGTGAAGTGGAATCCACAGACTTTTAGCAATTAAGCATTGACAGATCAGAGCTGCACTCCTTGCCCTTGTTCTGATCACTCCAGTGCACAGGCAGGAGCCGTCCCAATGCTGACAGGACAAAGGGGAGGAGAAGCCAAGGCTGCCACACGCCATGGTCTGAAGGATGAGTGCATTTCATAACCCAAACTCAACCACAGCCATTTGTGATGTCGTGTCCAATATCACCAGAAGTCTAGTATGTGGAGCAAATGCATTCCACAAATCTAAATAACAAAACAGGTATTCAACATCCAAAAGAAACAACAATTACTGCAAAGATTATAAAGTCAGATGGCATATCTTTTGGGATAAAGCAAAATAAAAATAATGATGATACTATGAATAAGTGAGAAGTAGTAAGAAAAAGTATGCTGAATTTGTATAGCAATCTTCACCATTTAGATCATCAGATGCCCAGCTTTAGCCAGTTTTTAAGCAATCCTGCTCTCTAATGCCTTTGCCAAGGAATGGCTTCTACTGGCTTTGACATCATTTATGTGATAGGAGAAAGTGAGGACATCTGGAGGTCTCTGTGCTGTTCCAGTGAACTCTCTGGGCAACCACGTGTGGTCCGTGGAGGGGAGGACAGTCCTGCTGAGAGGGAACCCAAGTATACAAGTCAGCAGCAACAGGTGAGGATGGGGCTTGGAGGAGGAAAGCATGAGGAGAGTGGAGTGGTGTTTTTGTTAGATGTGACCCAACATGGGGGGCGTGTTGCTGAGGTAGGAACCTGGTTGCTGAGTCCATTCCTAAGAACCCATTTAATATCTGGCAACGCTGAACTAGCTCCAAACAGCACAGGCATCGTCCCTCTGTTCTTCCTCCATGCACCTCAAACTTTGGTAGTGTCAGTGTGCCCAGGGGGTGGGTTTCCAGAGACTCTAGTAGCGCGTTAGTTTAGGAGGCCACACACATGCAAGGCTGTTCATAACACGAGGATCCTCTAATATGGTGGCTTTGTGCTTCTGCCATGTCTCCTGTTGAAATATTGTAAAACTTCGCATTTATCCACACCCTGGGCACCCCAGAATGATAAGCCAATATGCCAGTCATGTTGGTAAGAATAGATCTCATTGCTATTAGCTAATGAAGCTTTCATTCAAACACACTATTAGACATAGACTCAAGTAAGTTTGTAGACTTACTGGACATTATTCCAGAAGGAACTCAATTTCAAAGTTCTGAGAACTGTGCTTCAGATCAGATGGCTAGTGTATGGTCAGTGGCTGACGCCTTTGGGCAGAGTGTAGGCCCCCGGTCGTTGTCAGCCCTGGCCTGATTTCCCCTGTAGAATCTCTCTTCCCTTCAAACTAGCAATAAATTAAATATAGCCTTTTATTACCTCTGAAATTTTGCTCACAATCCTGTTTGGTTTTAAAATATTTTGTTATTGTAGTTTCTGCCAGTTACAATGGGGGCAGAAAATTAAGAAATGTTGAGAAGAGACCACAGATTAAAGATGTCTTTGAAAGTCCTCTATCCCATTGCTTAGGCTCAGGTCCTGCCTGTCAAGATCAACGGCTCCCAGAAGCTGTGCTGTGTTCGGATGCTCAGCTCTTCACCAGAGGTGGGCAAACTTTTTCTATAATGGGTCAAATGGTAAATATCTTAGGCTTTGCCAGTCAGATGGTCTCTGATGTAACTACTTACCTCTGCTGTTAAGGCACAACAACGCGTGTAAATTGGCACACAATGGCTGTGTGCCAATAGCACTTTATTTACCAAAGTAGGCTGTGGGCTGGATTTGACCCATAGGCCACTGTTTGCAGGACCCTGCCTGACCACACACAAGGTGGATTATGTTTGACGTCACTGGCAGGGCTTCATGGCAATTAGAGCCCCTGCCAAAACTTGCATCGTCATCTTAGACTTCATAAATTTTATTTATAATTTGTTTCCTTCTTTGCCACCACTTACTCTTCCAGAACTATTATGCTGGTGCTTCATAAGGCTTGTTTGATATAATGTAGTTCTTACCATAGCTGTGTGAGGTAGACGGAATGATCTCTGCTTTATAGATGAGCCACCTCAGGCTCTGTGATGTCAGCTAACAAAGACCAGGGCTGATCCAAGCTGAGCGGCTCCACGCCTGCTCTGTATGGCCCCACAGCCGTGCTCTCAGCCACCACGGCTGACCTCTGGGCAGTGGAAGTGTCTTCCTACTGGCTGCAGGATGTGGGTGCAGGTTTGGGGGCACATAATACACCCAACCTTGGCCGTATTGAATTTGAAATGGCTGTAAGACATCTGACACATCAAATGCTTTTAATTTTTTGTTTCGTTTTTCAAGAAACTGAAAGGGCACATGCTGAACTCTTGAACGTAGCTGTTTAAGTCATGAAGTTATGAACATGATAGGTTTCACTCGTGGAGAGAGATTTTTGTTTTGATCAGGATCTTACTTATAGAAGCTAAACTGAATACACAGTCCAGCTTAAAGAGAGAAAATGCAACCAATTACAATAAACACTTTATCTCCCTCTCTCTCCAGCATATTCTCCTGTTAAAAAACAAAACCAAACTTGAAAGGTTTCCAAAGGAGCAGGTGCACACAGTGTCCTTGCTCAGGGCTTCACACCAGCACTTTAAGTGTTTGGACTATTCTCTCAATGAGCCAGCCGCATGGAACTCCACGCTGGCACACTGCATTCCTCTGGGCCGGTCAAATATGACACAAATCAAGGGGGTGGCTCTCAATTTGACGGTGTTGAGCTTTGGTTTCAACCAAGAATTGCTTTAAAGAAATGCACAGTCCCTAGTTATCTTAATGAATCATCCTGTCCTTGACATAAAAATTCATCATACATATTTAACTTGATCTTTTTATTGAAATTCATTAAGCTGTTTGTTTTCCCTGAAATGAACCACAGAAGGCACACACAAAATTCCGTCTTTATCTCATGTTACTTCACAAGGTGATTTGTTGGGCCCTCATATCTGGCAAGAGTCTCTGAACAACATATCCCTCCAAACATTTATTCATTTTGCAAATACATAAAAGTATAAAAGTGATCCATAAGAAATTCCTGAAAGTATATCATGTCTTCTTTTTAAAAAGATTTGAAAACTCTACATGAAAATGTTGTCTAATCACTGTTAACCCAGCCCCCACTGACACAGTTTTGCTAAAAAAAGTTAGCACCTTGTCATAAGAAAAAAAAATTCCAAAACAAGCGCATAGTGAACTCAAAAAGAAAGCCATTGCTTGTATGCTGTGGGCAGAAATGAAGAGGAGAAAAAGCACGGTATTATATCTCCAAAGTTCAGGACAACATAAGAGGGAGGAACAGACGGTGTCCATCCTGGTGCAGTTGAGATCTTATTTACTACACTGTTCTCAGGGCATCGTGCAGCAGCAGCACTTCCTGTGTGGAAAGTACATCCTCCTCCTAATGGCTCTGACACCCTGGTCTGGGTCTCATGTGAGCGGATCCTAAGTGTCTGCAGAGCACAGAAGCCAGTGCCAGACAAAGCTTCAGACCGGCCACATTCCACATCAAAAGACTTATTTACTTCTGATATTGCACAGAAGTTTCTGCAAAACTAAACTATTAAATTACATTTTCTGAAAATTAATTGAGTCATTCCTGTCTTAGGTATAAAATATAATCATCAATAAATAAAAGCAGATGACATTACAGAATGTGAGAAAATAAGTAGCTAATTTTCCAATAATAAAAAGTGTTACAGCTATAATCCAATGTATTATTTTCAATAATAATTGTGATGTCTTCAATTGAAGAATTTTATAGTGGGGTTGAATGACCTGAGATTCTCCTCTGGAGCAGTAAGTTTTCTCCTTTAAGGATAACGATGTTGCTAAGGATTGAGAACACTGGGTAGGAATAAGGAGCCATATTAACTTCTCCAGGCACGTTATGGACATCTTCTCCACTACCCACCCACCGGGCATGGAGGACCCTCAAAGTCCCCATCTAGGGTCTGCCTGTACTTGAGAGAATGATGCCGAATGGAAAGAGGCCTGGGCGGGGTGTTTCTTAAGGTGCACTTAGAGGCTTTTTCGATATGACTGCAGAAGGATGAACTGAAAACTGGGCCAACCATGAAAAGCAGTAGGTATCAAATACGTAACTGAGAGTAAAGACCTTAAACATCTGTGATGTCTGCTCGGGCCCTGACGAGCCAGCTCTAGTGCTAGTGCCGCTGTTGACATGGGATCAACTGCTCCTGCAACACTCGCTTCAACTGTGTGCAGTGTCCACTCGCTTATTAAAATGCCAGTGTTTGCATTTTCCCTTCTAGTTTTTTTCTCCCTTGAGAGTTTTACTTAATTCTCATTTGAAGTTTTAACATTCTGATTCCATCCCTAATATGGCAGTTGGGTCCAGTACCTTGATATTACTCAGAATAGAGTTCTTTCTATCTTCAAAGAGTTTTGTAATTGTTAATCGAGGATCTTACGCCTCTGTGAAATATGAACAGTGCTATTGGGTTAATTTTGTTGGTTGTTAACTGACTCCTTTTTCTCTTGTTATTTCATGCATTTTGAGCTTATCAATTATTGGTCCCAGCTGCCCAGTATCTATTTTGAGGATATAATGTGGTTTTAACATAACTTGAACAGCTTAATTTGTTTTCATTTTTATAATTTTATAAAAAGTCTTACACCACATTAATGACTTTCAGGTTGTATTAGTATCAAAAATTCTAAATTCTCTCAAAACAATTCTCACAAATGCGACTGAGAGCACCTAATCGAAAAAGATTGATCAGAGGGATCCCGGCATCTGAAGT
This sequence comes from Ceratotherium simum simum, assembly GCF_057802395.1. Classification (NCBI taxonomy): domain Eukaryota; kingdom Metazoa; phylum Chordata; class Mammalia; order Perissodactyla; family Rhinocerotidae; genus Ceratotherium; species Ceratotherium simum. The sequence continues at coordinate 74,592,199 of NC_141910.1, forward strand.
TTTGGGTCAGCTCCCACGAGAACCGAGTGGAGCTCGCCTTTGACTGAGGTGTGGGGAGACCATTTCCCGTACTCACAGCGTCTGTTATGTTGAAACTGCATGTCAGTCTATCCCTCGACTGCCCCTCTAATTCACCCAAATCTAAAGAATCCAACAGGACACCTGCATGTCAAACCAGTGTGAGATTTGCTTTTGTTTCTTCCAGAGGAGGAGGCACAGTGTCTGCAGAGCATGTGCTCCATCTCAGGAGCAGGAGAGGGAGAGGAAGGTGTGGGAGGAAGCGGATGCCCAGGAGGCAGGGGCGCATCCTGGACTTGGCCTATCTCCTTGACGTAAATGTTGGGGAATGCTTGTGCACCCACCAAACCCCCCTCCACAGCAGGGGCCATCGAAGGCTATAGTAAGGACACTAGGTGACCTATTATAGTGGTCCATTTAATCTAATATTGCAGCATCCCGTGCATCAGATGACGCCCTTGTTGTCTTGCTGGCGGATGGCCAAGCCATCACTCAGAGGCCATCCCCACCTGCTGTGGCCACACCATGACTCGAGGCTCTCTGGGCTGACTTCCATATTTGGGGGAGAGGAGGATGTGCTGCCATGGGGTGCACACACGGCTGGTTTAGAATTTCACAGCAGCCTGCTGCATACTTTGAGGACAAGCAAGGATTCAGCACTGCAGAGGGCCCCTGGCACAGGCAAGGATAAGCTCGTCTGGGCTGGTGAGAGGTGATTGATTTTTCAAATTTGGGTCCGTGTGGAGGCCATTGTGAATATATTTGTCTCATGGCTGCATTGTTGCAGTGGTGGCTGAGTTTTTTCACCCCAAACATCTAAATCCTCACATGTAAGTCACCACACGCAGAGATTTCTTTGAGAATTAAAGGGGAAATATGCAGATTTTCTCTGGCACATGTGAACGTGTGGAGGAATTTTCTAAACCTCCTCATGGGGATGGTGTCCATAGCAACAGAAGGCTCTGCTGTGAAGGAATTCTCAATTAGCACTAAATACTCGGATGCTGGGTATCATATTTCCGTTCACAGAGTATTCATTTTTACAGAGATTTTAAGGTATTTTTTACTTTATGAGATTATATGGTATTAATGTAATTTATTTTTAAACTGCTTATACTTATCACGCACAGGACTTTCACCCTGACTGACATTCAACTGGCAAGCTATCTTAGATGTGATAACGCGGTGTGGACCGAGGTCAGATGTGGGTCAGGGACAAGATCTCCTGCTGAGATGCAAGAGTCCTGGCTCTATCGTGACCCCGGACAATCGGCTTCACCTGCTGGGGCTCAGTGCTGTCGGGTGGAATTAATCAGATTTCTCTAGTGTGTTGATATGAATACGTGTATATACATTCCCAGGCTATATTGAGCGAAGAGTGCCAACAGCAAAGCAGTGTGTAGCAGACTACCATTTCTGTAATAAAAAGGAAAGAATGAGAATCTTTTTTGTTTGAATGTGCCGAGAATCTCTGGAAAGATCTATAAGAAACCAGGAAGGTTTACATATGTAGGAGGACTGAGAATTAGGCAGGTGGGAGGTTAGAAAGGAAAGAAAACTTTTCATAATAGATCCCTGTATTGTCTGGTTTTAAGCCATATAAACAAGCTACCCAAAAAAATTTAATTTAAAAAGAAAATATAGATATGTTTCATCTGCAGCTCTCAAACTAATGAGTAAATTCTAATTCTCATAACAGTTCTGAGGTGTTATTCGAGCATTTATTGATCACCGTCTATGTGCACTGCACTTTGCCAGGATCTTGCAAAAACAAGTATGATTTCTTATAAGGAAGGTCTAGGAGGCTACAACAAACATAAAAATAGCTATAAAACAAGTTCACACATGGTGGTATAAGTACGGGTCTGTAGGGATTAGATGAAATAAAATGACAGCCACTGTGGGAGATGAGGGAATCTTCTTAGCTACGTGATCCAGGAAAGGGCACACCCGCAGGATGAGGAATGTGTGCTTAATTTGTCTCGCAATCAGAAACCACTGAAGTGTTTGGAATGGAGAAACCTAATCACAGAGCCTGCTTTTCGAGAAAGGTTATGACCAATGATCCTCTCACATAAGGTAATGCAGTAATAGCTGCCATTTTTCAATTTATAGGACAGATGCAGTTCCAAGCACATTATATGAAGTATTTTAAATGCATTATCTCTTTTAATCCTTAAACAACCCTATCAGTGAATGGATGGATGGATGGATGGGAGGGTGGATGGGTGGATGGAAGGATTTAATGCCTGGGAGAACACAATTATTTTATTATTAAAATTTAATTTTACATATATTAAAAGTGGGGTTCAGAGGGGTAAGCAAGCAGCATGTGGTCACATGATTGGCACACAGCAGAGGAGGCCTGGGCCCTTGTCACCAAAGCTTCCACACCTAGCAACTAGGAAATTGCATGCTCATCTCTCACCCTGCCAATGGATGGGAGAGAACATTGACTACATATAGGTGTTGTTTTAAATTTTTGATACGGAACTCACTTTTTCTCGAGGTCTCACCAGAGACATACACGAATGTATTAAAATATCAGTGAAATTTATTCAGGAATTATTTTAAGATTATAATGATTCCATATCCAACTTGATGGAAGGGTAATAGACAATGCTGCCAGGCCTCCAGTTTGAAGGTGTGGGATCCTTGCCCCATCTGATCTAGAGACATCTGCTTACTCGGGCAGGAAGGGCTCCATGCTCCAGGTGGCCTGGATTCTGAATATTGTTTTATATTAAGTTTATGTGCTGTTGTACTTAGGTTTCTTTTCTTTATTATCAAAAGTGTGGCAAATATGTTATTAAATTCGGTCAATATTTAGTCTAGTCTTAGATTTGATGTGGAGAAACGAGGCAATATTTTATTTGTACTTCGCTGGTATGAGTTTTGAGCTGGGACTTAACTAAAGAGATTAATGAGTATGGATTGGTTGAGAAGAAGCAAGAGAGAATGCAAGGATAGAAATGGTGCCAGTGGAGATGAGATAATCAGAAACAACCATATCTGGCAGCAGAGAACTAAATCAAAAATGTGAATTCAATTGTCTCTTTTGTTTATGTGCAAGTATCATAACATTTTTTTCTAAAATTTATCTTAATTTTTATGTCGAGCTCCCATCCTGCTGGGCCCTTTCTTATTCTCAAGATTTTTATCTCAGTTCTCAGGGGTTACCTATTACTGATGTGTATGCGGCTGGGGGCGAGGCTGGATGAGAGATCCCTCTGGTCCTTGCTGTCAGCGGCTGGAACACCTGGAAATCCCTGAGCTGCCCGTCATCCATGGTCAACATCCACTGTTATTGGCCCAGGCAGGCCACCGTAGAGAATCCTTGTTTGGGGTGATTTCTCCCAGACTGGTCTCTGCAGTGAGTGCTCTCTGTTCTCCTCAACTGTTTCAGTTCAGAGACTGGAGGAGACCTTCCCCTCGCCTTCTACTATTCCATCCCTTCCCTGAGACAAAAACACGGAGAAGCCTAGTCTTCTGGGCATCACCAGCCTCCAAGGTGATGGTGAGATCAGGTCCAGATCAGGATGGAGAAGGGCTTTGGATCCTGGACCCACTCAAAGATATTTGTTTCTTATTGATCTTACGTCTTTCCAGTTTCCTCAGGCTCCAAGATCCCATATCTATGCAAATAGGCAAACCTGCCCACTCAGTATTCCTGAAAGAAAAAATGGAATAATTTGAGTAAATGAATGAAGAGTCCTAGTCTTACTGAGATTCTGTGCCAATAATAAAATTCACCACTTCAGCTGTAGGTAAGTGACTTGCAGTGGAGGTGTCCTTTGACACTAGCAGGCTGTCTGGCCATCTTCGGTTAGTTGTAGACAACGGCTATTTTCACTCTTTGTTGGGATAATTTAATCAGTGCTTAAAATGAAACAAAATGGATTTTGGTGAGTAAATATCTGCACTCCACCTGCTCACCACACTAAATAATGAGCTCTTAAGCCTAGATGTAAATAAGGGCTGTAATAACCTTCCAGTGCAGAGAGTGGTCAGAGAGGAGCGGTGGACATTTTATACAAGAAGCCTGTTTTTCTATGTACTAATTCTCCAAAGGAGATTCCATCTGGAGATTTGTTTGCCATGAACCTTTCCAAGGTTTTTTTGTATTGGTCGATGGATTCCTAATTTCTCATCATCCCTACTATTTTTTTTCTCAAAATGAGAAAAAAAAAATGGGTCCAAAATTGAAGTGTAAAATCTTCCAGCAGGACTGAAAGCAAATGTTCAGTTTTATTTTGGTGTAAGCAGAGATAATTCCCTGAGAAACAGGTCGAGTCTTTGACACACAGGGAAGGTCGTGAGAATCTGAGAAAACTAGCAAGTGTGTCAGCCAGGTAGCAACAGTACCTTAAACATGGGTGTGATCATTTCAGCCAAAGAACCATGTTGTGGGAAAAAAAGTGAACAAAGCAAGTAAGTTTTAGACCTTCAGAAAAAGCCAGGAGGCTATTCTGCATCTGCCTTTGTTTCCAGATGGCTGATGCTTTCATCGGCCCCCTAGTGGTGCTTGTGCTGAGTCCAGTGGTCCCCAGTGGCTGTGTTTGCTTTCTGCGGATCCAGAGCCTGTCTCAGCCTCTACTCCACTCCTCTCTGGAGGTGCTGGGGTGAAGTTTCCAGCAGGCTGTCCGGCTCTTGGTGCCATCACTGTGGACTCTGCATCTTTCTTTAGAAGCTACTGGTGCCACTTAATTTCACCACAGTGTGGAGGCACCAACAGAGAACGTGTACAAACCGTTGTGCTCCTGTCATGACTGTGCATCCTAACCACAACAAAGCACACTGGCAAGTCAAGGCTTGGTGTGGGGCCTTTTTGTTTTGTTTGTTTTACAAAGACCATCGTCATATGTTCACTGAGGATGTGGACAGGTCAGCTAATTCTCTTTTGAGGGAGCTGTCCTGGCTTTGTGGTGTGTTTAGCAGAGTTCCTGGCCTCTACCCTCTAGATCTCAGAAGCAGTCCACCCTCCTCCCTGCTTGTGACACCATAAATGTCTCTGGGTGCTGCCAAGTGTTCCCTGGGAGGCACAATTGCCTACTGCTCCAGGATGTGGCAAAACTCTCGGCTCAAGATGGTCAACTACAATTATTTGAACTCTGCCTTGATGGTGGGACACACATGTTAAGTCCAACATTGTCTGACTGGAGACTGGTGAACATGGGTTTAATCTCCATACCACATTCTTTTACGTTCAAACTCTTTAAAAAGGGTAAAATACTGGTATTGTTAACAAGATAATGTCTGTCTCCTGAATGATGATAATTCGTAAGGCCATGACAAAAGAAGGCTCATGGGTATCCTTAATCAGTATGTTTACTTATTAGAATATTATCTGTACCCAGTAAGCATTAGGGAGACCATGCTATTGTGAAGTCAGGACACCTGCATTCACATCCTCTGAATCTGTGCCACCGCAGGTAGGTCACATGAGTACGCAAATGTGAATTCCACTGCGTACACTCTCCGCACTTCTTCTGAACACTGTGAGGATGAGTGTCAGTTGCACAAACCCTCTGTCAGCTCTAGGGCTGTGTGCAAATAGTCATTGTGCATTTGTATTATTCTTACTAATCCCGTGCATGGTCTTGATAAGAAGACACATGAGCATGGTACCTGTCCTCAAGAAGTCTGTGGTCTAGTCGAGAAGATGAAATGTTCAAGTGAAGAGTAAGCAATAGGAGTTGAAAGATCCAAGGTGACAACAGAAAAACTCCCTCTAAACACATGAATGAGGGCCGGCAAGGCGTGTGGGAAGGACACCGTGGGCTCCAGAGGATGCAGAAGGCTCTTTATAGCCAGAGACACAGGAGGCTTGGAGGATATGTTTAAATACGACTTTCACAAACAGTTGTCCAGCCATGTGTGAGTTACTGTGCACAAAAAAGCTACCCTCCCTGACCTTTGCTTCAGAGCCTTTGCTTCCAGGCCTTCTTCCTGGGGTGCCACAGACTGTGGGTGATGGCTGGCCTCATGCCTGGTCTCCTTGAAGGGGCCCCCATTCTCAGATGCAGGCTGCGTCCTACTCGCGGCCTCCTGTGTGAATCTCACTCTGCAGCCTCAAATTTACCATGGACGGTGAAGCGCTGGGAAGCTCTGCACAAGTGGAATCTTCCTTTGGTACTGCAAGAACAACACCCTGCAACTAGCTAGTCTGCAAAGAGGAAATGTCCAATGTCAGGAATGACACCAAAATGGAAAAAAGTGAGTAGGGGAGATGAGAGAAGACACTGGCAGGTGAGCAAGAATTCTTGAGTGAGCTATGACCCAGAAGTAGTTAGCAAAGACAGAGCCCAGGTAACCCAACCTCGCTTTGGTGCATCAAAGAAGCAACAAAGGGAGAAGGAGCAGGTTGGTGGCACCAGCTGCAGACCCTCGCCACAGTGAGAATACCTACGAAATAGAAGAGGAGCTGCAGAAGGGAGGACACGAGGCTGACAGTGATGGGAAGGAGGGGACGGGAGGACTGGTGCTCACCGTGGTGCACGGGGATGAGATACGCAGCAGGACACAGCATGAAGAGCCATAACTGTGGGGAGGTGCAGACAAGAGAGAACAAGCCAAGAGGAAAGAATGAATCTGCAGCCCTTTCCGCCAGCGGGGGTGGCCATCCCCCTCGCTCAGCCTGCAAAGACGGCCCTTCATCCTGGTGCTCCTGCTCCAGTCCTTCAGGGCCCCAGGTGGTGTGGGGCAGACAGCTCTAAAAGAAGAAAGTCCCCCAAGAAAATTGACAGTGCAGACTCGTGTTCAAGAAGCGAATCAGCACCTCTGCTGAGGCCAGTGATCTCTCACTGGAGATCCTTGCCCAGCATACAGTAGGTCCTCACAAGGAAGAAATTATTGCCAACTGCGTCCATATCTGCAGTTCAGACCCATCTGTAGAAGGGAATGAAAACTGAATAGAAACTACCTCCAGCTCACGGGCAGGGCACACTTCAGTGGTCACGACCAAGACCAGTCAGCGTGCATCCTTTCTTATTTAGGATCAAGCATTTATTTTACAAATTCTTAAAATATTTTTGAAAATCCAACCTTGCCTAAGTTGTGTGAGGTTTTTGCTTTAATTAAGGGAGACCTTCAGTTTGCTCAAAAGTGATGGCTGCACGCTCGGGCACCACCGATGAACCTGCAGGTGGAGATGCTAACCCTGGAGCCTCGCCCTCCCTGTCTACGCGTGGTCCCTAACCCTTCTCCAGCGATGAGAAAATTTCCCAAAGAAAGTAGAAGGGAAGAATAATGCCACAAGAGCTTTTAAAAATGTGTACTTTAATGCTTTTGGCTTCACTTGGCATTGCAAAAGCCTATCTTCAAAAGAAAAAGGAAAAAAAAGAAAAATCTGGTATGCTCAGCACTCTAACACCCGCAAATAGGATTAAACCAGTAACGCACAAGGAACAAGCGGAGAAATAGGAAGCAGTGTGATCGAGTGATAAACTGCGAGACTCCAACTCAAGGAGCCTCAGGAAGTTACTTACAGAGTCCAGGTCACACAGGACAGTGGGGGTCGTGGGGTGATATGATTCATCCATCCGCCAGGAGTGCACTGGGGCCTGTGGAGTCCAGGACAGTTTGTCCTAAAAAGTGCTGCTTGGCTTCTTTTGAAGCGTGATACACTGACTTTGTTTTGAGAATGTTGGCGCCTGGGTGAGGTAAACAGGGGCATCTGGGAACAAGACAACATCGGGGTGGGGGCCGGAGTAGACATACATATTCATGGGTATTTGCTGAATAAAAACATTGAGAGACAGAGGGGAAAACTCTGGCTCTATAACAAATAAGAAAAGGATCTTTACAAGCCAAAGGTCAAAGAAACTCCTTAAGCCCTTTGTCTGAGATTCTATCTGCAGAGCGTGAGAAGGCAAAGGACTGGGGTCTGCAGGCTTCCTTTGGAGCCCTGGACCGTGTGGAAGGCAGGGAGCTGCTCTGATTCAGAGAAGGAGATTCAGACACCTACTAGCAGGCTGTCATGATTGTTCAATGACTGTATGTACGAAATATACGTGTTTTACAAATTGTGAAATGCCACATGAATGTACATTGAATTGATAAGACAGAGGGCAGAGGGTTATATGCAGGTGAAATGGAGTGGAGTGACAATTCTTGGCTTCTTTCTCTTATTAGATTCACTTTGCATATTTTTTCAGCCATTTTCTTTACCCTCTCACCCGTTGCCATAAATAACTACCGTGTACAAGTATAAAATTTATGCTATTGAAAATAATACAGTAATGCATCGCTTAACAACAGGGACACATCCTGAAAAATGCATATTAGGAGATTTCGTCGTTGTGTGAACATCACAGAGTGTACTTACACAAACCTAGATGGTACAGCCTACTCCACACCTAGGCTATATGGTACTAATCTTATGGGACCCCCATCATATATGTGGTCCATCGTGGACGGAAACATCGTTGTGCAGCCCATGAGTGTAATGCTTAAAATAATAAAGTTATACATTTTAATTTCCAGTCTAAATGGATATACCTTACTATGCAGATTGCTTTAAAGTTTCAGTCATTTGACTGAGTGCTCTATTGACACATATAAATGATCCTTCATGCTATACTATCTATACATTTCTAGTGCATGTGTCACTATTGTAGCATTTTGCCTTCCTAAACAATATACAGTGATGCTGGCATCCCAGGTATTTCCATTTCTCTTAATTTGAATATTTCATTATCAAGACAGAGAAGTCTTATAAGCAACCAGGACCTTAAGAAGTAAGATTATGGTGACCTATTCCTTCATTTTACTAAGAAACCTGAATGACGGCCGAAGAGAAACAATAACAATTACTTATGTAATTTTTATTTACAGAAATACTAGGTGTCAGTTTGGATTCCACTCACTTCTTTCTGGGACAAGCCCACCTGTGCAAAAGCTCAGGAAAGAAGGAAAACCCAAATACATTATAAATGAAAAAGAAAGAAATTATGAATCAGGAGACTAAGAAGTTCCGAGAGAATGGGGCAGAGCATCCTCCTGGAGCGAAGGTCCGAGTGAGGCGCCTGTGGGGCTACCGCCAGATCTCTGGGCTGGATGTTGTGTGACGCCTTGCTGCCTGGGCTCCAGTTAGTACATTGCACAGTAGGACTTTGCGGATCAAATTCCATTCCACTACCACTGACTGAGGACTCATTATGTTCCAGACACTGACTGAGGCACTATGGATATGAGTATGAATAAGATTTATTCTGTTCGGGACTTTGAGAAATGTATGGGGCTAAAACAAAGAGCATAAATAACCATAGTAAAAGGTAGACCATGACGAGCAGTCTATAAGAAGCACAGAACAGAGCCACACGAATCTATAGCAAGGAGAAACGTCACAAGTTGGAGGAGGGGATCCACATGGACTTGACATAGCAGGTGGCAGATCATAAAGATGAATAGTTCAAGATTTATGTCCCCAGCGACCAGGGGGCATTTCAAGTCACTGGAAAAACATGAGCAAACCCACAAGACAGAAAAGTCAATACCAAACTGAGAAAGTTGAGCTCAGTTCCTTAGACAGAATGGGATTCGTTTTGAGCAGTAGAGTGACATAACCTGAGCGGTTTTAAGAGGCTGAATCTGATCATGGTGGGTAGGACAAAATGAACAGGAAGGATGGTTCTCTTCCAATCGTCTAGAACTGTGGGCCTGGAGAAGGTGGAGAGATGAGAAGCTGTAGAGATAGAGGCACTGCCCAAGGTGGCTGGGCTGGGGCCTGGGTGCAAGCAGAAGCCTGCTGACCACCAAGAGGCCTGGTGACCATGCTTTGGTGGAGCTCTTCAGAGAGGGGCAGGGCAAGGAGGAGTGGGTTTGAGTGCTGCTCCCAAGGGCACATGTTTGCCGGATGAGAAACAGTATCTGCTCCTCTAGCACTTGTCCTAGGTTAGAATGTAGATTATTATTTTACTAATTATTTCCTCTCACAATTAAATCTTTGTATTCATTGTCTATTGCTGTGTAACAAATTACACCAATATTTAGTGGCTTAAGGAACGCACTCATTTATTATCTCACAGTGTCTGTGGATTTGGAATCCAGGCACGGCTTCGCTGGACCTCTGCTTCAGGGTCTCTCCCAGGCAGGAAAAGGTGTCAGAGGTGTTAGACAGAGGCCTTGGCTCCTTGCTGGTTTTCGGCTGAAGGTCAGCCTCTGTTCCTTGCCCAATGGCCCCATCAGCGCAAGCACGCAAGAGGCAGGGAGATTACCAACAAGGTGGAGTTCGTAGGGTTTTGTAGCCTAATCTGAGAAGGGACATGCCATAGCTTTTTGCCATACTCTGTTCCTTATAAGCAAGCCATTAGGTCCGGTTACACCAAGAGAAGGGCATTCCACACGCATGAACACCTGAAGGAGGGGAGCATCGGAGCCATGGCAGGATGGATGAGTATCACCTTCTTTGAGGGCAGGACTTAAATTTTTCTGTTCCTTATTAGTCCTTTCAATCTCTAACACAACACCCTGTGTACAGTAGATAGCTACATGCTAGCTTCTTTGTTGAGTGATCTGCCTTCCCCTGGACACTCTTGTTCTCCATTTTCCCACCCACCCCCCTGGCACAAATGCTAACTTTTTTTTTCTGATCGATCCTGTCCTCCTCTACAGTGTCCAATTTTTCACTCCTTTTCCTTGCTGCTGAACTCTGCAAAATGTTAGGAGTCCAGCTTCTGGTTGCAACAATTTCCTAGGAAGGCTGATTGCCTGACGGGAAAGGTGGTGGGCAGTTGCAGGTGACGGATAGAATTAGAGCCAGTCTGACGTAGTTAATTCAACAGCTTCAGACTGTGTCACGGATGAGGCCCTCTGCCCAGGCTGCCCGTGTCTGTCCCACCCAGAAAGAGGTGATGACAGAGGTATCAGATCACCACCGATCTTTGCAGTTCCCTCACACAGGGATGGACATCCTGCTGCCAACCGTATTGCATATCAGGAAATCTGGTTGGCAACACTTATCAGTCAACTAATTGCTACTCAGGGCAAAGCTAAGTGAGGATTGGCATCCATGAGCGTCACAGCCTGAAAGGTTTGAGAAAGCAGCAGCAGTTGGTATGGCAGATATTTCTTCAGAGCAGAAGTATTCCAAATGGCTTAGAGTGCATTGTGTGAAAACTCAAGAAGAACCTTCTACATTATCCCTAAAGCAATAACAGGGTCATTCTAGGGAGCAAGCTCACAGTTCTTGTGTACCATCCAGAACTCTGAATTCTCGTGATGACTCACTTTTCATGGGCTGTGCTGAGCAATCACATTCTGTCTGAGATGACTCCGTATCAGACCACAGAGCTGCATCTTGATTGGGAGGAGGAGCCAGGGCTGGCTTACAAGGTGCCAGCTGCAGCTCCCTCCTGACGCTCTTCTGCCCCAGGCAGGGATAAGGTCTTGGGCAAAGAGAAAATGGGGAGGTGAGCTACAGAGTTTGTGCTGTACAGCGTGTCTGAAAGCCACTGATTTTATTCCTAATAATGAAATGGACTTTCCTTTCCATTAGAGGAACCTCAGACATGTTGCCTTGTTTTCTGAAAGGTTAAAAAAGTCTGACCCCAATGTAAACTTGTGCTGCGTGAACAGCATTATGGTAAAATTACAGTGCATTATTTCTGGAACTCTGGCCCTTCACAAATGTGACTATGGATTTTTAAGTTCCAATAAAGCATTTTCACATGATAATCCTATTGACATAAATGTTATGATGTTATACGCTACATTTGTGGGAAAATTGTTCTTCTTCTATGATTAATTATAAAATAATTTCTGAGCTATTTTCAAAAAGAAACAAGCATTCTTGACTAATGCAGTAGAGCACTGGTCAGAATTTCTGACTTGTGGTCGTGCTTTAACAAGAAATGTGACGACTGAAAGTTATCCAAAATGTCATTGTTTGCTGATGTGAAATTTGAGAAAATGATAATACTTGTTAAATGACTCTTTAAAAAATTAACAAATGAATTTGACTTCACTCTTACGTTATGGGAGCTCTTCATAGTGTCAGACAATGCTTGGTTCAATCCAGTATTGACGCTTCCTCTGAAAGCTGGAGCAACTGAGTCAAGTCCGTGGAGCTCAGCTTCTTCATTTGGAAAACAGTCCCAGGCAAACAGTGCTTAGCGTTTTATGTAATGCTGTATTAGTTATACGTGTGTGTGTGTGTGTGTGTGTGTGAGAGAGAGAGAGAGAGGGAGGGAGGAAGAGATGATGTTGACAGTATTAGATCCTTACAACTTGCCAATCAATAGATGCCATTATCCTTTTTGATCATCATCCCTATTTTACATATCCAAGCACATGGGATATGAGAAGCATATCCAAGCATCTGGGACTAGACTTTTGGTTTCCTGAATCTTTTCCAGAGATCTTTCCAATGAAGCAGTACAGAGCTCAATAAATGTTTATAGACAGTTGAATGCCTGAGTGAATGAATGAGTAAAGGTACAAATGGCTAGCAGGAAGGGATGGAACCGTATACGTTAATTTGTTTTAAAACACGAGCCACTTGGCCCTCAGGTGCCACCATGTTGAGTCCACTGGTAGTTGTATCAACACCATCGAGGAAGGAATTTGGTCAGGCCACACTGGGTCCTGCAGAGATTTCCCCGAGGGGCAGGCGGCAGAGCAGGAGTAGGAATCAAGAACACTTCTCCACTCCTGGAGCGCTTTAGGGCCACTGGCGCATTTTAGAAACTAAAGCTGCAGATGCCACTGACAGGAAAGAGAGTCCACTTTATGCCTTGCTCTCTCTGCGGTGGAAAACCATGTTTCTTATGCGTTTATTGAGAATTATTCCACATATTATAAAATTCACCCATTAAGAGTATAACTCAATGATTTTTAGTGTATCCACAGAGCTATGCAGCTATCACCGTAATCTAATGTTAGAACTTTTTCAACTCTCCAAAAAGAAACCTGCTCAGCAGTGGCTCCTCAACCTCCTTCCCCCAGCCCTTGGTAAAAACTAATCTACTTTCTGTCTCTACGGATTTGCCTATTTTGGATATTTCGTATAAATGGATAACACATGCATATGAGTGTTTTTGTGACTGGCTTGTCTCATTTGGTATAGTTTCCAAGGTTCATCCATTGTCTAACATATATCAGAACTTCATTCCTTTTTCTGGGTGAATAGTATTCCATTGTATGCATACACCATAATTCATTTATGCCTTCATCAGCAGATGGAAATTTAAATTTTCCCCACATTTTCGCTATTACAAATAATACTTCTATGAACATACGTGTACAAGTTCTTGTGTGGATGTTTTCCTTTCTCTTGGATAGAAGTGAAATTGCTGTGTGTATGGTAATTCTATGTTTAGTATTTTTAGGAACTGCCAAGCCTTAACCAAAGTAGCTGCAATATTTTCCGTCCCCACCTTCAGTGTGTGAGGGTTCTGATTTCGTCACATCCTTGCCGTCATTTAGCATCTTCTTCTTTTAACAGTAGCCATCCTAATGGGTATGAAGTGCTATCTCATTGTGGTTTTGATTTATATTTCTGTGATTACAAGTGATGTCCAGCATCTTTTAGTGTGATTATTGGCCATTTATCTATCTCATTTGGAGCATTGTCAATTCAAATGCTGCTCTCATTTTTAAATTGGATTGTCTATTTTTCATGAAAGTATTATTTTCATATTCTGAATACAAGTCCCTTGTCTGAGGTATGATTTGCAAATATTTTTTCCCACTCTTTGTGTTGCTTTTTCACTTTCTTGATGGTGTCTTTTGTCACACAAAGGTTTTTTAATTTTGATGAAGTTCAACTTATGTATTTTTTTTTTTGCTTGTGTTTTTGGTGTTGTATTTAAGATGCTATTGCCCTAACCCAAGGTCACAGAGATTTGTTTATATGGTTTCTTCTAGGAGTTTTATAGTTTAACTCCTACATTTAGATCTGTGATCCATTTTGAGTTCATTTTTGTATATGGTATGATGTAATAGTCCAACTTCATTCTTTGGCATATGGATATCCAGGTATTCCAGCACCATTTACTGAAAAGACTATTCTTTCCCCATTAAATAGTTCTGGAACCTTTGTCAAAAATGAACTGACCATAGATGTGATGGTTTATTTCTAGATTCTCAACACTATTTCATTGATCTACGTGGCCATCCTTAAGCCGGTACCATACTGTCTTGGTTACTGCTTTCATTTTTTTATAGTAGGTTTGGAAATGAGGGAATTTGATTCCTCCAACTCTGTTCTTCCTTTTCAAGATCATCTTGCTTATTCTGGATCCTTGCATTTCCATATGAATTTTAGGATCAACCTAATAATTTCTTTTAAAAAAATACAGTTGGGGGGGCCAGCCTGGTGGCGCAAGCCGTTAAGTGCACACACTCCGCTGCGGAAGCCCGGGGTTTGCTGGTTCAGATCCCGGGCGTGCACCGATGCACCGCATGTTAAGCCATGCTGTGGCAGCATCCCATATAAAAAGTAGAGGAAGATGGGCACGGATGTTAGCCCAGGGCCAGTCTTCCTCAGCAAAAAAAAAAAAAAAAAAAGAGGAGGATTGGCATCGGATGTTAGCTCAGGGCTGGTATTCCTCACACACACAAAAAAAATACAGTTGGGGGGCCGGCCCCATGGCATAGTGGTTAAGCGCGTGCGCTCCGCTGCTGGTGGCCTGGGCTCGGATCCCAGGTGCACACCAATGCACTGCTTGTCAGGCCGTGCTATGGTGGCGTCCCATATAAAGTGGAGGAAGATGGGCATGGATGTTAGCCCAGGGTCAATTTTCGTAGCAAAAAAAGGGGAGGATTAGCATGGATGTTATCTCAGGGCTGATCTTCCTCACCAAAAAAAAAAATACAGTTGAGCTTTGATAGAGTCTGCACTGAATCTGTAGATCAATTTTGGGAGTATTGCTATCTTAACAATATTAAATCTTCTGATCCATGAACACGGGATGTCTGTCCATTTACTTAGATCTTTAATTTCTTAAGAGAATATTTTGTAGTTTTTAGTGTATATATCTTGCCCTTCTTTTGTTAAATTCTGTACACTTTGTATACCCTGCATTATGTGGCCTCTGAGTTCTTTGCTATCTTTTCCTTTAAGTTCTTGGGGTTTTTCTGTTTGTTTATTCATATGTTTGTTTTTATGCGTGGCTTCCTAGATGTCACACCTGGTCAGTAGAAATCAGTGGTCAGACAAAGACGGCTCAGATTTTCCTAAATTCATTATGTGAACATCTTCCACCGCCATTTGCCAAGGGGATCTATGTGAGAAGGCATGCCTTCAAGCTTCAGGCCTTTACCAGAGAGCCTTAACTCTCACTGCCTGCTGGTGCAGGGCCTCGAGGTCACCCAGAGACAACACCTGCTGCCTTTCCTTTCTCCCATCTTTCCTGGACACGCACACAACCTTGTACCTGCAGGCAGCCTTTTAGATCCCAGGACTATGCCTGAGCTTTCCAAAGTTTACCATTATTGTCCAGTTCTCTAAGATTTCTCTAGGATTTCCTTTTCAACTCCCAGCCAGGCTTCTGTTTGCCCCATCTGAAATCACAGCCTTAGGCGACCAGCCGAGCTGGTGCCAGCATCTACTATTGTTGGGTAATGCCCCGAAGGTAGGCCTCCCCCACCACTGTGCTCTGAGAATAGATTTCCTAGGGAACTATGAGTTCAGAAAAAATATTGACTGTGCCCTGAGGATGGTGCTTTTAATGGAACTCCAAAACCCATCAAATCTCTGTGTCTTCAATGCTGCTGGCTTTTGGCTACTGTGCCACTAAGCTGGGAGGAGGAATGGTGGGAATAGCGCCAAGTTAAAATGTCATAGATATTCACTACTTTACCAAAATTCCATGATTTCTCTTGGTTGGACAATTTTCAGTTTATTCCCTGGCTTTGGTTTAATTGCCATAGTTCTGAAATGGTTGATTTTATTGTTTTGCCAACCCATAGGGTTTTTAGTTCTCCAGGTTTTCATTATTTTTGACAATGTAATTCATAATATAGTTCCAGCTGCCATATGAATCCTATGTGATTGAATAACATAATAAATGTACTCAGCAAAGCTTTGGGCCTTCTTCTCCTATAGTTCTTACAGTTTGAATCTCACACTTTAGTACCTGACATTCCACATGGCCTTATGTTTCTCTCAAGTTGTGATAGACTTCAGTCTTTGCTATCCCTACATGATAGAACATTCCTCAAGAACCTAGTTCCCATCTTAAGATCTTCTCTCCCTTCTATAGCCTTGGATAGAGATTCTTAACCTAAGAGAATAGTGGACCCCAGGGGCTGTGAATTCACTGAAACTGTATGCACATATTTGAGTGTATCGCATGTGTGTACTATACTTTCACTCATCAGGCGAGACCATAGGGGCCGGCCCCGTGGCACAGCAGTTAAGTGCCCGCGCTCCGCTTCAGCGGTGCAGGGTTTGCAGGTTCAGGTCCCGGGCGAGCACTGACACACTGCTTGTAAAGCCATGCTGTGGTGGCGTCCCATATAAAGTGGAGGAAGATGGGCACGGATGTTAGCCCAGGGCCAGTCTTCCTCAGCAAAAAAGAGGAGGATTGGCATCGGATCTTAGCTAATGACTAGTCTTCCTCACAAAATAAAAAAAGAAAAGAAAAGAAAGAACACAAACACAAATATTAAAAAAGAGAGAGAGAGACCATAGCTTCCTCAAATTTTCAGAAGGATGAGTGACTCACGAAAGGTTAAAATCCTCTGATATAACTTCTACCTAAGAAAAACATTTTTTTATTTCTTTATATTTCCTCTGCCCCAGAGTGGTCAATAACTTTATGATCTTAAAAATAGCCTCCCACCCCGGTCTCTACTTCCTCCCTTTCTTCCTGTACACTCCTATAGGTTCTGCCACAAAATACTCCCTACACAGGACGGTGGATAAGTGTGTGGACTCTAGGGCCTAACCGGCCAGGTTTGATCTAATGTGATCATGGGAATGTTTCTGAATCTCACAGCTCCTTAGTTTATTCCTCTGTAAGGTTGGAATAACAATCATAGCTACCTCAATGACATTGTTGTCAAGGTTAAATAAGATTGTGCCTTTCACAAAATAAACTCTCAGTAAATGTTATCTCTTATTATTATATCACTTCAGTCCTCAGATCTCCAAATCCCCCTCGTAGCCTCCTGCATGAGATCAAAACTTGTCAGACTGACTCCTCACACTCTTCTTTAACTCAATGTATCTTTTCTTTTTTTTTTTCAGCTTAATTAAAAATTTTTTAATCTCCAGAGAGTTTAATTCAACAACAATGGTTGCTATTTTCTAAACATAATGGTCATTGTTAAGTTTAGCCCAACACAGAATCCTGAACACAATGTCAATTTATCCTTAAGATTGGCTGCAAAAACACCATGGTCTCATAAAGTATTATATGCCCTTACCATTCAAATGTATGGAGGTTGCCCCATAAATTTTATTAATTTTATTTTTGCTGAGACGCCCCAATTTGTATTTCTTTGAAGATGGAGTTGAATTCATAAGTATAACACTATGCTGGCTCAGATTTCTAAAAAGTGAATTGTAACTGACCAGTGTTGCTTTCTCAGTGTTTTATTTGGCAATCTGTTACCTGGTACAGCTAAAAAGTCTCATTGTAATTAATTCTGCCACAAATCAAATGGCTTTTGTGGCCTTCACTTGCTAAAAATCATCCACACAAGAGTAATTTCTGCCCTCTCCCAATTTAACCCTCTCCCCGGTGGTGCTATATTACCTCACAAACTGGCTAAAGCCTTTAGCAGGGTTCTTTTGATGTTGTATACTGTCCTAGGCTCAGTGGCTCTGAGAATTCACTGCTTTAGAGAATGAGCTGTTAAAAGGCTCTTATTAGACCAAATAAATATAAAAAATGCAGATAACTTATATGTGAAGAAAGAAACTGGAATATCTGTTTCTGATGAGTACCATTATATTGCATTCTTCCTTAAACTACACTTTTTTCAATTACAGGAAAAGTTATGCTGCAGCTGTGACTATTACCTAAACAAAGTTAGGGGTAGGTGGAGAAGAAACAAATTGCTGATATTAGTGGTAGTAAATTTCAATCTAATGATTATACTAAAACTATGAACCCTATGCTTTAACTTAGGGAAGTTTTCATTATTGAGAATTCTGCTAACTCTGTTTTTTTTTTAATTTTTTGTTGCAGAAACATTGGTTTATAACATTGTGTAAATATCAGGTGTACATCATTATACTTCTATTTCTGCGTAGATTACATCATGTTCACCACTCAAATACTAACTACCACCCATCACAACACACATGTGCCGAATTATCCCTTTCACCCTCCTCCCTCCTCCGTTCCCCTCTGGTAACCACCAATCCAATCTCTGTCTCTATGTGTTTGTTTATTGTTGTTATTATCTACTACTTAATGAAGGAAATCATATGGTATTTGACATTCTCCCTCTGACGTATTTCCCTTTGCATAATACCCTCAATGTCCATCCATGTTGTCACAAATGGCTGGATTTCATCGTTTCTTAAGGCTGAGTAGTATTCCATTGTGTATATATACCACATCTTCTTTATCCATTCGTCCCTTGATGGGCACTTAGGTTGCTTCAAAGTCTTGGCTATTGTGAATAACGCTGCAATGAACACAGGGGTGCATGTATCTTTATGCATTGGTGTTTTCAAGTTCTTTGGATAAATACCCAGCAGTGGAATAGCTGGATCATATGGTAGTTCTATCCTTGATTTTTTGAGGAATCTCCATACTGTTTTCCATAGTGGCTGCACCAGTTTGCACTCCCACCAGCAGTGTATGAGAGTTCCCTTCTCTCCACATCCTCTCCACACATGTTGTTTCCTGTCTTGTTAATTATAGCCATTCTGACGGGCATGAGGTGATATGTCATTGTAGTTTTGATTTGCATTTCCCTGATAGTTAGTGATTTTGAACACCTTTTCATGTGTCTGTTGGCCATCTGTATATCTTCTTTGGAGAAATGTCTGTTCAGGTCCTTTGCCCATTTTTTAATTGGGTTGTTAGTTTTTTTGTTGTTGAGATGCATGAGTTCTTTATATAATTTGGAGATTAAGCCCTTATCAGATGTATGGTTTGCAAATACTTCTCCCAATTGTTAGGTTGTCTTTTCGTTTTGTTGATGGTTTCCTTTGCTGTGCAGAAGCTTTTTAGTTTGATGTAGTCCCATTTGTTTATTTTTTCTATTGTTTCTCTTGCCCAATCAGACATGGTGCTTGAAAATATGTTGCTAAGACCGATGTCGAAGAGCATACTGCCTATGTTTTCTTCTAGAAGTTTCGTAGTTTCAAGTCTTACATTCAAGTCTTTAATCCATTTGGAGTTAATTTTTGTGTATGGTGTAAGGTAAGGGTCTACTTTCATTTTTTTGCATGTGGCTATCCAGTTTTCCCAACCTCATTTGTTGAAGAGACTTTCTTTTCTCCATTGTATGTTCTTGGCTCCTTTGTCAAAGATTAGCTGTCCATAGATGTGTGGGTTTATTTCTGGGCTTTCGATTCTATTCCATTGATCTGTGTGTCTGTTTTTGTGCCAGTACCATGCTGTTTTGGTTACTATAGCTTTGTAGTATATTTTGAAATCAAGGAGTGTGATACCTCCAGCTTTGTTCTTTTTTCTCAGGATTCCTTTACCTATTCGGGGTCTTTTCTTGTTCCATATAAATTTTAGGATTCTTTGTTCTATTTCTGTGAAAAATGTTGTTGGAACTTTGATAGGCATTGCATTGAATCTATAGATGGCTTTAGGAAGTATGGACATCTTAACTATGTTAATTCTTCCAATCCAAGAACATGGAATATCTTTCCATTTCTTTGTGTCTTCTTCAACTTCTTTCAGCAATGTTTTATAGTTTTCCGTGTACAGCTCTTTCACCTCTTTGGTTAAGTTTATTCCTAGGTATTTTGTTCTTTTTGTTGCAATTGTAAATGGGATTGTATTCTTAATACTCTTTCTGTTACTTCGTTGTTAGTGTATAGAAATGCAACTGATTCTTGTATGTTGATTTTGTATCCTGCAACTTTGCCATATTCGTTTATTACTTCTAAAAGTTTTCTGGTGGATTCTTTAGGGTTTTCTATATATAAAATCATGTCATCTGCAAATAGTGACAGTTTCACTTCTTCCTTTCCAATTTGGATCCCTTTTATTTCTTTCTCTTGCCTGATTGCTCTGGCTAGGACTTCCAGTACTATGTTAAATAGGAGTGGTGACAGTGGGCATCCTTGTCTGGTTCCTGTTCTCAGAGGGATAGCTTTCAGTTTTTCACCATTGAGGATGATATTAGCTGTGGGTTTCTCATATATGGCCTTTATTATGTTGAGGTGCTTTCCTTCTATACTCATTTTATTCAGAGTTTTTATCATAAATGGATGCTGTATCTTGTCAAATGCTTTCTCTGCATCTATTGAGATGATCATGTGATTTTTATTCTTCATTTTATTAATGTGGTGTATTATGTTGATTGATTTGCGAATGTTGAACCATCCCTGCACATCTGGAATAAATCCCACTTCATCATGGTGTATAATCTTTTTAATGTACTGTTGTATGCGATATGCTAGTATTTTGTTGAGGATTTTTGCATCGATGTTCATCAGTGATATTGGCCTGTAATTTTCTTTTTTTATGTTGTCCTTGTCTGGTTTTGGTATCAGGGTAATGTTGGCTTCGTAGAATGGGTTAGGGAGCTCCCCCCCCTCCTCAATGTTTTGGAAGAGTTTGAGAAGGATAGGTATTAAGTCTTCTTTGAATGTTTGGTAGAATTCACGAGGGAAGCCATCTGGTCCTGGACTTTTATTCTTGGAGAGGTGTTTGATTACTGTTTCAATCTCCTTACTGGTGATTGGTCTGTTCAAATTCTCTACTTCTTCTTGATCCAGTTTTGGAAGGTTGTATGATTCTAAGAATTTATCCATTTCTTCCAGATTGTGGAATTGGTTGACATATAGCTTTGCATAGTATTCTCTTATAATCTTTTGTATTTCTGAGGTGTCTGCTGTAATTTCCCCTCTTTCATTTCTGATTTTACTTATTTGTGCCTTCTCTCTTTTTTTCTTGGTGAGTCTAGCTAAAGGTTTGTCAATTTTGTTGGTCTTTTCAAAGAACCAGCTCTTGGTTTTATTAATTTTTACTATTTTTTTTTTGGTCTCTATTTCATTTATTTCTGCTCTGATTTTTATTATTTCTCTTCTTCTACTGATTTGGGGCTTTGTTTGTTCTTCTTTTTCCAGTTCCTTTAGGTGCATTGTTAGATTATTTATTTGAGATTTTTCTTGTTTGTTGAGATAGGCCTGTATTGCTATAAACTTCCCTCTTAGAACCGCTTTTGCTGTATCCCATAAATTCTGGCATGTCGTATTTTCATTTTCATTTGTCTCCAGGTATTTTTTGATTTCTTCTTTGATTTCTTCATTGACCCAGTCATTGTTCAGTAGCATTTTGTTTAATGTCCACGTATTTGTGGCTTTTCTGATTTTCTTCCTATAGTTGATTTCTAGTTTCATACCGTTGTGGTCAGAAAAGATGCTTTGGTATTATTTCAATCTTCTTAAATTTATGGAGACTTGTTTTGTGGCCTAATATGTGATCAGTCCTGGAGAATGTTCCACGTGTATTTGAAAAGAACATGTATTCTTTGGTTTTTGGATGGAATGCTCTGTATATATCTACTAGGTCCATCTGTTCTAGTGTGTCGTTTAAGGCCAATGTTTCCTTATTGATCTATCCGTTGGTGTAAGTGGAGTGTTAAAGTCCCCTACTATTATTGTGTTACTGTCTATTTCTGTTTTTATGTCTGTTAATAATTGCTTTATATATTTAGGTGCACCTACATTGGGTGCATAGATATTTACAAGTGTTATATCCTCTTGTTGGATTGTTCCCTTGATCATTATGTAATGCCCTTCTTTGTCTCTTTTTACAGTTTTTGTTTTAAAGTCTATTTTTTCTGATATGGTACTGCTACCCCGGCTTTCTTTTCATTGCCATTTGCGTGGAGTATCTTTTTCCATCCCTTCACTTTCAGTTTGTGAGTGTCTTTAGATCTGAAGTGTGTCTCTTGTATGCAGAATATATATGGGTCTTGTTGTTTTATCCAATCAGCCCCCCTATGCCTTTTAATTGGAGCATTTAGTCCATTGACGTTTAAAGTAGCTATTGATAAGTATGTACTTACTGCCATTTTTTAACTTTTTTTTTTCTCAGTGTTTTAGTAGTCCTTCTCTGTTCCTTTCTCCTTCTATACAGAATTGATGGTCTCTTTAGTTCGACTTCTGTCTGAAAGCTCTACTCTTTAACTCCCCTCCTCCCTCCTTTTATATTTTTGATATCATATCTAACCTCTTTTTTGTGCATTTGTATCCATTACCCTCTTATAGAAATAGATAATTTTTCCTATTTGTGGTCTTCTCTTTTTCCCCTTAAATCAGTCCCTTTAACATTTCTTGTAGCACTGGTTTCCTGGTGACAAACTCCTTTAATTTTTGCTTGTCTGGGAAATTTTTGATCTCTCCTTCCATTTTGAATAACCTTGCTGGGTAGAGTATTCTTGGCTGTAAGTTTTTTCCTTTTAGCACTTTAAATATATCATGCCACTCTCTTCTAGCCTGTAAGGTTTCTGCTGAGAAGTCAGCTGATAGCCTTATGGGGTTTCCTTTGTATGTAGCTTGTCTTTCTCTTGCGGCTTTTAGGATTCTCTCTTTATCTTTAATTCTGGACATTTTGATTATGATGTGTCTTGGTGTGGGCCTCTTTGGGTTTATCTTGTTTGGGGCTCTCTGTGCTTCCTGTACCTGGATGTCTGTTTCCTTCCTTAGGTTAGGGAAGTTTTCACCTATTATTTCTTGAAATAGATTCTCTGCCCCTTTGTCTCGCTCTTCTCCTTCCGGGACACCTATAACATGGATGTTAGTGCGCTTGATGGTGTCCCAGAGGTCCCTTAGACTGTCCTCACTCTTTTTAATTCTTTTCTCTTTTACCTGTTCAGCTTGGGTAATTTCTTCTAGTCTTTCATCCAGTTAGCAGATCCGTTCTTCTGTATCCTCTACTCTGCTTTTGAGTCCCTCTAGTGAATTTTTCATTTCCAGTATTGTATTCTTCATTTCTGATTGGTTCTTTTTTATATCTTCCATTTCTTTGTTGACATTCTCACTGAGTTCATCTATTCTTCTCCCCAGATCAGTGAGCATCCTTAACACTTTTTGTTTGAACTCTCTGTCAGGTAGGTTGCTCATTCTGTTTCACTTAGTTCCTTTTCTGGGGTTTTGTCCTCTTCCCTTACTTGGAATGTATTCCTTTGCCTCCTCATTTTGCCTCTTTCCCTGTGCTTGTGTCTACGTATTAGGTAGCTCAGCTATGTCTCCTGCTCTTGGATAGGTGACCTTATGTAAGTGATGCCTTAGGAGGCCTACAGTGTGCTTCCCTCAGTTCTCAATGTTCCAGGGGTGACCCCTATGTGGGCTATGTGTGTCCTTCTGTTATGGCCTGTTTGCTCCCTGTATGCGCCCAGGGAGGCCGAGTTATGATCCTTGCCAGCTGTTGTAATTCTGGGCTGCTTGTAGTTGTTGTGGGCCCTTCAGTCTCCTTATCAGGTGTGGGGAGCCCAGCACAGTTGGCTCCAAGTTCTAATACCACATTTGTCTTGCAGTATTTCTTTTAAGTGAGTAGGCCCCAAGCGTGGCAGGTTGTTAGGCTCAGGGCCTTACAATTGCTATAAGCCTCCAGCCTTTAAGTCTCTTGTCAGCTCTCTGAGGATTGCAGTTGTGTGGGGCTGGCCTCAGGCACGGGAGCACCCAATTGTTTCAGGCTTTGGAAGGTGGGGCAAACCCCCTATGTGGGTCTTTGAGAAGCACAAGTCTTCTGCAGCTGACAAGCCCTGCCGCCCACAGGTCCACACACACAGTCAACACAGTCCTGCCCCGTGTGCACGCCCCGACCTCCCGAAGCGGACCCAGTCTCTCCACGGCGGGAGCCCCACACACTCCACCACCGCCCCACACACTCCACCCGCTCCTTGTGCATGCCCTGCCCCACTGAAGTTGGCTCAGTTGCCAGGCTGCAGAGAATCCAGTCACCAATCTATGAAGGCCCACAAGTTGCCTGAGGGCTTGTTGTTGGGTGGGGCCAGTCTCTAGGGTGGGCTGCCTGCCCTGGCTGAGCTGGATTAAATCGGTGCTCTAGCAGGTTGGGCAGACCCTGGCCTAGCAGGCCTCAGGGAGAACTCCAATGGCATCTGTGTCAGCACGCCTACACCAGGCCACAACAATGGCTGCCGCCAATGTCCCAGTCCCTGGAGAGGTCTCACCTCTCACTGAGATGCACTCAGGGCCTATTAGGTGAGTCTCTTTTCACCAAAGCACTGTGCACCTTTCTTTCTGGTGATTTTCGGTTGCTGTCTGAAACGGGTGAGGTTGCACATGGGCCCTTTAAGAGCCGGTTTTAATTTCTTTGTGAATCAGCTTTGCTGGGGGTACTCCCCAGTGTTTTAGTAGCAGGCAAAGTCAGATATTATGCCGCTGGTCTCGATTGTGCTGGGTCCACAAAATGCCCACAGCGGGGGCGCTCCCCGGCTCAGGGCCCTGCTCCTCCAGGGAGGGCTGTGTACCTTTGGGCTGCTCCCGGGCGGCCGTGAGGCGCTGCGGATTGTGAAGGTGGCATTTTTCCTCTCCAGAAGGGAGTTTCTGCCTCTTCTACCTCAGTTAGGATTGTCCGTTGTTGCAGGAGTTCCTCTTATCCAGTTTTCAGTTCTGTCTCAGGGGTAATTTTTCCACGAGTAGTTGTAAATTGGCTGTGTCCACGGGAGGAGGTGAGTTCAGAGTCTGCCTACGCTGCTGTCTTGACTTCCTCAACGTATCTTTTCAGTCTAAACTAATTTCTGTTTTTCATCTTGACTCCAGCTCTGCTGTTTAATCTCATGATCTTGTAGGCTCACGTCTACCTCTCTACGTTTGTTTAACGTATTCCTTCCAACTGGATTGACACCAGGTTTTTCTTTTACTTCTAACCATACTCCATGAGCCTTATGGGCTTCTCCAAGCCTTAACTGAAATTTTAGGTTGATATCCTTTCTCTGGACTTATCTATTACCTAGTCTTTGCCACTCACTTTGATGAAGACGTGAGCACATCCGATGTGTGTTGCAACAAGCTCAAGCTCACAGTGGCTGTGACTTAAGGCAGCTTATCAGGCTTGGCTGGAAAACTTCAGTAGAGTCTTTGTCATTCCTATTGATTAAAACTGAATAGCTGCACTTCCAAGCAAAGAATATTTGTGTGAAGCTAAAATTAAAACATCTGGCATGTTTTTAAAAAATTCGTTATTAGCAAGGATTATTAATTGACCCAGGTTATAGAAGGTAGGAGAGATTTCTATCATGGTTCTCAGAAAAGTTTTTCAGTCACCCACAGGCTAAGTAAAATTATTAAACAATTGGTGTGTTCTGTTTATATTGCTATTAAGATTTTTCAACAGAATTCAGTTCAATAAACATTCATGGAATGGTTTCTTTTCATTAAGCCTTGTGCTTTGCTTGGAAGATATGAAGCTTCCGTATTGTCAAGACTTTAAGAATCTTTTGGGTGAGATGAGTAGTTCCAATAGAAGGTATGCACATGGTAAGTCATGTGGACAGAGCTAGGGGAGTACAGAAAGGGGCCCTGCCCTCGGCCCACAAGGAATGGGGAGAGGGCGAAAAGAAGGCTTGCCTGGAAATAGAGGGAACATTAACTAAGCTAAGTGTTGAAGGATGAGTTAGAGAAAGGGAGAAAGAGGCACATTCCAGAAGGAAGAAAAATATCAGTTGGGAACAAAGACGTACAACAATATGGAGGGGGCAGGGGCTGCACCCAGGTCAGCATCACTTGCATATACTGTCCAGGACAGGTAGTGGCTGGAGGTAGAGGCTGGAGAAGTGGCCTATGGTCACATGTGGAAAAGTTTGGATGATGAGCCAAGGAGCATGCGTAGATTGACTCATTCATTCATTCATTCATTCATTCATTTTTATAGTCAGTGCGAAGCCAGTGAAGGAGTTTAAAAGAGGAGAAACTTGATTATCGTTCTGATGGTTTTGTGGAGGAGAGCATTGAGAAGGGTAATACAGAAGGCAGGGTGAGCAATTAGGCAGCCTTTACTCATCTAGTTGAGAGAAAATGAGAGCCTGGACCAAGGCAGGAGTGGTGGGAATGGAGACGATGGAATGATTTGGAGAAATATCGGTTAGAGCAAGAGTGAAAGAGACCTGTCTATAATGTCTCATGGATTTGTCCTTTGCAGAAATCAGGACAGGAAGAGACCCTCAGTGGAAAGGACAATAGGACAAGGATTAGCCCTGGTCTGAACCTGGAGAATTTGAGGAAGCTGGGAGACATCCCAGTAGATAACTTTAGATACTTGGATTCACAATATGAAATTCTTTGAAGTACTCAGGACACACTTGAGAATTGTCAGCACATAGGTGGTAGGCAAAACACTGAGAAGTGATGCTCTTGCCAAGGGAAAATGAGAAGAAGAGTTAATGAAGACAACAAAATCTCAGAAAAGAACAGTTTTTAAGAGGCAGGTAGAAGAAGCAGAGCCCCCCAAAGACACGTAAAAGGAGAAATCACCAAGTGCTATCATGGCAGCCAGCAGAGGGCAGAGTTCAAAGAATGTGTCGTTTGGATAATTGTGCTAATCTTCCAAGGGAAGCTTGATGCTAACTTTTTTTAAGGAACATAGCAACTGATGATACGACATGGAACCCAAATGTTAAAATCTGTATTTGCAATCCTATATATCCATATTCCTGCCACAAGTCTCCACCTGGAAGTCTTAGATTTATCTCAAAATCAAACAGTACAAAACTGAAATCATCTTCCTCTCCTAAACTGCAACTCTCTGGCGTTTCTGATCCTTGTAAATCTCTACCCTCACCGCCTGTGCCCAGTGTAAGGTCGCCATTACCTCATGCCTGGGTTGCTGCAGGGGCCTCCTAATTAGTCTGCCTTCCTCTAGACTTCCCTGTCCCTATCAAGTCTTCACGTTCCAGCCAAAGAGAATTTCAAACAATGCAAATTTATTATCTAGGATTCCATACCTGAAAATCTTACACAGTCTGACTTTCATCAGGATAAAATTGAAATACCTTCCTCCCTCGCTTTTTTGGCCTATTCCAACTTACCCCTTAGGTCTCAATGCAGGTGCTGCTTTTTATGGGAAGTCTCCCCTCACCCCGCAAAACTGAGAAATCTGTCCTTCCAGTGTGAGCCCATAGCCCCTGTGCTTCCCCATATTGTCACAGTGTTTGTGGTATGGTATGGCAATGACCCATTTAGCTGTCAGCATTAGCCACTGGACGATATACTTCCTGAAGACAGTGCCAACTCTTGTTTCTGTGTTTATCCCCATGCTTGTCCTGTAACAGAGCACCCCAATATCTGGTGGATATTTGACTGAATTAGTGAATCAATGATGATTAAAATTATCCTAATCTAATTATTAATGGAGATCTGCACAGCAGTTTTATTAACCAGTAGCTCCTATTACTATATGCATTTTAAAGTAAAAGAGCTACATTTCTTTTAAAACCTTTCAGAAATTCAAATTGGCTTTCCCCAATTAGTCAGGATTTGTGGGGTTTTACTACATATTAACATTTTTATTTCCCTGGAATAAATCAGAAAGCCACTGGAGGATCAGGATTTATCTGTGCATTGCATTCTAAAGGAACACTCTTTTTTATTTTTTTAAACTTTAGCCCATATCTTCTTTACTCACTCATATTATTATTAACATCACTACTAATATTAATCATTCCTACTTATATTAGTATCATTTCATACTTTCTAAAGTGTTTTCATCACTTTTTGTCTCATTTGATCTTCAAAATAATTCATTGGGAATGCAAATAAAGTATAATTATAGACACTTACCCCACATGGATATTCAAATAGGTGTTAAATGACTTTTCCAAGGACACCAAATAAATAATCATGTAGATGAATCAACATATCTAGTGCTCATTCCATTCATGTTGTTTTTGTCTTTTTCTTAAAATGAATATTTATATCAATGATTTCTTACTTTCCAGTTAATGAATTATTTTAACTGATGTATGGGTGTGTTAATATCTTAGATTTGAGAGAAGTATTTCAGAATTTGTGCAGTGTATGGCATAGTTGATACAATAGGTATCAAGTGAATAAGTGTCCAGCGCAAATACAGGTCACAGATCTTTATCTTGCTCTCCAGGGTAAAATGAATTGGGCCAACACCAAATCCCGAAAAGAGATTGTCCAAAAAGTAAAATATTTCAACATCTAGCCAGATTTCTCTTAGAATTTCTTCAGTGTCCTTTCAAACCTTCAGGCAGTTAATCCCCAATAAGACTGTGAGCTAACTGAGGAGCAGGACTGGACTGACTCAGTTCTGAGTATCCGTACTGGGCACAGTGCCTCTGCACATGGAGGGCATCAAAAATGTGAAACGGTTAGACAGAGACGTGGGTGGGTGGGAGGGGGGTGGACAGATAGATGGATAGGTGGATGGATGGAAAGATAGACGAGTAAGTGGATGGATGGGTGGGTGGATGGATGGACAGACTGATGGGTAAATAAAAAGATAGATGGATTACCTTGAAGGGGAATAGTAACTTCCCTTTTGGGAATAGTTAAGTAAATAAGAACGATGAATTTCCTGTTAACGCCAATCTCTTTTCCAAATTAGCTTTCCTCTACTTCTCTTGAAAGATAGTAGAGACGGAACAGCAGCAAGTATGAGTAAGATGGGTTTGAAATTCGTAGAGGGGGATCATGCTCTCCCAACCACCTAGGAGAAGTGGTAATAGTTAAGTGACTGTTAACTCTCTCTCTTTCTCTCTGTCTCTCTGTCTGTCTGTCTGTCTGTCTCTCTTTCACACACACACACACACACACACACACACACATAAAAATAGGCAAGAAAAGCATAGGTATCTGCCTCCAAAACAAAAACCAATTGTAGTGTTGGACCATGAAAGGCAAATCATAATCTCTAAAATGTGATACATTTGGCCAATTTAGTAACATTTTAGGAGCATCTTCTTCCCACGTGAAAATAACATCAGGAAAGAAGACGAGAAAACAAGAGCTTTCCCAGCTAGCACCAAAGTCAAACATTGCTTCCCAAAAATCACCCACCCAGTTTTCAACATTGGCTGAGACTGAAGCTTGGACGTGTCCCAGGGGGTTCCCAGAAGAGAGTAGTTCCCTCAGAATATATTGGTGTTTTTTCTTCTGTTCAAGTTGATTAATTCCCCAGAAGCCTAGAAAACTTACCCATCCAATATATACAGATATTTTTTAAAGGCTACATATTTATTTATTGAAGTTTTTCTTACAAACTACATTTTGTTTGGGAGATGAAATACTCAGAGCTCTGGCTTTGTCCAGCAACCTCATAGACACACTCTGTCTAGGGTTTCTAGGCCAGAGAACTGATTTGAAATCACTACCTGAAATGTGTCTCAGATTAGAAACATCCTCTGGCTGAGCCATTTTTCTTGATAAATGCAATTCTTTGTCCAAATTTCCATTGTTTTTATTCACACATTCTCCTCTTGTTGTCCAATCTGGATGCAGGTCTTCCTTCCACAGAGCCTGCAGACTTTTCAGGGGAGGAAAGGTCCAAGCAGCCAACAATAACAGAGTTCCGTTATGGAGTGGCAAAGTATCAAGAAGGGTGAAGACTGAAGTATCTCATTGACTTCCAAGTCTACTGTATTTCACTCAAGAATTTCTGTATTTTTTTTAATATGTCAAACAAGAAAATAATCTTGTCTGCTCTACATTATTGTTTAGTCAAATATCTTATTAGTTGGCATTCATGTTTTTTCCAAAAATCTGCGTTCATTTTACCCAAGTAATTTCAAAGATGAAAATATAATTTTCATCTTGAGATTACTTTTGTCTGATTTTGTGTCATTAGGTGTGAAAGGAAATACAATTATCTTTCAGATATTTACCTTAAGGTAAATTGTTTGAGAATATATTTATAAAGTGAGGAATACAAAAAATCTATATTTACTGAAGGTGCAAAATGCTCACACTTCAGAATTTTAGTGAATATGAAAATATGCAGGAAAGGTTGCTTGTTCCCTTTATGTGAACTCTTTCTGGAAGCCAAGGAGTAAACTGGATTGTGCACTGATGTGAGCCTCGGGAGAGTGGATGCCCAGGTTCCCTTCTTGCCTTGGCTAACTTGCTCTGTAACTTCGGCTCAGTTCCAAAGTCTTTGATTTGCTCATCTATGCAATGAGTGCACTTGCACGAGTATACTCGTGAGACGAGCTTTTAAATGTTTTAGCCATGGGACTCTCCTTCCTAATATGGGAAGCTCTCGGTATACAACAGACAGAAGTGGGGTTCTTTGGGTTGGGCATAGGAGTCCTCACAGGATCCCACCTCACCTCCCCATTCTCTCTCTGGTGGTTTCTAAAATATCCACTCTGCACCACTGGGACATCAGTGATCACAGTGTAAAATTCACTGGACCAGGTGATTTGTAAGATCCTCTCAAGGTTTAGCAACCTCTGGTGCTCTTCTGTTGATATAAAATTAAACCTCTAGAAAGCTGTCCATTGTTATCTCTCCACACCTGGCATTGTCAGACTTGTAAAAACTTACTGTCAAGTGGTACGAGAATAGTATCTCATTGTAGGCTTACTTTACATGTCTGATGAATAATTGCTAACGATCTCTTCATATATTTATGATGTATGTGTTTACTCTTTGATGAAATGCTTCTTAATGTTTTCTGCCCAATCTCTTATTGGATTGAATACTCTTTTCTTATTTATTTTTAGTTCTTTATATATTCTTTATGCAAATCAAGAACCCATCTTCCCCCAGTTTGTAATTTGACTTTCCACTTTCTTTAAGTCATCTTTTGGTAACAAGTTCTT
This sequence comes from Ceratotherium simum simum, assembly GCF_057802395.1. Taxonomy (NCBI): domain Eukaryota; kingdom Metazoa; phylum Chordata; class Mammalia; order Perissodactyla; family Rhinocerotidae; genus Ceratotherium; species Ceratotherium simum. The sequence continues at coordinate 74,623,117 of NC_141910.1, forward strand.
AATTTAATATTGTCAAATTCATCCATCTTTTCTTTTATTGTCAATGCTTTTGGTGTCTTGTTTAAGTTTTTTCTTACTGCAAGATCTAAGAATATATTCATCTATATATGCTAGGAAGAGTCTTAGGGTTTCGTTTTCATATTTAACTCCTTAATCTATCTTGAATTTACTTTGTATAAGATATAAGAATCCAACTTCATCTTTTGCCAGTAGATAACCATTTTCCTAGTTCCATTTATTAGAGAGTGTCTGCTTTTTCCTCTTTCGCATACCTTCTCTATTCCAAAGTTCCATCGTGCACCATGCATTGCCTGTTTACAAGCTCTCTATCCTATTTTATAGGCTAATTCGCTATCCGTTGTCCATACCACAGGGGCTTCATTACTGTGGCTTCAGAATAAGTCCTCAAGTCTGGTTAGCAATCTTCTCCCTGATTTTCTTCTTCTCAAGTGTCTTAGATATTCTTGACCCATTACTATTTCATATAAATATCAGTTTTCTTACAAAACCCACTTGTATTTTGGTTGAAATTGCATTACCCATTAATTTGGGGAGAACTGATATCATCACAATATTAAGTCTTCCTAATCATGATGTGGTTTATCTCTTCATTGATTTAGATCTTCTTTAACACCTCTTAATAAAATTTTATAATTTTCCCTGTAAAGGTATTGCACCTCTTTTGTTATATTTATTATATACTTTATATTTTCTCATACCAATATAAATACTTTTCTGAATGATACTCCCATAAGTGACACAGTGCGTAGGCAGCCGTCTTACTAAACTCTCGTTTGTGTCTGTCAATTCTTCTGAGGCCGATGGTGGGGGAAGCAAGAGGAGAACTCCAGTGGTTCCTTTTCTACTTCATCCTCACGCAGTTGTGAGGGCTGTCCCTCCCCCCAGATCAAACCCCCCACCCAGCTGTCTTCATTTCCTGGTGTTGTGCCCTGTAGTTCTTCTTGGAATTGGTCTTGCTGTAGAGTGAGGTCTTTCTAGTCCAGCATTGTGGTAAGAATGAGAACCAAGCCTTATTTAAATTCACAGTAAATGTAGAGAATGTTTATGTACAGAATCTTTTTAACAATACAGAAACTGAGGTTTAGAGAGGTCAAGTAAAGTGTCTACGGTCATGATACTGAATCTCTTAATCTCAAATTCATGTGCCTGATGCCCAGCAAACCAAACACTGAGACATTGGTGCTTAGAAAAGGAGAAAAATTTATTCGAATTGGCCAAAATGATTTGCTAGAATCCACCTCCTCAAGAACAGAAAGCAAAGGGGGTCTATAGAGCTCAGGGGCTTGTCAGCAGGGGCTTGAGGGAAACAAAGGGGTCGGCTCCCTATAAGCCCCTGGGCAATCTGACTTCTGGGCTTCAACAGCTGCTGAGGGCCGGCCATCCAGCCATCCAGTGATTGTAAACTCCCCGAAGGCATTCTCTTCCTTCTGCAAAAGGAGCTCACAAGTCCTCTGGAAAACAAACTCACAGAGTCACCCCTCAAGTTAAACAGGAAAAGCCCTAAATTGGTTTAATACCTACAGTAACCCTCAGGTCCTCAGTGGCTTCAACCACACAGCTGGTCAGTAGCAGAGCTTTATCAGAGTCTGTCCTGTAAGACAGAGATTCCAACAGGCCTTGCCTCTGGGATTGTGAGGCTTCTATGAATTGGTGTTTATAAAGTACTTAGAATGTACCTGGGACAGAGTAAGTGCTACGTCAATTTTTCCATTATCATCGTTACTATTCTGTGTTAATTTTGGCCACAAATACTCAGTTTAATAAGAGAAATAGGATATGGATCTAACCCTAGTACAAGGTATAATTTCGGTGTTACATTAAAAGTTTAAAAAGTGTTGTGGTATTTGAGGACTGTAGATTACTTTTTTGGGAGTTGAAAGAAGCCCTTTTGAAGAAAGCGGCAGTTGAGCTGGGCTTAATTAAATGAGTAGAATTTAAACTGGTAAATTTAGTGGAAAGTAGATGATTTACGACTAGACCAAATAATTAAGATACAAAAGAAGAAGTACTTTTATAAGTTCATCAAAAAACAGCATCACCTGCTCCAATTAGGTAAATAAATACATGATCATATTGGAATAGAATGCACAGAGAGATGCTCTGCTGTGAAGGAGTGTAAGCTCATTTTAAGAAAGGAAGATGCTTGCTGATAAGCAAGCATAGACTTTTTCTCCCATTATGGAACAGTACAGGCGACATGCAAGGTTATTGAGCCGGGTGGTGATTCGAGTGGCTGCCCTGGATGAATTGTTTACAACGTCAAGACGGTGTGATGCCGGGGATCCATTTGATGAAACAGCAGTTGCTTTGGGAAGAGCTGCCTCCTAGAGAGGATTAATGCCCCCAGCAAAGTGAGGGAGGTGACTGTGCTGTCGAGGTTTTCTAGTGCTATACATTTTAACTTTGAATATATTTGTGACTTTGTATGTAGCCCTGAATTCTGAGTATCATAATTAAGAATTTTTCTTAATCTTTTATTTGAATATTATAGCTATTACTGTCACTCGATGAGGTCTTAGAAGTACATTTTTTCTTAATTTTGATTTTATTACCATCCAACAGCCAAATATTTTAATCTAGAACCATCTCATATTTTATAATGAAAGGGAATGGGGAAAAGTTATTCAATTGAAAAAATTACTTTTCAACAAGCTTTTATGAAATATATTTATTTTACTAAAAAGGAAGTATCTGTATCTCTGTCTACATGGATCCTATTAGGTATTTTGTGTTTCCATATCTCTGTCAATGGTTTCACCTAAAAAGTTTTCAAGTTATCAAAAACCAAGGTTACATCTATTATTCAGGATTTTATAGAGTATTGTGTTGAAAAAGAGACGAAAAACCACCTTAACGATATGTTAAAGCCTCCACTCTGAACACAGACACTTTCAGTCACCCCCAGGGATGTGATAATGATGATCCCCTTGACATCCCCATGCTTCTTTCTAATAATAATCTGTTTATTATTAAAATGCATAAAAGTATTTCATGTGCTTTAACTAAAAAACTGAAATTTGAGTTTACATGCAGTCGGTCCAACTAAAACCCATGGTCCAGAAATTGGCAACCTCTGTAACTGTGATTATGCAATAAATACATATGTGGAGATTTTTATCAAAAAATGAAATAAAACTCAATTGGAGTTGATGTGAGGAAGATTATTATTATGGTAATAAATACATATGTGGAATCTATGTCCTAAAATATAAACTAAATATGAGCCAGAGGGTACAAAGTGGCTGAGTGAAGCCAAACAGGTTTTGAAAATCACCAAAAACAGAAAAAGAACCAGCCTTAAATTGTATTCTTCAAGTGTGCCGGGGCCGAGGAAGGAACTCAAGCTGGGAGCTAAGAGGTCATTCGCTCCTTCTACCTTTTCATCCCCCTTTCTGCTGATAGCTCTCTCTTTCTCCTCATTCCTGAAGGAATTTAAAGATCTACCACTCCCCAACTTCTCCCTCCAACTCTACTTTATAACAGAGCTCTGTCAACAGTGATTTACAAAGTCCCAGTACACGAAGCAGGTGGGAGCAGCAGGGTCAGGGAGGGGGGACGGGAGCACCTGATTGTGGCCTCCACTGGGGCCTTGTCCACTCAAATCCCTGAGACAGCTCCCCAAAGAGCCCTTAATTTTCCTCAGTAAATTGTGAAACACACTGGTCCTTGTCCAAATTCCTCAGTTTACAAATGAGGAAACTATGGTCTAGAGAGTTAACTTAAGCAAGCTGCCTGAGAAGACCCCTGTTTCCTGGTAGCTCTGCTAAAATTAAAATGCTTTCTCTTCCTCATAAACTCAAATTCAAATTTCAGGGAAAATATTCATTTCTTAGATGTTATTCTGCAAGTCTGTGCCATCCCTCTATCCCAGATTCCTGTTCAAAATTCACGTAGGTCTGTGACAAGTGCCTCCTTGAGGCAGACACTGTGCTAGGGACATGCCATCTGCTCTCATTAACCATCACCCAACTCCAAGAGATCAGGAGACTGGGCTCCGAGGGGCGCTGTCACCTGCCCAGGTGGTAACGCTAGCAGAGTGCAATCCTGGTCCATCTGATTCCTAAAGCCAAGCCTCAGACTCTTGCCCAAACCTTTGCCTGTCTTTAATGGACTCCCAGAAATGCAGAACTGTGAATCTGTCACTTCACATAGACATGCTTTTCCATCCAGGCCCGCGGGGGAATGTCCCATGCGGTGGCCACACACAAAGGCAACAAGCCCACCTTCAACCTCAAAATTAAATATGAGCAAGGCCAAGACTGTGAAAGTCATTGAGTCTAAGCCTGTGGCTTTCTCCAACTCCCGACATTGAGCACCATCTCTGACACATGGTGATTACTTCTAAGTACACACTAAAATAGTGCAGACAGTAGGGAATATAGAATTGTGGTTAGGAGTTTGAGCACAGGTAAGCAATTATAATATAATCAGGCAAAGATACAAATGGTATTGAGTATTAATTTCTAAGGTACAACAAAAAAGAATGCAGAAGAAAGAAGGCCAAGAGGCTTGATGAGAGTAAGGTCAATGCTTTCACTTTATTTACTGGCTATTCATTTTGCAACTGCTTAATTTTTGCCAAACTATTTTTTGTTGCATTACGTTCTAAGAAAACAAATACAAATAAACATAGTCTCTGTCCATGAGGAAGCCTAATGTTTACTCATGTCAGAGTAATATTACCTCCAGGAGGAGGGTGTAGAAGAGAAAGAAGAGGATATAACACCAAATAGGCAGAATTTGTGTTGAGACTTGGGAACGTTAGACCTGAAAGATGTGGGAAGAGGATGCTAGAAGGGAAGAAAAGTAGAACTGGAAGCAGCTGGTATGTGATGAAAAAAAGAAGCAACAAAGTGGAAATTAATGGAGAATAATCATCCAGGAAACAGACAGTTGAGATAAAAACGAGAAGATTCATTTTGCTGATTGGTTTCAGGCATAAATGCTAGTTTTTAATACACAAATCTTATTTAGAGTCAAGTCAAAATGAAGATGGGATTTTAGATGACTGTTTTTTAGGAGGAAAGAGTAAAAAAAAAAAATCTCCTGTATGGTCTCTGTCCTCCTCTCAGAATGTGGTTCTTGCATAAGAGAGATTAATAGATGTTAAATCTTTGGGTATTCAGTTAAAGATAGCAGATTGAAGCACATTAGCTTCTGCCCCCTCCTGAAATCCCACTCAGATGACAGAAGAGTAATGTTTATTTTAAAAAAATAAAAACAAAAAACAGAAAAGAGACACGGGCGACACCACTTTGAAAGCTGGAAAAGAGACACAAGTAAGAAATGACTTAGCAGAGCCGAGGAAGGTGGATGCTGACCCAGCCCTGGGAGAGAGCCAGGCATGCATGTAGAATCCCTCTCAGAGAGCTTACAGGGTCCAGGACCAGCAGAAACAGGCTCCAGGAGAGATGAGGTAAAGTTGGACTAAAAACCGAGGATTGGTTGAAAGGTAAAAGCCAGTTAGACACCCAGATACCCCCTCTTTTCAGTGGAAAACTCAAGGTTTACTCTTGAGGGGATAAAGCAGAGGGTCTCTGTTGAGGGATGATAGAAACAGTCAAGGGCTAGATGCTATGCTGAAAGCAGGGGAATTAAAGGAAGTTATATTGAGATCCCCAAGATCCTTCCCCCACCTATGTCCCACACGGATTCCCTTCAGGTGAGAGACAAAACAGTCTTCTTCTCGGTTACTGTTTATCAACTGACTTTAAAAAAAACACTTCTATAGCACTTGCTGCAGGTCAGGCACACCCCAAGGACATTACACTTTTTAAAAAACTTTTTATAAACTGCTCAGTGGTCACCACTTTACAAATGAGGAAACTGATATAGAGAACAATTCAGTAACTTGCCGAGGACACAGCTGATAAGTGGAAGGGCTGGAATCCAAATGCATGCTGTCTGGCTACAGAGCCAATTCTTAACTACTATGCTTGGCTGATGTGGGCCCCCAGGGAAAAGCCCACTCAACACACCCTACACAGCAGCCCGAGGTCTAGAAGCATCGCCCACATGAACAGGGCTTCCAAGAGACCTTCTAATGCTGCCCCAGGAAGTCTGAGCAGACAGTCAAGGATCTCCAGCTGTCTGAGAAAATCCTCTAATATGACAGAGACCAAAACAAACAAAAAAAAAGGAAAAAAGAAATTCAAACTATACAAGAAGAAAAGGAGAAACTTCCATTAACTCCTCAGAGTTGTGGGAGAAAGCTATTGCATTTACCAACCAAGAACAGAGAGAGAAGATGATTCAAATAACCAAGAGATCACTTGGAAAGTAAAAATATAGGTGTTGAAATTTAAATTTAAAAAGTCTCACTAGAAGGGTGATTAGAACAAAAAGAAAGAGAGAATGGAAAACAGGAAAGAGAAAATCAGAGGACTTGTCCAGTAGGACCGTTGTCTGCATAATAGAAGTTCCAGAAAGAGTGAACAGAAAAAATGAGGCGAAAAGAACCGCTAAAGAAAGAAGTGAAGAGAATGTGCCTGGAAGATTTACAGAGGGCCCAACATGATGGATGAAAATAGATCCGCACACCCACCCATTTTTGGGGAATCTCAGAACACTGGGAACAGAGAAAGAGTGCTAATAATTGTGGCCATGGGCATCTTAGGGGAAGGATTCATACAAAGAATCCTCAAGAGATAGAAGACAATAGAGTAAAACCTTCAAACATCTGAGGAAGAATTATTCTGAACTAGATTTTTTACTCAAACAAATATTATGGAAATAGTGAAAAAAAAAAATCTCCCAAAAACTTTCCCTTAGGAGGCTGTGGGGTGATGTCTCCACCCCAGAAAGAGGAAGACATGTGCTGTGTGTTGGATTGATATAATTTCAAATCCACTTGTTTCTGACTGAAATGAGGTTGTTTTGATCTAAGAGTGAAGTTGTTTATTGAGGGAGCTGTGTCAGGATGTTGTCATTGACACCTGTTGTCATTGATAAGCCTTCAGTAGCTCAGCTGATGATGAGCACTTTTGGGGGCTTCTCGATAAGAACATGTGGAGAAGCAGCTATGGCTGGGGAACATTTAAACTTTAAACACCCAGAGCGTGTGATGACTTATGGAGAGTGTTCGGACTGGGCAAGGTGACTCTTTGCTGATCTGACTAGCTCTCTGAAGACCATGGGACACCAGCTCCTGTGGGGTTAGGCGACTCTGAACCCGCAGTGGTGAACTATCACTGCGGCCCATGAAGAGATCGTCTTGCCCGCCAGCACGTGTGCCGTCATTCCCTAGCAGTTGCTCTAGCCACACGGGATTCTCACTTCACCTGACAGAGGGGTGTCAGCTCCTGGTTGGCTAAGCCATCCCTCTCGAGTACCGACTGGTATAAAGGTGCACCTCAAACAATGTTGGACTTTATTTCTTTCATCTCCCCTTGACCTGGAACAATAGTGTGATTAATCTGTCATTGGTTTGGAGTATGTTATTTCTTTATTGGCTTATTAAGAGATATTATCCTGTATGCTATTGGCTTGTGAAATATTATTATAAATTATAATTCCCACAGTGAACCTGTGTTAAACGAGCTCCGTTTCTAAGCATAATTTTTGCCACCCAAACAAAACATGGGCTGCAGTAAACAGGCGATGGATGACCAGCTCCCCTGGGGTGGTGGGGATGGGGGTCGTTCTGAGCTCTTCAGGAGGCCCCAGCGTGAACCAGGACAGACCAGAGCACGCAAGGGCTCTCCTGAGACTTCATGTGCAGATAGGGGCGTGGTGGAACATAGAATCCATCTGTCAACAGTGTGTTCATATTTATGACAACAAAATATTAACTGATCACCTCAGGTAATGCCCCGTATAACTACAGTGGGGGCAGAAAGTGTGTGAGATGAGTGGCGAGGTGTGCGTGTTAGAAATCATCATCCTATTCTCCCTGGTGGGAAGGAAAAAAGAAATGCTTCTGATGGGAAATGGCGCACTGGCAGAGATGCATTCCTTTGTTTAGGGACGCGGAGGTACTTACCAGAAGAAACAGCTAAAGGAGTTGAAAATCTTTCAGTCTGGGGAGCTGAAAACAGAATGGGGTGATGTTTGGGGAACACTGTTTTTCATAACAAGCCGCATACAGCTATCTGACCTTTAAGCTATGTATAACTTTGATGGGAACACATATTAAATTTTTTAAAATCTCTGCTTCCTGTTGTTCATCATGGTGGCTTATAATTGCAGCCTGCCAGACCACACATGGTCTGGAGTCGTCTGCTGAAGGCTCTCGGGTTCTGGAACTCTTCAAGAAGTGCTTCCTGGAGCCAGACATCTCGCGCCCGCTGGGTGAGCGAGAAGAGGGAGTAGCAGGAGAGCCGCCGCCTGTTTTCTCTCTGGCGTCAGAGCGCAGGAGCCTTCTTCAGCTCCCTGCCTGCCCCTGCCCTCTGGGATCCAGCACCTTTGGTGCCTGATACTCACTCCTCCCTGCTGACCGAGTGCCCCCCAATAGGTGACGAATTCCAAGGGTTCTCAAGGTTGTTGCAGGGGGTCCATGTTAACAAAGGCCTAAACACCACTGTGTCAACGTCTATATTTAAAACCGGTAGAATACATAAATTTTTTGTTACCAACAGAAGTGTTTTGAGGGGCTCCGAATGGGATTCCAGATTGCTGGCGGTTCTGGCGGTTACTGGAGGTCAAGGGCGCCCGGGCCCCGCACTCAGCTATCCCCCTTCAGCCACGTGGCTCGCGTGGCCAGTCTGCAGCGCTGAGATTAACTTAACGCAGAGCCATATACCATTTAAGCTGTACACTCAGAATGAGCCATTACTAAAAACAAGAAGCATAAGGAACACTGATAATAAAATACAAATTAGCAAGGAGCAAATTTGCCTCAAAATTATCTATACCAGGTCTGTAAGTTACATTCATATGATCAAATTTCTTGTGTTGCAGATCAGTATTTCTCTGAATTTTTTTTTTTCCTAAGGAAGATTAGCCCTGAGCTAACATCTGTTGCCAATCTTCCTCCACTTTATATCTGGGTCACTGACAAGTGGCGTAGGTCTGTGACTGGGATCCAAACCCAGGAACCTGGGCTGCTGAAGCAGAATGTGCTGAACTTAACCACTACACCACAGGGCCAGCCCCTCTGTGGTATTTTTTAAATGTTAAAAGAAAAAACAATATAGAGTGAAAGTTATGTCAAACTAGCTTTTTAACATAATGAGAATAAAGATAACCCCAGTTATATTATATATGGAGAAGTACTTAACAAATGTCAGCCTGGGATGTGCTTCTCTACCTCATCATTTGGAAATAAATTTTTAAAAGAACAAAAGAAAAGAAGAGAGAGAGGGAGAAAATAAACAAGCCTGGTTTTGTTTAGCCCCAAATGCAAAAATTTCGAAAGAAGGTCATTTATGTCTATTTTTCATGATAAGATATATAACTAAATTTCAATCTATCTCTTAATATACAGTCAGTCTAAAAACCAAATGCAAAGAAATCAATCATTCTTGAATTTCGAGACAAATATTACTTTTTATTTACTACATAACTAATCTAAAGTAAATTAAGTGGGACACACCTTGTTAAATGGGGAAAATCAAAATTGATGTTTTCTTATGTCATGAATATTAATAAAGATAAAGTTAAAATGAATTTTATAATATAATAATAATGCACTGATCTAAAACTAAGTTTTTACTTAAAATCACTTCTTTACCATATACTTTGTTAAAATGAAGAAATGATTTGGGTTCCTGAGAAAGGGAACCAAGAGCCCCAAACTGAAGACCAGCCCAGGAGTTACCCCCAAAGTATCCGTCCTCACCACCATCCATGTGCCTGGGCACTGGCTGATGGCCCTGAGACAATGGGCAGAGCCTGGTTTGCTACTTTGGTTCATCTTTGGCTCAGTCATTCAGTTTAGCAAACTCTGCTCAGCCCATGTTGCATGTCTACATGTTCTGGAGTGAGAGCCCAGCAGACTCTGCCCCCTCCCCCTCACACAGATGGCACAGTGCAGTCAGGGTGCTCACGTGGAATTCTACAATACAGCTCATGTGAGATTCTGTGAGAGGATCAAGACAAGCCCTAGCCTGAGATGGACTGCAGCCTCCAAAACTTTTTGGAAAATCATGAAAAATTCACCATATTTTCAGTGAGAATCATCAGCTTCTAAACATTCACCTAAAGAACAATATTATTTTCTGTGCACTTCGGCTGTTTTCCTTTTTTTTTTTTTGTGAGGAAGATCAGCCCTGAGCTAACATCTATTGCCAATCCTCCTCCTTTTTTTCCCCAAAGCCCCAGTAGATAGTTGTATGTTGTAGTTGCACATCCTTCTAGGTGCTGTACGTGGGACGCTGCCTCAGCATGGCTGGACAAGCGGTGGGTCGGTGCACGTCTGGGATCCGAACCCGGGCTGCCAGTAGCCGAGTGCACGCACTTAACCACTAAGCCACGGGGCCGGCCCCTCCTTTTTTTTTTTTTTAACGGAAATGATTCTGAAGGGTGAAGAGCCTAAGAAGGAAGACATTAAAAATTTCAAGAAAGAGACTTTTCAATAGAAATGTCATCAACATTCTAAGTGCTCCTGATGAGCAGCAGACTTAGGTTTATTTCTTTGTTGGTGTGAGACATCTGGTTGAGAATGTGTGTGGCATCCACAGTACACGCTTTCCACCCTGAGCGGGATCAAATGCTTCCAGCATTAAGCAGTGAGCCAGTGGCTCTAGAAGGCTCTACCCATTTACACTAATTGGAAAGTAAGACCATTGAGGTGACTTACTATGGGTGCCAATGGCATGGACGTTCTGTGCTACGTGGGACAAGATATAGTGTGCTTTTATACAAAAGCCACTGGGATAACGAAACAACTACTCAAAAGGCAGCATCGTCCCCTTTTGGCGCCCTCACTCTCACTAGCAAGCCAGGGTCCTGTGCACACACAGTCCCCCATCCGCTAAGCCAGGAAGCCTTTGTTTCTGAGCAGGGGGGTTCACACTGGTATTTGGTGACAGCACAGATCTTGGAGGGAGAGCAAGATGGCTGTGTCAATAAGATCAGGTGAATTCTTACCGCCTTTAAACACCAGGTGTGGCTCAATTGTCCGTGAGTTTATATAACCTGTGATTAAGCTTAGTTATGGTTTCAATTCGTATTCCACTTGAAGGTTGTAAATTCTGTACTTGTGTTACTTCTATACGAATTAGTACCTCCATCTCTTCATCTTTAACCACCTTATATGTTGCGAGAGTCCTGGACAGCAACATACCACGGTGAAAACAAACCCAGGCTTTGCTGACTGTGCACCTTGGACCATCTCTGAGGCTCATCTAAAAAGCAGGAGAAGGGCATGGGTCCTGTCTCCTCCACTGGGGGTTATGAACATCACAAGCAGGATATAAATATGCTATTATTTACTATTGTTGGTATTATTCTTCAGTGTAAGAAAAAGAACTTATTTAAAATAATTTTTACCTGATCAGGTTTCATTTATTTATTTATTCATTCTACATATGTTCGATGAGAATCTACTGTGTTCCAGGCACAGTTCTAGACTTTTGGGATTCAGAAATAAGTTAGATGGCACCGTCTCTGCCATAATGAAGTGTCATTTTTCAGTGGAGGAAGACAGAAAATAAATGCATAAACAAATAAAAATATGATCCATAAAGGAAAAATTGATAAATTGGACTTCATCAAAATTAAGACTTTTGCTCTACAATATGGCCTAAGACAATGAAAAGACAAGCAACAAGTTGGGAAAAATATTTGCAAACAACATATTCAACAAAGGACTAGTATCTAGAATAGATAATGAATTCTTAAAATTCAACAGTTAAAAAAAAAATCCAGTTAGAAAATGGGCAAAAGACATGGGCAGAGATTTCACCAAAGAGGATACACAGACAGCAAATGAGCACATGGAAAGATGTTCCACAGCATTGGCCATTGGGGAAACGCAGATTAAAAACCACGATGAAATACCATCACACACCTATCAGAATGACTAAAATAAAAAATAGTGACAACAAATGTCTATAGCAGCTTTATTCGTAATAGCCCAAGCCTGCAAACGACCCTGATGTCCTACAACAGGTGAACTGTTAAAAACTGTGGTCCGTCCACACCCACACCCGGGAATCCTACTCAGCAATTAGAAGAAACCAACTATTGATACGCGTGACAACATGGATGGATCTTCAGATAATTAGGCTAAGTACAAAAAGCCAGTCCCCAAAGGTTACAGACTGTATGGTTCCATTTATAGAACATTCTTATTTTTTTATTGAGGTAAAATTGACATATAACATTACATTAGTTTCAGGTATACAACATAGAGATTTGATATTTGTATATATTGCAAAATGATCACCCCAGTAAGTCTAGTTCCCATCCATTACCACACGTAGTACCACACATATGATTTTGTTTCTTGTGATGAGAATTTTTAATATCTATTCTCTTTGTTGTTGTTATGTGCCATCAAGTCGACTCAGACTCCTGGCGACCCTATGAATGAGTGATGTCCACAGTGTTCTGTCCTCAACAGCCCTGCTCAGATCCTGTGGACTCATGCCTATGGCTTCCTTTATGGAGTCAGTCCATCTCATATTTGGTCTTCCTCTCTTCCTGCTGCCTTCTACTTTTCCCAGCATTGTTGTCTTTTCCAAAGAATCCTGCCTCCTCACGATGTGCCCACAGTTGGACAGCCTCGGTTTTATCATTTTTGCTTCCAGCTGTAGTTCAGGCTTAATTTTCTCTGGGACCCACTTGTTCGTCTTTCTGGCAGTCCAGGGTATCCATAGAGCGCTCCTCCAACACCATATCTCAAGTGAATCAATTTTTTTCCTGTCAGCCTTCTTCAGTCTCCAGCTTTTGCACCCATACGCAGTAATTGGGAATACAAGGGTGTGGATAATCTTGGCCTTGGTCTCTAATGACACTTCTTACACTTGATGATCACTCCTAACTCTTTCATTGCAATGAAAGGGCTGAGGCCCTTTTGGGTCTCAGCCTTCTCTTGTTTCCTTGGCTGCAGTCTCCATTTAAATTGATGACTGAACCAAGGTAAACAAAATTTTTAACATCAGTCTTCATTGTCTACAATCAAGTTGTGTAGTCATGATTTTTGTCTTTTTGATATTCGAATGCAGTCCTGCTTTGGCTCTTTCTTCTTTCCCTTTTGTCAGAGTTGTTTCAGGTCCTTGCTGCTTTCTGCCGGTAAGTGATGTCATCTGCGTATCTTAGATTGTTGATATTTCTTCCACTAATTTTCGCTCCTCCTTCATCTGAGTCTAGGCCAGTGTTTCATATGATATGTTCTCCATACAGATTAAACAGATAGGGAGATAAAATGCACCCTTGTCTGACACGTTTGCCTACAGGAAACCGTTCTGTCTCTCCATATTCTGTCCTGATGTGGCTTCTTGTCCACAATACAGGTCACACACCGGGACAGTCAAGTGCTGAGGTACTTCCCTTTCTTTCAGAGCAGCCCACAGCTTTTCATGATCCACTCAGTCAAAGGCTTTACTGTCATCTATAAAACATAGACTAACCTTCTTCTGAAATTCTTTGGAGCACTCCAGTAGCCAATGAATAATCACAATTAGGTCTCATGTGCCTCTCCCTTTTCAAAATCCAGCTGGGACATCAGGTATTTCTTGCTCCATACAAGGTCAAAGCCTTTGTTGCAGCGCTTTGAGCATCACTTGGCTTGCCTGGGAAGTTAGAGCAGTGGGCCTGTAGTTACTGCACTCCTGGACATCTCCTTTCTTGGGGGTTGGTATGTATATTGTTTCCAGTCTGTAGGCCATTGTTTGTTTTCCATATTTATTGGCATATTCTTATTAAGATTTTGACAGATTCAGTCTCTGTGGCTTGACATAATTCTATCCATATCCCATCTACCCCTGGTAAATTATTTCTTCCCAGTACTTTCAGGGCAGATTTCAGTTCACTTCCTAGAATTACAGGTTCCTCCTCACAGGAATCTTCTTTGAAGGAATCCGCCATCCTTTTGTCTCGTCTGTGTAGATTTTCTGTGTACTGTTTCCACCTTCCGTTTATCTTCTCCTGATCAGATAGTGTGCTTCCCTATTGGTCGTTCTGCATTCCTATTCCAGGTTTAAATTTCCCTTTCATTTCTTGAGTCTTCTGGAAGAGACCTTGTTCTTCCTTTGTTATTGTTCTCTTCTGTCTCTTTACATTGGCCATCGTAGTAGTTCTCTTTATCACTAGGTGACAGTTGCTGAAAACAGCATTCAGGATTCCAGCCCTGTTTTTGTCATCTTTTACTTTTGCTTGTCCTTGCTTGTTCTTACTACTCTCTTAGCCATTTTCAAATATACGATGCAGTGTTATTGACTGTAGTCTCCATGCTGCACATTATGTCCCTAGGGCTTATTTATTTCATAACTAGAAGTCTGTACCTTTTGACCCCTTCACCCATTTCACTCAGGAACATCTGGCGACCACCAATATGTTCTCTGTATTATAGAACATTCTTGAAATGACAAAATTATAGAAATGGAAAACAGATTAGTGGTTGCAAAAAGGGAAGTGGGTGTGGTTATAAAAGGGCAACATGAGGGACCCTTGTGGTGACGGATGTTCTGTGCCTTGGGTGCAGTGGTGGCACGTGGACCTTACAAGTGATAAAACCAAATGAAATCAAGTACACACATGCACACACAAACGAGTACAAGTGAAACTGGGAAATCTGAACAAGGTCAATGCAATGAATCGATGTCAGTATCCTGGTTGTGATAATGTCCTAGAGTTTTGCAAAACAGTATTAGAGGATACTGGGTTAAAGATACATGGGATTCCCATATTATTTCGTCAAGCTGCATGTGAATCTGCAATTATCTCACAACAAACAATTTAAAACAAAGAAAAATGTGTAATGTAATTTCCTATAATGCCAATGCCATAAACAAAGCCACATATATTCTCATCTGAGTGGCGGTGGATGAGGGGCAGGCCAGTACGGCATTAGTTGAGGATAGAGTGTGGCTGAATGTCTGAAGGGGCTCCTGCATGGCTTGTTGTTATCTGTGTTTTGCAACTAGGCTACCTGCCAAACACTCCATTTAAGAGCTTGTCCTGGGAATTCCATTGTAAATTATCACAAGTAGCCTATGTGACAAAAAACTGTAAGCAACCAGAACCATGGGTGCATAATCCTTCATACTGTACCTGAATAATTGGGAAAAGGTGACATCTTATAAGATCATGTCACTAAAGGAATTCACTCATTAGTAGATTGTTCTGTGAATTCTTATATAGTATTTTGTTAAAAGAATAGTTATCTCAGTTCATTTCATTGATTTTTTAAATTCTGCTTTTATGAAGAAATTTCTACTTTATATACCGATTGTCTTAAATCAGAATATATATGTACATTTAATAAGAAGCATCAAATACCCTTCAAGGGCGTTTAGCCTATATTCCATTTGCCAGTCACTTTTTAATCTACATCTCATAAATGACTCCCAGATGAAAATACAGCTTGGAGAAGAGGTCGTATTGTATGCTAACAGTGACCCTAACTTCATCTCTTCCAGAAGTGGGGCAGGGTGTCTCATGTTTGTGAGCGTGCCCTGGCTCCTTGTGAGCTCAAGGGAACCAGGAAAGGAGCCGAGTCACCCATCACCCGCAGATGGGAGGACAGAGACAGGGGTGTTTGGAGGAGCAACCTCCATGAAAGGCTAAGACAGGGCACAGTGTTTCATGTGGGAAATGAGAAGGGCATTTTCAACTCCCTGATTTGTGAACATGTGCGTGGAGAATAGAGCACACAGCAAATAAAACCTGTCGTTTTCTCCACAAAATTCTATTTCGTAAATGCTTATCACTTTAATGAAAAACCTGTCCGTTTCCTGACTATTTTCAGACATATCTGCTGTCAAGACACTCTAGCCTACCTTCTTAGGGGTGAGCATGGTGATCTCTAGGTCTTTCTCCCTGTTACCTTCCGTGAACCTCAAGGATCTCCTAAAATGATGACAGAGCATGTGATGAATCTATAGAACATTTTAAATGCTTAAGGTGACGGAGGTGAATTTCTAGGATTACAAGAAGAGTTAGACATTGTATCAATTGATTTAATACTATTTTACTAAAGTGTGATGTTTAACAAAGTGTTGGCAATACATCAGATGGAGCGGCTTTGATCATTCACGTCCGATCCTATTCATGTATTCTCAGTCAGTTAATGGTTTTGCTTTATGTTGGTTCATTCATAAGATTTATTTAAATTTGTCTATTTGATGTTCTTCATATGCTGAGAATTAACATGCATTTCCGAACACCATCCAAACCATCCTTAGCCGATTTAGTAAGTAATATCTCAGAACATATTCAAAATAACTGTGCCCGCTCTATAAATATTAATCATAGAGGATTATGCATAAAGCCCACTTTAAACACTATATTTAGATTTTGCTTTATAGTTATAACAATAAAAGTCTTAAATTATTACTTAAGAAGTTGTATTTTGTTTTATTTCTTAATTAGCATATAACATGCTCTTGTAAAATCTTGCAGATGGAAAGGACTGCCGCTTATTTACTGTCTTTTGAATATAAAAACACGTATGACCACCTAGTGATGCCAGCAGCTATGTATATACGTAGAAGTACATTACACACGCTTCTCTAACGAGCCTCTAAAGATTTCTTACTGTCTTAATACTTTTTAGATCTAATCACAAAAATAACTCTTACGCTGAGTTTTATAAGAATATGTTTACATTTTGTGTAATTTTTACTTCACGAACAGTAATTTCATTAGTTTTCTAAAGGAATTTTTCTATAAGGAATTATTTATTGAAAACTAATTGGTTGTGTTGTTAGCTGGTCACCTTGACGTCCCTCCCTGTGGCATCTCCGTGTGTCTGTGCACTCAGCCTGGTTGTTAGTACCCGACACTCTTCAAGTGCAAACTTCCCTGATGATCACATCCCTCATGTAGGATTGTTGTTTCATTATGAATATCAACTTCATTACTCTGCCTGTTTATTTTTCTCTAGGGTGACCACATCTGGTGGAAGAGGGAAAAAAATGTAGTTATTGAACCCAACCAAGTGTTTGTATCTCTGAAATTTTCAACAACATCGGTCAAGGAAAGTTCCAGTTGGTCCCACAGACATATGGCTATCCCAGGAGCCACATAAAGGTAATGATTCTGTGTCCGACTTCAGACTTTACATGCAGACAAATGTTTTGTATGTTTACCTTAAAATTTCTTACTTTGAAAAAGTATAAAGATGGTTTTGCGAATGGAGGGTTTTTTTTTTAATTTGATAAAGAGCACAACATCTCTTAATTTTAATAAACAAACTCAGTA
The DNA here is from genome assembly GCF_057802395.1 of Ceratotherium simum simum. Taxonomy (NCBI): domain Eukaryota; kingdom Metazoa; phylum Chordata; class Mammalia; order Perissodactyla; family Rhinocerotidae; genus Ceratotherium; species Ceratotherium simum. The sequence goes on from NC_141910.1 coordinate 74,640,445, forward strand.
TAAAGTCAGGATTTATAATCTATAGCTAAACAGACTCAACTAGCCTTCTATTATCCAATTACAACATTACCCAAAAAATAATTTCCTAGCTATATTAATAGGTCTCTTCATCCTTTGGCAGTTGTACAAAAGCTCCTTTGTACAAAGCTCCTTTAAAATCAGATTTCTATTTCCACTATTAGTTCTATTTAAGGACATTTTATCCTTAAGGAAATTAGGCAGGTCTTTAATTAAGGCCTCATTTGCATAGCTCACGATCCTTCAAGAGCCTTCTATTACTGTTGATAAACCTCCCTCAGTGCCACTGTGGACCTTGACAGCCATGCTCCTTGAAAACATTCAGGTTATGGCTAAGTTTCATTTTTAAAAATTTTTTTAATTGTGGTAAAAAGACAAATGACACAAAATTTATCATTTTAACCACTTTTAAGGGTACAGTTCGGTGGCATTAAGTACATTTCAAAGCTGGGCAACCATCAGCACCATCTATCTCCAGAACTTTTCCCATCTCCAAAGCTAAAGCTCTGTACCTGCTAAGCAGTCACTCTCCATCCTCCTCTTTCCCCAGCTTCCGGCAACCACCATTCCACACTTTGTCTCTGTGAATTTGACTATTCTGGATACTTCGTATGAGTGGAATCATACAGTATTTTTCCTTTTGTGCCTGGCTTATTTCACTTAGCATAATGTCATCAAAGTTCATCCATGTTGTAGCGTGTGTCAGAATTCTGTCCTTTTTAAGGCTGAATAGTAGTCCATTGTAATATATACCACATTTTGTTTATCCATTCATCCACAGATGGACATTTGTGTTGCTTCCACCTTTTGGCTATTGTGAAAAATGCCTCTATGAACATGGGTGTACAGATATCTGTTTGAGTCCCTGCTTTCAATTCTACTAGTGTATACCCAGAAGTGGAATTGCTGGGTCATATGGTATTTCTCTTTTTAATTGTTTAAGGAACCGCCATACTGTTTTCCATAGTGGCTGTACCATTCTACGTTCCCACCAACAGTGCATAAGTGTTCCAATTTCTCCCCTTCCTCCCCAACACTTGATATTTTCTGGGTTTTTTTTGTTTTATGATAGCCATCCTGATGGATGTGAGGTGGTATCTCATTGTGGTTTTGATTTGCATTTCTGTAATGATCAGTGATGTTGAACATCTTTTCACATGCTTATTGGCCATTTGTATATCCTCTTTGGTTGCCTATGCTTTTGGTATCATATTCAAGAAACTGACAAATCCAATTTCATGAAGCTTTTTCTTTATATATTCTTCTAAGAGTTTTGTAATTTTAGCTCTTATGTTTAGGTCTTTGTTTCATTTTTAGTTAATTTTTGTATATGATGTAAGCTAAGGGTCCAACTTCATTCTTTTGCATGCAGATATTCAGTTTTCCCAACATCATTTGTTGAAAAGACTGTCCTTTCCCCATTGAAAGGTCTTGGCACCCTTGTCAAATCATTTGACCATTTATGCAATGGTTTATTTCTGGGCTCTCTATTCTATTCCATTCATCTATATCTCTGTATTTATTCCGGTACCACACTGTTTTGATTATTGTACCTTTGTAGTAATTTTTGAAATCGAGAAGTATGAAACCTCCAATTTGTTCTTCTTTTTCAAGATTGTTTTGGCTATTTGGACGTCCCTTGAGATTCCATATGAATTTTAGGATGGGTCTATCTATTTATGCAAAAAACAACATTGGGATTTTGAAAGGGATTGCATTGAATCTATAGATCAAATGGCTAAGTTTCTTAATCAGACAGAAATTGAGGTTTTCATAATTTATAGTAGTAAATTTCCATATCCAATTTGAGCGTGTACCATTAACTTAGAAAATTCTTTTTTTCAGTTTGAAAAAATATTCAGATTTTATTGTTCGTTTTTTTCTGAGCCTGGTCTGGTGAACAATAAGCAATTGTATAAGAATGTTAAACATAAAGTTTTACAAAGTCTGCACTGAGGATGAAGATACAGTTTCTGTTTAATTTCTTATAACTCAGCATTTTGAAGGCTTTTATTCTCTAGCAGTAATTCCATAGTGGTAGAAAGCCACCAATGTCATGGAATGTTCCACATAATCTCTGCCATCAAAGGTATGTGTATCTGGCATTCAGGAATTCTTTGTTCATGATAAGAGACTATAAGATACAAAAACTTAGATATTGTGGGGCATCTTCCAAGATCACAGTCAATATTAACAATGTGGAGGGCACAATATATTTGAGAGTGTGATTAATCGCCTTTCTGTGTCATTTTTGATATAATGAAACCTATCAATGATTGAGCCCTACCATGTACACCAGCACAGGGCAGGCACTGACTTCCTCCCAAACTCTGTGAGTCTGAGTAATTATTCTTCCCACTTTAAAGGTCACTAAAGGAAAGATTAGAGAACTTAAGTGACTATCCTAAAATGACATCATTAATAAGTAGCCAAGACAGTACCTGACCCAGGCATAGGTGGTCTACAATGGAATAGAAGGAAATTCTGTTTAGGGATCTGGATTTAACACAAATCACTAATTCCAAGTAGCCCTCAAATTCCAATCATTAATCCAAGTCTATTTCCAAGTTGAATAAAAATATTCAGAGGTTAGCATTATAATAGAGATGTGACAAAAATTACTCAAAGAATAGGCTTTGTTCACAACTGCCCTTTTCTGTCACAAGTACCAAGGAATAAATGTGTGTTAATCATTTTTTCATCAGTTTCTCATTTTCTCAACACTGTTGAGCACTTATTTTGTGCTGGGAACTCTTCTAGCCTCTGGAGGTATCAATATGAATTAGACATGGCCATTGTCCTCAAAGAGTTCAGAAGTTGAACAAACATGAGACGTAGTAAGGACCATGAGAAGACTAGACTGCAAGGTTCTTCCTTCCGTGCAAAATCTGCACTTCGTTTCTTTCTATATTCCAGAGACAAGCATATTTCCTTGTCCCTATGAGGTGCTCAGACACCTCTCATTGAGTCAACAGAGGTCTGGGTAAGATGATTTAGGAGGACACAGAAGAGGTCTTAACTCTGATTAGAGAGGTCAGAGATGACTTTACAGGGGAGGTAACCCCAGAACTGGGTCTTGAAAGATGAGTTGGATAAATCTGGGAATGACTTACTATGTAGGAGAACAATACAAAACCCAGAGATGGGTCAAGGCACAGACATGGATGCCAGTCACTTGGCATGTACACCTCCATATTAGGACAAAGGACTTAACTCCTCATGGCTTGGGGTTGGTGTTCGTACAAAAAGTATGGTTCTGTATGATTTCTGTGGTCCCCAGGAGAGAGAATGTTATATGGTTCTATCTCATTACGCTTTCAGATGCATTGTATAGAGTGGTCCACTGTAAGGATTTGTCTACCTGCTCTCAATTCTAGAAATTGATTACAAACTGCTTTCACTCATCTGCCCACCACCCTTTCCACCTTCAGTGCACAACGTCATCGTATTCAACTGTCCGGATTCTAGTTTAGCCTCTGTGGTGCAGTTGTTTGAACGATAGATTCCCAGGATTGTTCTTTTGTTGGTCCTACTCTTTAGATTACAATTCAAAATCAGAAATGCTCCGGTGGAAGGGCCCATAGTACCAGCCACCATCGCTAAGCAGCAGCTGTTGAGTGCAGCCCAGTCCCGTGGCCTTCAACTCCCAGTCTTCCTCACCCTTTGACTCCCCACTGCCCCATGTGTCATATTTCCTGCCCACAGCAGCAGCTGCCTTTAGCTTCCCCAGTTCAGAAGGACTTTGGGGCTTGCTCATATGGGAGAAATAAAAGTGCCACAGAACAAGATTTAGATTGAGGGCATTTTTTGTCCTAGCGTGTCCCAATTAGCCGCTGTGATTGCTGAGCCATGAGCACCTGTGGCGTCTCTGCAGCTGGCACTCTAGGAAATCCAATTTCCTCTGAACTAGAGCCCAAAGAGAAAATCACACTCTGCATCCAATTTCAATGCTAAAGACTTTACTTAAAATAAAATCAATATCTGTCTCCCAAAAAACTTTATGAATTGTGTTCTGAATGGCGACTATTTTAAAGAAAATTGCATTGTGGGTCCAGAAGGAGGAATCTGCTGAAATAGCTCCAACTTTATAAATCTGTGTCCTTTGACTCTTTTAAATGAATTTATTTAAAACAGCTAACAAATACCATTAGGTTTCATCCTACCACTTCCAGTAATCATTTGTACACCTTTGGGCAAATCTCTTCAAAGTCTTACTTTCTTTTTCTGTAGAATAGGGATGGGGGCTAGATCAAATGAGGTGAATACAGGAAAATAAGGTAAACCACCAACGATGGTAATAGTGGCTATTTATTAAGTATCCACTATACCAAGCTTGTTTCTAAAAGTGCTGCTCCACATATCCCATTTAGTCCTCAAAACTATGAAGTTGGCACTGTTCTTATCCCTGTTCATTTATATTAGAGGGAACTAATGTACAGAGAAGTTAAATAATTCATCCAACATTGTACAGTTAGTAAATGGCACAGATGGGATTCAAACCTAGGTAGGTGTTTTAACTTCCCAGCCCATGTTCTTAACTCCTGGGAACTGCCTCTGCTATGTCCCCAAAACTCTATGCAGGTATCACACATCATTACTCTTGTGTCTGTTCCACATATATTTACAATGTATATTATTTGCGTGTATATGTAATGTATTGTGTACGTGTCTCTATCTGTATACACACCAAGAATTTGTAAAACTGCCAGGTTGCCACTAAATCACACTGTTTTGCCTAATGGTGCGATGCTGTTAATTCAACTTCGTAGTTCACCACTCTCATACACCCTTTTCCAGAAAACAGCCAAGTAATTGAAGCATGTTTGTCAAGATCATCCCTAACTCATGACATAATGCTTTTCAATTGTCTTCACAATGATTCACTCATGTTGCTTAAATAATTTTTATGATTTTGTTACTCTCCATTTTAACAATATTTATTAAATGTGATGTTATAAAATATTATGGATAGTAAAAAATAAATAATAGTGTTTAAGCTTTGATTTTTCTGGAATTTAGTTTAGGAAATAATAGAAATTGGCATTTTTCATGACTTGTATCAAAGTCACGGACCACCACTCTCTTGGAAAGTAAGATACAAGTTGCAAATCCCTGATTTCCTACCCTGAAACTGAAAATCACAAAATTTCTTTCCTCCCAACAGAGAACAATCACCTTCAGTCAGTGGGCGTTTTGATTGAGGCAAAGTTGGGAAGTAGGCGAGGGCACATGGGGCTGTAGATCACTTGGAGGCACTCGGATCTAGGGGCAGCCTTATGTTATAAAGGGCTTCAGACAACAGGGTCCACCTGGGGGGACAGGAGTCAGGGGGTCCCCAGAGGGGAGCTTCTCTTTGCTCTGTAGAGGGTCCTGCTGCCATGAATGGAAGTCGACCTCAAAAGCCACGTCCCATGTGCGCAGGCTTCTTGCTCAACACTGGTGACTTGGAGCTTGAGAGGTCCAGCAATGCCTTCTCACCCCACACATCCACGAAAGCTACAGGGTGACTTGGATTTTCCGCACGTGAATTTCAGAGCTCGATGCCCTTTCCTCCTATTTCCTCGTGGCGTAGGACTAGGGAACCTTCCAAATCCAAGATGGCAAGAGAGCACAGCATTTGCTGAAGCTCCGCTTTCAAATTCATGATGCCTCAGGCAGCTGTATCAGTTGCTGACCTCATCAGAGCTGTTTGCAGGCTTTGGGGGGTGGAGGGAACCAGGAGTGGAGTCTGCTGAGGTTGTCCCTGAGACCACTGGTACCAGTTGTTTGGAACATCAGACTGTGTGTCTTCAGTTTCTCAAAAAACAAAAAGCAGAACCATTTATCAAACAAGTGCTGTGTGTACAGTATTTGGTTTAGTGCTGTGGTCTGTGCCTTCCAGAAGCTTACGATCTAAGGTCTGACACGGTCCACAGTTAACTCTGGATAACCCCCCACCGCACAGCAGGCACCTTTGCAAAGTACCTGTGGAGACTAAAAACACAATTATCTGCTAAAACGCTTTGGTAAGAAATATGTGTCCTGAAGCCTTGCTGAGAGGAAATTTTGTTGTGGTGGTTTAAGCTAAATGCTGACTTTGTTTACCGTTTTCATATTCTCCCTAATAACAGTCTACATCCTTTCCTTGGTCTTCATTTTTGTTTGAAAAAAGGTTGTGCATTATCTTATTTTTATAAATCCATAATTTTTTATAGATCTACTGTTATTAGTATGTTTGGAGAAGCATATTCTGCTTAAATAACTAGTAACATCTTCCATGTAAGCTTTTTATGGTCAAACTTCTTTGTCTGCTAATGTCAACAGTTCTTTCCATGTGTAGTTAGCCAAATTTTTTTTATCATAAAAAAGTAGTGTGTTGAACTTTTAAATTTCCTTCCAAACAATGGAAATTTGTAACTTGATTCAATATCCTAAGCCTTGTACAATATATCTGCTAAAAAATACTAATATTTGGGGTGTATAATCTTTCTTCTCATTTCTAGCAGAGAATTTTCGTGTAGATACATTCCCTAGAAGGTTCAAGAACTGCCATTGGAGGCACATTTTTTCTTTCTTTTTGGGAGTAAACACAGTTACCCTCAGGTGTATCATTTCATTAGCCTTGCTGACATATTCTAATTTGACAAGGATAAAAATCATGTTAGCCCTTATCACATAGGTAGTTTTCATGAACAATTTAAATCCAGTGTAAAATTCATGGGTGGAAGTTAAGAGACATTTGCCAAAAAGTAATGAATAACATATTACAGTCTGGAAAGGGGTGTTAAATTTAAACATAGATAATATAGAAGGTAAATGAATAAATCTGCTCTAACCAAAATCACTTTCAAAAGATGGAAATTTTAGTGCACGTGTTGTTTTAGTGCTGCAAATGTACAAAACAAACAAACAAAAAACAACCCCACTAGAATATAGCAGAAACAGCTAACAGTGACTTATTAGCATATTAAATTTAACAAAAAATATTAAGCAAAAATGGACAGAGGGTATGGGAAGATATTTCAGAGAAGATACAAACAGCTTTTACATTAGAAAAGACATGCAACCTCATTAAATTCAGGTTAGAGTGACAATGTCACAGCTTTGTTTGCCTATCAGCCAGCAATAATCAAACAGGTTGAGCGTGGCAGCATTGGGGAGTGTGCGTTATAGACAATTATTAGCAATATTGGTGAAGCTTGGAAAGGATCTTCTCTTCACATTAGCGATTCCACTTCCAGATGTGTAGGAATAGTGACACACGTCAGCAACGCTGTATTTAGGAAGCAGCAGCAGGGCAGTCGTAGTGAGTGTGGCCTCTGCAGGGGCACAGCGTGACCCAAATGCTGGCTTCACCCTGACCAGCCCCACAGCCTGGGAAAAGCTATTTGATGTCTGTTTGCCTCAGTTTCCTTTCTATGTGGCAGGAACACTCACAGAATATTTACCTTAGAGTGTTGTGGTAAGGACTGGATGAATTAAATGGCATTTGTCACATAGTGAGCATTTTGGAGGAGTTAGCTATTTTTATTCCGTGCATTATAGACTTATTTGTAAGAGCAAGGATTTTGGGAACAACTTAACTATTTACCCACAGGATACTGGTTAAATAAATTATGTTGTATTCATGCAATAGAACACTGTGAATTAAGTTTTTTACAATGAGGGAGCTTATATGAACCTAGCCCCACATATATTGTGAAATGAAAAATAGCAGGGTGTCAAACCATGTGGGTAGTGCTCTCATTCGAATATTTTGAAAGCATGTTTATACACAGATGCCTGTGAGTGTATGGAACGTTTGGGGAAGGATATACCAGGTCGTCTCGGATGGAAAGAATGAGATGACGGGGGAGGAAGAGTTTCTTTTCATGGTATAACTTCTGATTCCTTAAGAATGTTGTCCTGAGTGTACAAGTATTCCTCTTTACAACTATTTGTCTTTATATTCACCAAATAGTCACGGAGAGATTCTGGCCTGCACAGCCTGTGGAGCCTACAGAGGGTCTCAAAGAGACACAAGAGGCCGTGGCCCTGGGGCAGCTGACACCCCACAGCAGGTTAGGTGTGCTCCTGAGGTTGACAAGTGGACCTGGCCGATTCGTGGGAAAGGAGTGGGTAGAGCCACATCAGCACCCCACTCCGGGAGAGGCCAGGCTCTTCAGAGAAGAAAGGTGTCCTGGAGATGCAAACAATTCAATAAATCTAAGAGAGCAGCGGAGACAGAATGTCCACAGCATGAGCAAGGGCATTGAGGCAAGGAAGCGCAGGTGCCGTCTGGAAAAGAGGCAATTTGTCTAATTTCTGGTGCATGCATGGTGCAACTGTATGAGCAGGGAACGGGAAAATGGGGACAGTTAGTTGCTGGAAACTTATTTAAAATGCTTTGTGGTGATGGATTGTAATTAGTCTTTGGGTGGTGAACATGATGTGATCTATGCAGAAATAGAGGTATAATGATGTACACCTGAAATTTATACAATGTTATAAACCAATGCTACCACAATAAAAAAGATAGACAAAAAAATATATATATATATAATGACAACAAAAGATAAATAAATAAATAAAATAAAATGCTTTGCCTGCTCTCCTATGAAAAAGCTTAAAACTACGAGGGGAGGAGCATTCCGTCCCCAAGATACTGGGTTGTTTGTTTTGTTCCTCTAACACTGTGTCCCGAGCAGGAGGGTGGCCTTGCCGCGGATCTCTGAATTATTCAGAGCACTAGCAGATCTGTGTTTTGCCCCCTGTGCTGCTCTGCGGAGCCTCCTCCCAGGGCCTCTCCCAAGGCCTGCTGCTTCAGCACTCTGAGAAGGGCCAGGCAAAATCAGTCGCAGCCAAGCAGGCTGCCTGCTAGAAGCCTGCCCCAGAAACTGTGCTGTCTGCACAGTGATGGATGAGGCTAATCTTCCCATCATTTCATGGGAGATTTACATGCATAACTCTCATTAGTGCTAATGGGAGTTTCTTGCATAAATCTTACATGCAGGAAGGTAAGAAAAAAACAGTTTTCTTTTATTCTTTATTGGTTTTCTTGCTCAAGGCTTCATTCCTCCAGTCGGGGGGCTGGCTTTGGGGTGTTACTACGCGCCTTGTGCTTAAGCTGCTGGCACTCTTCATTTACATGGAAATGGACCATAAACAGGGTTCTGAACTCACATGTTTAAACACCTCCTACTTGTGCCATCATCCTTGCAAGTACAGAGAGCCAATTAGTGCAACCGATCCAACAAATTTCCATGTGTCAGTTGTACCTGCTGTGAATGTCATTCTGTTCAGTGACAACAGGGCTTGCATCCCAAAATAGAGGCAGGGGGCAGAGGGAAGGAACACTGAGTCCTTGTTGTGAACTGAATTATTTTTAAAGTGACTGCAGATACCGATGGTTTCTAAAGTACTCGCCTGTATGTGAAGCTAGGATTGCGGTGGGGGGAGAAGGCTAGACTGGTCCCTGTCACTCAGTTGCCATGCCTTCCTTCATGTCTATTAAATGTGGGTCCATTTATAATATCCATGCGAATATTCAGAGAAGAGCTAGAGTCATTACTAAGAGGGCATCTGAAATGCCAAACATACGCTTAATTTCGCCCTACATCTACATGGGAGACTCCGGCATTTTTCAAAGCCTGTTGAACACTTTTTTGTTGTTATTTTGAATATATGCCATTTTCCCATCATATTACACCACACTCACAGCTTTGGAGTGTCTGTTGTTGGGAGTTAGGAGATGGTTGGTGGCAGGATTTGACATGATATAGACACACTATACTTGTATCTAAACATGTGCATTTATAGCTGCTGATAAAAGTTTACCACGCTAACTTCACGTCGATCTAATTCTGACGGAGAGCCATGAATGGGTGTATTGTGATGTAAAGACCTTTTCATTGTAACTTAAATTGCATAATGATTTATAGACAGATATTAACTGTAAGCGTTGTCTTACCATTGTATATGTCCATGTGTATATGAATAGCACGATAATGCATAAGAAGAACCCGTATCTGAGTGAGACATAGAATAATAGAAGAGGGCCGGCCCCGCGGCTTAGCGGTTAAGTGCGCGCGCTCTGCTACTGGCGGCCGGGGTTCGGATCCCGGGTGCGCACCTACGCACCGCTTCTCCGGCCCTGCTGAGGCCACATCCCACATACAGCAACTAGAAGGATGTGCAGCTATGACATACAACTATCTACTGGGGCTTTGGGGGGAAAAAAAAAAGAATAACAGAAGAAACATATATGAATAGAAAAAAGAGATAAAAACAATAACTTTAAAAATTTCATCTAGGAAATCAGTACTTCAGTTAATTAAGTTAACAATGGAAGAAAGGTACCTTTCTGAGCTTTTTGCTCTATTAATTCTTTTTCTAGAAAAAAATCTATTTGTTGGAATCAGTCTCTATTAATCAAAATGATAAAAATTGTATCTTTCTCTCTAATCAATCAAATTCTCCTTCGGTCAAATTTTGGCCTTGTCTGTAATAGAGATTATCTGTAAGTCGATATTCATTTCAGTCACTGTATAGATAGTTGGATATATTTGTGTGTGTCCACATTCATGCATTCATTTATTGAACATGTGTGACTGAGCAAAATGACAGGCATTGTCCTAGATGCTGGTGACCTGACAGAGAGCGGACCCTGCCCTCACTGAACTTCCCTTCCAGGAAGATGGGTGAAGAACGATGGAGAATGATGCAGGAGAGCAAGAGGAGACTCGCTGGAGAGATCTCCCTGTGTAGGGAGAGGAGCAGGGATCTGCTGCCGAGGGGAGGGACCGACTTCTAATAGGAGCAGGAACGGTCCTCTCACAGTTATTCGATGGAAGGTGACAAAACAGGGGGGGATGTCCTGGGAGCTCAGGTAGCTGTCTGCTAATTGCTTCTGTCTTCTTGATGAAATAGGAAGCAAGGTCATCCACGGAGAATGAGGAGAGGAAGAAACCGGAGTGTGGATGAGAGAGAAGGTGTGATAGTGAGGGGAGGCGGGGACAGGGGATGTCGCATTTCCAGGAGGCGTTAAAGACCCTTTTGAGGCTCACAGTCATGCCTTGAAGTCAGACCAGACTGTGTGCTTCCCCAGCCACTCTCAGCTGAGGGTTCAGTGCAAAGCAGACTGAGGATTCGGCTTTTCTCAAGAGAGTGAATTTAAATGAAAGACAGTCAAGGCAGTTTATGGAACATGCAAAGCAGTGAGCGTCATCATGATCCACCCAGTGTAAGTGTGGAGGGAGGAAGTGAGGACAGGAGGGTGCTGAGAGTCAGCGAGGAAATGGTAGGATCGATGGATTATGTGCTGGATGGGGCAGTTGTTCACAGGATTGTTGGAGTCAGGGAACCAGAGGGAGAAGCTGGAAAGATAAGAGGTGAAAGCCAGAGAGTGGGGCATTGGAGTCTGAGATAATGAGAGGTGTGGCCATGGGAGTAGACGGTGGAAACAGGAAAATGTGGTCAAGGAATCAAGAGGCCAGGGTTTTGGAAGGATGGGTGATGTGGGTATAGAAATCATCAGGGATGTTGTGGGCTGGTTTGGAGATCACAGCCACAAGCCAGGAGTGAAAATCTTCAAGGAGTGAGGAGGTGCCTGGGTTTTGCAACATCAGGAGGTCTCCCTGAGTCTTGGATGAGCTGAAATTCACGGCTGCAGGGTTTTATGGAAATGGAGGGATGGTGGTGGAGCAGCAGGGGGACGTGTGTCCCATCAGGCTGCCACATGAGGGGGCTGCCAGGGGTGCAGTGCAAGGGAGAACCTGCTTCCAGGGAAGTGGAGATGAAATGGGAAGAAAACCCTCAGAGAACACTCTGGGGGACACAGGATTTTGCAGCTGACTGGCCTTGAGGTCCAGAGGCCTCTACTGGGATGATTTCAAGAATGAAGGTGAGAAGTAGGGTCAGAATGGGGACAAATGCCAAGCGAGTGAAGCTTCCAGACCAAGCTGAGGGATGGATGACTCGAGAGCCTGGGCTCAAAATGGTCACAGACGCTTAGGGAAAAGATCACTAGCAGGTGCCGACCCCAGGTGCTGGGGGTGAGCGGCGAGTGTCGGGAGCAGAGC